>NW_017729006.1:3544775-3560842 GCF_001723915.1 Gavialis gangeticus
ATTAATGAATATTGAAATGGAAAGCTTATATTTTGGTAACAGGATGCTCTCCTGTGAAAATAACACTGCCCTACCAGTGGTGGTTAATGACTAACTGAATAGTTCACAAATGATGGGCATTAATTTCAATTCTGTTTATTCAATATCTTGGATAACCAACAGGAATCCTCAAATAAGGTTGTCATTCTTGTTAACTAGTATAATGGCTGTAACTCATCCTTTCAGTCAAATACCATGTTCCCCTACTGACTATTAGATGTGTGACTCCACCTTTTGTTCCTGCCTACTGTGAGCAAGGAATGATACTGATGGCTGCTGCAAAAGTCCTAAATATCACAAGAATTTTTTTGGTGGTACATATGGGGACCACTTTTGCTTTCTATTTGTTAAGACTTTAGGTTTCCTCAGTTTTCAAGCTCTTCTCTCCAAATGTGAGGAGCTGAAGTTTTTATGTACAGAGCAGAAAGTCTGAGATTCTTAAGACTGAAAGCAGAGGCTAAAAGACAGGGGTGGCCAACCTGAGAAGGAGCCAGAATTTAGCAGTGTACATTGCCAAAGAGCCACAATAATATGTAATGACATGACGTAATGGCCTTGGAAGCTGGTCACCATGTGCTTGTGCAAAGATTCAAGAAGACACATATTAACTTCTGAAGAGCCGCATGTGGCTCTGGAGCCACCGGTTGGCTACCCCTGCTTTAAGATAAAGATAAAAATATTTTGAGACTTGCAATAAAATTGTGAGAGTAGACAAAAATATGATTGGCTATTTTTTCTCATTTGCAGTTGCCTGTGCATGCAATATAAAAAGCTAGCATTAAATGTAAAGGGCAACCAGCTTACAGCTGCCTGGGGTGGCTGGAATAAAGCAGCCCAACACTGCAAGAAAAATGAGACCTTAGTAACTCTTAGGGTTCCAATTAAGAGCTGAAATTGTTAAGGGGAATAGGTAGTTACTTGATGCCTTGTGAATTCAAGCATACTTATTTCAGGTGTATAAGATGCCACCTACTGTTTACTGGATCGGTGGCGGGACTTCCTGAGCATACCTCTGCCTATGCATTGTATTGAGCCAAACACTTGTTTTGTTGATACCCATGGACTGGTGACACAAGTGTAAAGAAAAGCAAACATATTCTAGAAGTCTTTAGAAATCAGGGTAAGGGCTATGATAGTATTAATGTCCAATACAGAGTTTCCTATGGATGTATATAATCATTTCAGAAGTTACTGAGAAAATTGTTAGAATTAGGAACTCAAAATATACAACATATTCTTTTGTTTGTCTTCTTTCAAAAGGGCACTTGCAAGCTTGGTGAGTTTCAAATAGGAATTTAAATAGAATATCTGGTACTTCAACAGTCCTGTATATCCTTTGCTATCTTTATGTAATTATGCAATCAAATTGTTATATTTTTCCCTCCCCTTTGGATGTTTCAGTGGAGGAAACTGTATAAGAAAAGCAGTGGAAGTAACAATACACAGAATGCTTTCAAGTGCACCAGCTAAGTGTACTGACAAAATTGACATAAGAAATGGGCAGATTTTCCAGTATTCTCTTTCAATTCTAGTAACCTTCAGCAGTGATGTAACTGTGATAAGCAAAATAGTCTCATACAAAAGTTTGATTTTTAAGCATTCCCTTTAAATAGAATTTGGTGTTGGATTTGATTTCTTTGTCTTTATAATGCTTCCTGTGGAGTTGAGAGCTAGACTTTGCCAAATTAATAATGTTTCTGTATGTTGCTTTGTGATTCCTACAGAGCTGACAGCAGGTTGATGTGAAACCTTGAGCTCTTTGTTTCTTTGAGACTGTTTATTGCTAGTCTAGATAACTTTTATGTACAAACCCTGTATTTTAGTGATATTTGTTCCTGAAATTGAAGAGTTGTATAAATCCAGGGGCTTTTATCGTTGCTGTATTATTTGGCATGATAGAGCTGTTTATTTCTATTTGTGGGTGTGCTCCCTGCCTTTTCTCCTGCTTGTCCTATCAGTTACATTCTGAGTGTAGTTGTGATGATATTTTATCATTAGCAAATTGTTGGATTAGCTATTCCATAGAATTTCATCTGAAAATGATGCCATAAAGTGGTCGCTCTGTCCTGCAGTGGGGCCAATCACTTTGAAAATAACCCTGGCACATTTGGGAAAAGCGTGTGTTTGTGACTGTGTGTGTATTGTGTATTCTCTATCAGCTGGGAGCAATTTTCAGTCCACTCTGTTGTCCCTTCATCTAACCTATGCTGCCTCATTTTAGAGGCAGAATCCCAGCAGGGGTCTCAAGTTGATAAGCAACCTTGAACTCTTTGTTCACCATACATCAAACAGGCAGAAGCAGATCAGGTCAAATGGAAAGGCAACACTGAATACTCCACAAACATAAACACTTAGGACAAGTGAATTCCTCCACCACCACCACCCTGTTTGAAGGGGAAAAAAATCAAGTATCGGTTACCCAGTAGCCTTACATTTATGCAAATCTTCATTAAAACAACAAATAGGAGTAAGAATGGCAGCTAATTAACCCTCAGTCATACACAGTGATTAAACTGAGCTGGAGCACAGCTGCAGCTTCATTTGCAAGCACTGCTATTCTTCTCAAATGGGCTGAGAAATGAAAAGAGGTATTTGCTCCTGCCGCTTGTGTCATTCACACAGTAATCTACAAAAGACATTGAGAGAGTCTCTTTCCTCACTGGTTATACATCACTGCCCTTTGTTTCATATCACTCAAGGCAGGAGCTTGTTTGTCCTTTTTAAACAACCAATACAATCCTTTACTCATAAGCTGTCTCAGACCCTTCAGTTCTGATTATTATTAATTGTCTCTATTTTGCTTGGCAGTATCAGACAGTAAATTGTGTTAATGAATGTCTGAATTTTGTAACAGCTGGCTGACTTTTGGGAGAGTGGGGGGAAGGGATGTAGTATTTGTGTCTGAAGGAACACATGTGGGTGATCTGCAGAAGTAACCAAGCCACTTGGAGCGGTAACAGAATCATAAGACGTGAATGAAATGCTAGCATATTACTGTTATTATTTAGGGCAGCTCTCAAGATGACAATTCCATGTGTTTTCACAAAACAAGGCCCCAGTCCTGTAAACATTGGGCAGGGGTAAATCTTTAGTTGCATGTGCGTTCTCATTAAAGCTAATAGAACTATTCATGTACATAAAGTTAAGAATGTAAGTGTTGGCCCTGCACCCAAGAACAAGTTTACTTTTCCATACTGCCTGTTAGGATTTGTGTCTGCATTTATTATGCTAGAAAACCTGTTTAGGAATACCTATCCTTGGGTAACTCCATGTGAGAACTCTGTCCTTCCAGAAGGCATCCAGTTAAACTAGAACAAGGCAGTCATCCTCTGGAGTAGTAGATAGAGATGAAGTATTCAGAAATAGCTACTGGGATTTAAATTCAACCCAATCTTCGAAAGAATTCACTTTTCATTCTAGACAAGCCTCTAGTTTTTGCATTCTAAAGAGAGTGTGCGTTTAATTGACCTAACCTTCAGTCTTTAGGTGTCTTTTGCAGAATTATATACAATTAAGAATTTGTGGCTTATATTCAGTTTTAATTTGGGGTGTAACCCAACATAAAGGTTAGAGAATTAAGACAGAAATCCTTAGAATAGGTGCTATATCTCCATAGCTTTCCCATTCAACTTTGTCATTTTGGTCATCTCTGTTAAATCATACAGAAACTTAGTTAATCAGGTAGGATTTAACTCATGTCAGTCTCTGTATTTGTATTATTGTTTCATTGTTTGATTATGGAAAATAGCATTATTTATATATACAGTTCTAAATTCAGTTGGAACTTATGTATAAAATGTTCTAATCTCCCTGCCACCACCCCAACAAAAATTAACCATAAATTATGGTTCCACATTATACTTATCAACCCTTGCAGAAAGAAGCTCTACTACCTTTATTAGCAATTTACATGGACAGAAAAATTCACCTGTAGGACCTACTTGCAGGATTAGGACACATGAGAAGATTGTATTTAAGGACATGTTGGTAGGCCTAGGAGAGAAATTTTTGGTCTCTGTGTCAGATCTCCTATTCTTGTGTGTAACCATGCCACTCAATATAGTTCATAAATTAATCTGAAAACTAGTAGGTTTCTTGTCCCTTTCGCTGTAATTGGAAAGCTATTCTAGAACCTCACTTCTCTGATAGTTGAAACCTCTTCTGATTTCCAGTCTTAATGTATTCATGACCAATTTATACCCATTTGTTCTTATGCCAACATGGTGCTTTAGCTTAAATAGCTGATGTTTGCTCCTTGATGTATTTGTAGAAAGCAATCATATCCCTTCTCAGCCATTTCTTTGCTGTGTTAAACAAGCTGATCTCTCCTAGTCTTCCTTCATAAGAGGTTCCCCCAATCCTCCAGCAGCCCTTCTTTGCATCTGTGCCAATTTGAATTCATCTTTCTCAAATATAGGTGACCAGTTGTATGATTTTATCAATGTTACATAAATATTGTGAAGCTTTTTATTGTTTACCATCTTTGTTGAATATGTAACAGAAAATATAAATTGATTTGTTTCTAGTGGTAATTGAAGCCTGCCCTATATAAAGTTTAGGGTTGAAAATATGTCATTAATATGACTCTTCACAAATATATATGTGCTTATTCTGGTAAGTGCTTACATGATTGCATAGTTAGGGTTAATTTCCAGAAGTATGAACCCCTCATAGTTCCCACTAAATTTAATAGGACTTATGGTCACTCAGCACTTCTGAAAATTAGACTCTTGATGTACAGAGTTGTTGGTTGTAGCTGTGTTGGTCCAAGGACATAGGCAGACGAGGTTCTTTGAGTAGATGTGATATCTTTTATTAGACCAACTGAATAGTTGGAAAAAAGTTCCCTGCAAGCTTTCAGGCACAAACACCCTTCTTCAGGCATGCCCAAAAGCTTGCAAATAACATTTTTCCAACTATTTAGTTGGTCTAATAGAAGATATCGTATCTATCCAAAGAACCTTGCCTGCCACTCTTAATGTGCAATATTCTGAATATGCTTCATAAAGGATTCAAGTAAAATATGCTTCAGTTAGTATGAATACATTTGCATTTACCACTGTTTTTAAACAGGTGCTGCAGATTTTTTTTCATGGTTCCTTTAATACATAGTTTTATATTTTAATAATCTACACTCGGCTTTTAAATCCCTCCATTTATCTAGATATAGATAAACAAAGTCAAATAACACCCTAAGGTTACCATGCTCTTAACTTGCCCCACTAAAAAGGGACACAGAAGACTTGTCCCAGGCTTTCTTTGTGTGAGTCATTATTATGTTTCACTTATATCTTTCCCAGTAGTGTCATTGTTTTCATCCCAAAGTGGGTATTGGTGGCAGTTGTGGATAACATGTTGTTGTTTTTTTTTATTATAGCTACAAGTTACTCATGTGGTTTGGCTGGATACAGAACTGCCTAAATATTTTCTGACAAAAAGCTTGCTTACCTGTCATTAACTCCCTTATCTGTACCTGCACAAGGGTGTTGGCATTTAAGGCAGCATTTCTCAACTGGTGGGTCAAAAGTGTGTCACAAGAATATTTGAAAGGGTTGTGAGCAGGTCCCCAGAAAAACCTGTGAAAGCGCAGGTTTCCCCATGCAGGCTGGCAGCATTCCAGCCTGCAAGCAGCTGTTTGGGCTGATTGGAGGCAGCAGGCACACGTGCGTCTGCATATGCAGATGCACATGGCCAGCATAAAGCGAGGCCAAGTCATGGGAGCAGCCCCAGCTGCTGGACACAGGTAAGTATGGGAAGCGGGGGATGGAAGTCCCAGGAACTGTCCAGAGGGCTAGAGAGGGTCAGGGTGGTGAGGTGGCATGTACGGCGCAGTGCCCATACACACAAGGGCCCACATTCACTGCTCACGCTCTGGCCCAATCAAGATGGAGGCAGCTGGGGCCCCCTCTGGCAGGGCTGAGGGTGGGCATGGGATCAGGAATCGGGAGTGAGGGGCACCAGCATGGCCCAGGGGCGCAGGGGCTGTTGCTTGGGGGTGAGGGGCACCAGCAGGGCCTGGGGGGTGGGGAATGGCAGGGAACTGTGAGTCAGGCACCTGCAGGGCCAGGGAGGTGTGGGTTGGGACAAGCCATTTATCTTGGCAAATGGGTCCCAGTACAAAAAAGTTGAGACCCAGTGATTTAAGGAACTTAGCAGTTGGGATAGAGTTATCTTTTGTGCACTGGTTGGTGCTTTCCTCGAAGCCAGCAAGGTTGTATACTAGTACAACTAAGAATATGAAATTCTGAGTTATCATTCTTTACAGAGAGAGACTGGGTAGCGTTTCTTAGTGAGATCATCTTCACCTGCATCTGGCATAGTGCTGTGACTTTCCTATATGAGCACAAAATCTCCAAGATTCTGCTAGAAGGCAAGTAAAGTTGTTGCTATCTTTCCTCAGGGCCTCTACAGTATAATGAGAGAGAGTGGATGGCTTCAGTTCAGGAATCTTATAAGAGAAGACACTGAAACAGCCTATTTTGTTTCTGCCCTGGTCATATTCCCTTTCCAGGACTAAGTACAGACAGTCAAAAAGCCCAAGGCTGAATTGATTCAGTCTTCGTAAGTGAGCCTAAGGTGCATAGGTTGAACCAGTAAGAAAGTGGACAGGCATTCACTTTTGATTCTGGAAATGCAGCCACATGCCTCTAGTGGCTCAGGCCAGAAGTTGGGGGGCACTAGAGCATGCCTCCCTGCTGAGCTGGAGCAGATAGCTTGGGCCATGGCTAGCCCACCCACCCTGCAAGCGGGGGTTTGCAAGGAAGGTACAAAGCATACTGGAATGCTAGGGGAATTTGAATTAACTTGAATCTGGAAGGTAACTGGGACAGAAGTTCAGTACACCAATTTAACCTAAATCAGTTAAGTCTGATACTACATCCATCCAGGTTTATCTTAAACTGGTTTCAGCCACTTTGAAACCAGTTTACGTGCACTGAAGTTCTGTTGTGTTACGGATTTTGAACCAGTTTCCGATCACTCATACTGGTTTATATGTAACTTCTGTCCCAAGCCCAAATCTGTGTTTCAGACCCTTTTGTTCTTCTTCAGTATATAAGGGACATTATAATTCTTCTGCCTCACAAGTTGGTCCCTTAGCATAACATCAACTTCCTCAGGGTTTACTCCTGAAGTGACAATCTCCCCACCCTCTCTGCTCCCAGCATAAGCCTGGCACCACCCTCTCTGCTCCCATCATAAGTCCTGGACTTCAGACACAATCAGAGTGTGCACAGATTTGGTTCTCAAAAAAGCTCCAGGTGCCCAGTCCGATAATGACATTTCCATTTGTGTTTTTGTTTTAGGAAATTTAAGATTTTATCTGCATACTAGCTTGAAATAATTCTAAATTAAAGGCAATGAGGATCCTTAACTAGAGATCTAAAGAGATGCAGGTCTGAGTAAACACAGATTCATGATAGTAAACAAAAGGACTCCTCAAAATTTCTGTGCTAACCAATCCAAAAGGTTTCAAAGTAAAAGCCAGAGCAGTTGAATATGGGAAATAAAGCATAATTGAAAAAAAGACAATCTGTTCGATTCTGGAACATTTGGCTGGGTGTGGTCAAAAATCTCTTGTTTGCCTTCAACCTAGAAAGTGTCCAGCACTGAATAACTAAGAAGAGGTCCTTGTTCCCTTCTCCATAGAGCAGGCTGCCAGAATCTTTACTTCTGCCTTCTTCCTTTTATCTAGATGTAATGGTGGCCTGCTAGGATGTTCCTTTTTTGTCTGGTGGTTCTTTCTGCTCTCTCCTGGTCTCCTTCTTACAGCCAGTTCAGATCAAATGGATTTTCTGTCTAACTTATTCCTCCTACCCATCAGAATCCTCTCCCCCATCCTCATTCCCACCTCTCCCGCCACCACCAAGAAGTACATTTAGGAACTCAGGATGACTGCATATTTGCAGGAGAGCCCATTTCTCATTTTACGCACTCTTGCAAGTTATACTTTAAAGCCACAATTTGTATACTGTGCAACTGTCAGCCAATTTTGCTTGGGTCAAATTCCCCCAGTCTGAGAAAGGCTCAAGGGAGAGGAAGTGGCACCAGGCTCAATACTTGTACTGCTCCCTCTCCCCAAAAAAATTCTATCTGGGGAAGCTTCCCAGAAATTCCCTACGCCTGGGTCATGCTGAGTCATGAGCAGGGGGAAGAGCTGTGCAGACTCTGGCTGAGGTCCCTGCAGGCCAGGGTTGAGATTTTAACCACTCCCCAGTAATACTTAGCCTGCTGGGACCTGGATACACCCCCGCTTCCCAGTTCAGCTTTTCTTCAACCAGAAGGGAAGGGAGGGCTTGCTCTAGCGCCCCCCGGCTTCTAGCCTGAGCCACTGCAGGCATGTGCCTGGATTTTCGGAATCAAAAGTGAATGTCTGTTCACTTGCTTCCCAGTTCAGATTATGCAGGTTAGACTAACCTGTAAAGATTGAATCAATTCAGGTTAGGGCTTTTTGAATGTCTGTACTTAGCCATAGTGTAATTGTACCACCTCCCTGAATGGCATAATATGAGGCAACAGCAGCCCTCTTTTTCCACGTGTCCAAACCAGTGGTTTCCACACCCCTAGCCAACAAAGCTACTATGCCAGCAAAACTTTGTGGTGTAGACCAGACCGTAGTATTATGATCATGATCTAAGAATGGCTTTTAAACATTTTTATCTTGTGTAAGTGAAGTTTTATTAGAAATAGATTTATTTTGCACTAGTAAGTTTTTCTCCAAACAGTTCTTTCTGTAATGTCATTCTGCAGCCATTTAGTGAAGAACAAAAATGGTTTTGTTCCCTAAAAGTTCACTTCTACATCCCCTTCATTTTCTTTTAAAATAGCTTATTCCTTATTGTGCCCTCAAAGTGAAACAGCAGACCTGTTTATTCCTAACATGAGTAAACTTGTTTTTTATACCTGATTTTAAGTCCGGCATCACCTGTTGTAGAGTTATGTCTTTACCAGCAAGTCCTCTTATGTTTTCTAGGCATCAGGTTTCCTTTCCCTATTTCTCTTGCTCATTGCAGTCCCTTTCCCGTGAGGTTTTCCAGTTTTTCTGAGTGGATCCTTATTTTACTACTAATCACTAAATGATATGTGATTGACTTACTTAGCCTTTAAATAAGACCCCAGTTAGTCACAGAAACAGGCTTTTAAAAGTATCTAGGCATCTAAAAATGCACATAGCCACCAACTGGGATTTTCAGAAGTGCCTGCAGGCATCTCTTCGGACCTTTAAGTATTTATATCCCTTTAAAAAGTCTGGTCCTTACACACTTGCATGTCACTACACCCATATCTGCTTAACTCATGTAATTAAAACATAAAGTTAAGCGCATAAGGAAATGAGTGCAGGAAATCAAGGTCTAAGACCACACTATCATATACTGAAAATTATACACGGATCAGTGCTGAAAGAGAATTAATTTGCTTTTCTGTAAAGAGCTTATAAAACACTATGAGATTTTGTTTCATGTCATCTTATCAATGGACTAACTCCCCCTCAGCATGAGTCCATGATTATGGGGATCATTATAGAAACAGAAAAGCATTCATGAACTCATTTCTATTAGACTGCAAGAAAGGAACTGCCTTGAAATAGCTCTTAAGTGTGTCTGTGTATGTGGTGTTGATAGAGAGGGGGTTTCTATTTAGGTGGACCTAAATCTTTGTGCATACAAGTCACCCCTGAAGACCACATGATTTTTTCAAGTTTGAATTCTGTTTTTATAAAGAGATGTGAGCTTGCAAATATCCAGCTTGAGTACATGCAGGTATGTGCTACTAAACACTCACTAGACCCTAACTTTAAAAAATTAATACAGTTAGAAAAAGGCTGTATGGAAAAACTGAGCTTAAAACCACACTGCCAGAAAATAAGTATTCAGAAGACTAAAGTCTGTTCTAATATTTTTTTTTCCCTGAAAACTGTCTGGCATTATTTACATAAGAATAGATTCAGTAGGTGTTACATAATTCAAAGAGTAACACGAGTAGCACAGATTACTTCTAAAAAAATATACCAAGTGTTCTGTGGTGTCTTTGACTTAGCCTTAGTAATTAGATACAACTCCAAATCTGAATCATAATTGCTTTTACTTTGTTTCTTTGCAACCCAATGTATTCGCAGTTTTACAGGCAAAAAAAAAAAGTATGTTTAAATAATATTAAGGAATATGCACATTCTGAAACTGCAGTAGACCAACTTTCCTCCCAGTCAGGAGTATTGTGAGATTGCCCCCTGCCCTGTTTCAGTGGAGGGTGTAAAATCATGTGATACTTGAGAGCAGATTTCTTCCTGACCCCACTAGTGATCACCTTGGCCAGGTACAGATATTACACTTTTATGAGTATAAATGATCGGAAACCAGTCTATACCCATAACAGAACAGAACTTCGGCACACATAAATTGGTTTAAAAATAGTGGAACCCAGTCTAAGATTTGTCCCTCCCTCCTCCTCCTCGCAAAAGGGCAAATATGTGTTCTGTTTGTTACTGATTGAAACTGCACCGCTTACAGAAAACCACATAACTTAACCACATAACAATTCCGCCTCAGTTCTTGAATGTCTGTTTCTAGCCCTTGAATGTCTGAGCACAAATAGCTCTGAAAGTTTTATCTTGCTCAGTGCAATCACTTTTGCATCTTTAGTCCTTCAAAAATGTCCTTTGGAGTTTTAAATATGTTGTGTTTTAAAGAAATATTTCCATTTTTCTTTTATAAAGGTGTTTTCTTTTAATTTTGTCTGCCTTTTCATTACGAGGGGAGGGATAAATAGAACGCCTCCCAGGGCTCCAGGCACACAGTTCATTATTTTCTATTAATCTGTCCCATCTTCTCTTGTTCATCTCCTTTCCAAGCTAAAATAATGCTAAGTTTTAATTCTTTGTATGGGTAAGGTCCACCTGTCATTAATTATATTAAGAATCTGTTTCTGGGCCTCTTTTACCACTGCTTTGTCTTTAGTTAAGGTGAGATGAACTCTAATCACAATGAGGTCCTCTTGTCCGTGTAATGAATGGTATCTGATGAAACCCAAATCAGCAATGAATTTCAGGCTTACAGTTACAGGTACTATTGGGAATTCCCTTATCTTGCATTGCGAGGTAAACAGCTAAAAGGGGCATAGTGGGCAATCATGAAATGCTAGATTCTGCCCCTGAAGTGCCCAGTACGATTAACTTCAAGATGAGTTGTACTCTGACACTAAGGTTATTAACTTTTAAGCATATATCCAAACCGTCTTTTGAGGAAGCATATGAATCACTTATTTCACAGTAATGCTGAGAAAAAACAAGGTACTTATTTTTTAAAGCCCTGTTTTAGAGCTTATTGGAGACAAATACGTGAAGAAAGACCTTTAAGTGAGTGTTGATTTCTGCATCTGGGAAGTTCATATTTATAGAGGAGTGAAAATATTGATTTTTTTCATTAGTCCCAGCAGAATCAATATGATTTGTTGAGCCATAGTCATCTTAAAGAGATTTTCAATTGTGACTGATTGATAGGTGCTGCAAATGCAGAACAAGGAGCCTATTCTCCAGTCAAGCAGCATGTGTAACTGCATATAATACTAGTGCAAGTTTCATCAGTTCAGAGGGCAGTATATCTGTGTACTCTCCACAGGATGAATCCTTGTAAAAATTGCATAGAAATCCAAATAAATTTTCTATTATAATCACTGTTATTTCTAAAACAACTAAAACAAATAGCCTTAAAGACTGCAAATCTTATTTTGAAAATGGAACCTAGAGTAATTAAAATGCATCCTAAACTGTTCCCTTTTTCCAAACTTCGCCCTCTTTCACAGTTGTTATATGTGCTTTCTTTTTTGTTTCCTGTCTTTTGTGTGTCCAGTTCAGACATTCTCTTAATGGCAATATAGTGTCAGGAGTGAGGCAGCTACAGCACATTTGTACTCAGGATTTTTGTATCTAAACAGTGGTTTACACTGAATTAATTTCTTCCCTTACTCTACATAATATTTTCTCATTTAGATGACTGCATGAGACAAAATTGTTTACCTGAGCTTGTCTATAGAGTACAAACACCCTTACCACGAGTGGTATTTTATGTGCATTTCAATACTTAGTCCTTTTTTTAACTTTGGATTTCCTAACATAAGGCAGTCAGATCTTCACCTGATGAGAAGCAGCGTAGCTCCAGCTGAGGTTCTTGGCCAAAAATTTTCATCAACAGTTGAAATTTTCATCAACAACTAACTACTATTAGTTGCATAGTAATAAATATTTTTCGTCGCTTGTTTTTAGGAATGGGAATGAGGGGAGTGTGAATTTTTTTTGTACGGCAAAATAACCTGTAATGTCTACCTCATTCCCACCTGACTCATTGGTTTTGCACAGACGAGCACAGTTTCCATTTTAGAGTCTTTATGTTGCCCCAGATCTTTTCCTTCTAATGAACAGTTTTCAGCCACTTTTAATGCTGCTTCTTCCTCATCTTATGATATTCTTGCTCACCCTACAAATCACGCTCTTTTGTCATCCTTTAAGTTCCTGAAAATGAGCTTGCTACATCAACATCAGCTGACCATTCGCCTCTGGCATTTTTACCACAAGAATGTAGAGACATTTCTGAAAACCTTATAACCAACTGTCAGGTGCACAAAGCTACAATCCCAGCCATAAACCATCTGGCTATTAAAGCTGCCACTTTCTTTAGCAGAAACCTAGGTTCCTGAACAGCCCAGATATTACCTTTAAAAATGGTCACATTTTCATAAAGAGGCATGATACTTTGCAGCATGGTCAGTTTTCTGCATAGTTCACTGATTTTGTGTAGTTTTGAGAGACACCAGACACCAAAAAATAAAGCTATTTATTTGCAATCTGTTGCTTTGATGTCACTATTTTCTAAGCAGCCAAGTCATTACATTCAGGGGAAGTAGCTGGAAGACAAAACTTTTACATAAAGAGCAAAATATATAGCATAACGGTGTGCAGTGAAGACTGGGCTGCTATATTGAGAAACAACGTTCATTTGGGAATACAAAATGGCAATTATTAGTATACTGTTTGTAGTGCAACCCATCTTCACAGTGAAGGTACATCTATCGAATGGAGCACAGATTTAATAGATTTTTAGGGTCAGAAGGGACCTCAGTAGATCATCGAGTCCAACCCCCTGCATTTTTAAGTTGAACTAAATAACAGATAACAGAAAAATCAACACTGATCAGATAAATGTTTCTGTTAGGCAGAAAGGGGTTGGCTTTAAAACTATACAAGTAAAAAATTCACAGAAGTTTAGGGCTGGAAGGGACCTCGTGAGATCATCGGGTCCAGCCCACCTGCTCTGAACAGGAAAGACTGCAGGGGTCAAACTCAGTTTTTACATTTTTTTAGCAAGTATTTATAATGGTGTCTCTTTCACCTACAGAGAGTTTTCTTGCAGGAAGCTCCTCATATACTTTTTATGGGACGTTCATATTAATTGGTGGCAATTCCAAGAATGTCTACCCTTCTTATAGCTGCTCTATACTGGCCTGCTTCAGAAGCATAGCTAAAGTACAAATAGTACAAACAAGGCAACCCTAAATATAGAATTATACTGAGGCAGATCAATTATTTCCCTATCTATTTCTGAACAGGAACAGCTGCTTTAGATTATTTTTGAGCATTGAGGCATATGAGGTAAATCATGTCTTTTCTGCCTGAGTTGATTCTTCAAAGTTAAATTCCAGATTTTTTTCCTAGCTCTTCAGCATTCTTCTCACTACTTCTTTACCAGCGCTTCATACTCTGGCCGGTGTCCTGCATAGCACCTGTGACTGGAAAACTGCAAGGAAAGTAAAGAGAAATGACCTATCCTTGTCCTGTGATACTTCCCCCAAACCCACAAAGAGAGTTTCCAGGATCCCTTCCATGCAAAATATGTTCCAAGTTTATAGGCCTTACCTAGTACTAAACCTTATATATTTTGTTTCCTCAAACTATTTACTTAAACTGCTGCTAGATGAAATACACAGGCTCTTTAGAACTGCCAGTGTTGTTTGCATTTGTATTAGGGAATAAGGTGAAAGGCAGTTGCTTTTTTGAGCCAAAATTTCTCTTCGTGATTTTTTATTTTACTCCCTTTCAAAGTCTTGGTAGATTTGATACAAACTTGTGAGCTTTTAACAGAACTTATCTTTAAGGGGAAAATCGAAAAGGGGTTGTAGCTTGCTTTTTAAAACTTATTTTTCTGTAAAATATGCTATTGCAATTAGTCTAACTATGAGCAAATGTCTATTGCTTAATAAAGATAGACATGGCTGCATTATGAGAAAAAAAACCCTGCAAATTAAGGGAAGAACTCATGTTTGTCAAGGAAACAAAGTAGGCTAAGGAAATACAGTCTAGATCAGGCTGTGGAGCCTCATGTGTTGATGCCTAAAGGGTTCCCAAAGGAACTCCCATTTGATACTTCTTCCCAATTAGACATTGAGCCATTGATAACTACTCACTGAGTGCAATGATCCAACCAGTTATGTATCTATCTAGTATTTTCATCTAGACGAGGGGTATCAAAGTCTTATGGCCCCATGCACCAAATCCAGCACACAGAGCCAGTCTGACAGGCACTATGTGCCCTGGCCTGGCCCTGTATGCCACATGCAGCATACGCCTTGGACCAGCTCTACATGCCACGTGCAGCTCGTGCTGGCCTTGGCTGCACATGCAGTGCATGTGCTACATATGGTACACAGGTCTGGTCCAAGGTGCATGCTGAGCCAAGCTAGACTGGTTCTGTGCACCACATGCAGCATGCCTTTACTGGACTGCCCCTGCGTGCTTGATCCAGTACATGTGGCCAGTATGTAGACCCAGTCCAGGCCACAGACTGGTCTCACATCCCTCATCCTGCCTGTAGGGCCAGATGAGTTTGATACCCTTAGGCTAGGTACAGACATTCAAAAAGCCTGAGGTGGAAATCAATCTAAGTTACACGTTTTTTCTGTAAGTGTCATAGTTTAGATCCGTAGCAAACAGAACATACATTTACCCTTTGGTGGAGGGTGCAAATCATAGGCTGCGTTCTGCCATTTTTAAACCAGTCTGTGGGCACCAAACTTCCGTTCTGTTACAGGTATAGACCAGTTTCTGATCACTTCTACTGGTAAAAATGTAATAATGCATGTACTTGGCCCTAGTCAAAGTGGAAGAACTGTAAGGTAGATACAGTAAACAGCATAGTGGGTTATATCACTCCCACTCTATTAATTGAGCATCATTCTATTAAGTACTGGTGAGGCTTCAGAAGTACTATGTCCATTTTGGGGCACCGCACTCAAAGAAAGATGTGGATGAATCGGAAAGAATCAGACAAATCCAAAAGGTATGGAAGGCTATAAAAATAATTAGTGGTCTAGGAAACATACTTCATCAGGAATAGTTGGAAGACCTGAGATTATTTAGTCTGAAAAAGAGAAGGCTAAGGGAGAATTTAATAACAGGTTTCAAATACCCAAATGATGAGGGTAGACTATTTTCAGGCAACAGGGAACAGGATAAAGAGTGGTGGTCTTAAATTGCAGCAGGAAATTTAGTTTGGAGACTAGGGTCTTGTGACAGTGGTTAAGTATTGGAAGATGTTACCTAAAGAGACTGTGGGATCTCCATCCTGGGAAGTTTTTAAGAGCAGATTAGACAAACACTTGTCTGGAATGGTTTACATAGGGATGATAATGCCTTGATCAGGGTGCTGGACTAAATGCCTTTGGCTTCAATGTTTTTAACAAGAATATGACCTTCAAAGAGAATTACATCCCACAAATGATGCAGGTATCACTTCCTCACTCAGCAGCTAAATTTTCCCTGGCAAATTCCCCTCAGTTCCTAAGATTCTGCCAGTTGGCCTGCACACAACCACCAAAGTCTTGGTGCAACCTGCTCAGTACCTTATGACCCCTGCCACTCCCAGTGCTCCTTCCTGCCCGTGGCAGGGGGTCGGACTAGATGATCTGTCTAGGTCTGAGTTAGAGAACTTCTGGGGGGGCTGGACGTGTTCTTATCAGCAGGTCCAGATGCTCTCCACCCCAGG
>NW_017729006.1:3565842-3573106 GCF_001723915.1 Gavialis gangeticus
GGTTACAGGGGTGGGCGAATGAGAATAAGATGTGATTCAATACTGACAAGTACAGGGTGCTACACTTGGGCAGTAGGAACCAGCAGCATACCTATAGACTGGGGAACTCCCTTCTCGTAAGCACAGTGACAGAAAGGGATCTTGGAGTCATTATCAATTCCAAAATGAACGTGGGCCACCAATGTGAGGACGTGGTCAGTAAGGCCAGCTGCACCTTGTCATGCATCCACAGATGCTTCACAAGCAAGGCCAAGGAGGTGATCCTCCCCCTCTATGCGGCACTGGTCAGGCCACAGTTGGAGTACTGCATCCAGTTCTGGTCGCCCCACTTTAGGAGAGATGTGGCTAGCATCGAGAGGGTCCAGAGGAGAGCCACACACATGACAGCAGGGCAGACCTTATGAGGAGAGAAGGCTGAGAGGGGACCTGGTGGCCATCTACAAACTTACTGGGGGGACCAGCGGGGAATGGGAGAAACCCTGTTCACCCATGTACCTCCCGGAGTAACAAGGAATAATGGCCATAAGTTGTTCGAAAGTAGGTTCAGGCTGGACATTAGAAGGCACTATTTCACAGTCAGGGCGGTTAGGATCTGGAACCAACTTCCAAGGGAAGTGATGCTGGCTCCCACCCTGGGGGTCTTTAACAGGAGGCTTGACAATTACCCAGCTGGGGTCATATGAGCCCAATATTATCTCCTGCCCAGGGCAGGGGGTCGGACTTGATGATCTACTTGGGTCCCTTCCGACCCTACATATGTGAATCTATGAACACCACCTAAAACTCAATGAGTAAAGGTTCTCTTTTACCCCCTAGCCCAGTGATTTTAACATTTAAGTGTTATGTGGGTGACACATTCAAATTCTTTCTCTGTCAGAGAAATGAAATGCCAGTTTAACTGTAGATACTACTCAATGGGCGAGGGAAGTGTGAATCTGTAAGAATAGTTGTTTTGTATGGTGGGGGGAGGAGTTGGGGGGGAGAGGAGGTTGGTTGGGCGGTTGTTTGGTTTATTTTGAATACAACTACCCTTTGGTATGCCTGAGGAACCACCCTACATAATAAATCAGGGAGGTAAGCAACACACTGTGGGTTTTGAAAGTACTTATGCACCTGGAAATGCATGCCAGTCATACAGTAAATTTGATATGGTATTGCTGGCATAGCATACCCATTAGGGTCTCTTCTCATAAACACAAATCCAGATATCAGGAGCCTGTGTGTAGTGGTAATCCAGCAGAGCTGGATTATAACAGGTTCTGTCTGCCATGTAATATCTACCAATCAAGCTATTAATGGTCTTCTGCGCTGTTTTTTCTTTTCTGTTTGGTTTTTTTTTAGCAATTAGTGGTTTTATTTGATGAGAGATATCTAGGTGTCAAGGCAGTAGGTATTCATTTAAAACTTTTAGGGTACTTACAGTACAGATAGGTGCATGTACCTCGCTAAGGAAAGCCTTGTGAGATCAGTATGCAGCCTCACGTGGGTCCAAGAGTCCCAGCTAATGTCCTGCCAACAAATGCAGTTTATAGAAGCCTTGTTAATTACTGCAGACTAAAACCTTTCTTTCTTAAACAAGAACTATTTTCCTTGGCAGGACACAAAGATAAATCACAGCCAGCAGTTTTTCTTTAAGAACTGTATTAATAAAAATGGGCCAACTACCACTTCTTATTTCTGGGACGTCTTCATCTGAGGGAGTCTCATATTTTCACACAAACCTGTGGCCTCAAGTTACATGCATCCAGGTTACTTGACAGCAATCAAATTAAGTCTGAAGAAAGGGATGAATTTCTACTTCCTCATACCCCAATTGTTTAACAATAGATGTGTTCCAAATGGATTACAGCGCTCACTTACTTTCACCGACAGAGAAACTTTCATTCCAGAGATTAGCATTAGCATGGTATCAAATCTAGCCTAGCCTTTATGTAGCTACAGTTTCAAACTTTTTATAAACTAGTGGACAGCAGATCCATTTCTGCCTAATCTTTATTATTCAAAGTTTAATGCCTTGAAAACCATTGTTATAGCAAAGATTTGAATATGATGGAGATATCACTCTAATAGCAGAACCTGCACATTTTAGGCACTTCTGTGACCTTCATCATTATAGTATCTGACCACTATGTAATTTTTAATACAATTATTTTCACAACAACCCTGTGTGGCAGAAGGTAAGTGGGTGAAGAGAGAAGGGTAGTTCCTTAGATACTAACTGATTCAGAGAGTCATGAGCTTTTGTAGACAATAACCTAGTTCATCAGATGTTTTGTCAGCCCTGTGTGGATCCCCTTTTACAGATGAAAATCAAAAGCAGAGAAATGAAGTGCCTTGGTGCATACAGGAACTTAGTTTCTTAGGTCATACAGGAAGTTTGTGGCAGAAGAGAAAATTGAACCCACAGCACTGAATTATCATTTTTCCAAAGAGCTGCCATCCAGCCAAGTGTACCCCATTTTATATTTGTCTTCTTGATTATTCCTATCAAGGTTTGGCACTTTGCATTTGTCTGCATTGAACTTCATTCTGTTAGCTCTAGCCCAACTTTCTAATCTGTCAAGATCCTTCTGAATTGCACTCACATCCCATCCTTCCCAGTTTCATATCATCCACAAACTTGCTTGAGAAGCTTCCTATGCCATCATTCAAATCATCAGTAAACGAACAGCACCAGGCCCAGGAAGGACCTCTGTGGAACTCCACTCAAACCCTCCTGCCATTCTGACATGGACCTGCCAATAATTACCCTTTGCTTATGGCTATTTAGCCAGTTATCTATCCACCTTGTAGTAGTTTTATCCAGAATACATTTCTCCAATTTGTTTATGAGAAGGTCATGTGGGACCTTGTCAAAAGCCTAGCTGAAGTCCAGATACACTATATCTACAACATTCACTTCATCCACCCAAGTAATTACTTTGTCAAAGAAGCAGATAAATTTTGTTTGACATGATTTGTTTTTCATAAACCCAGGCTGGCAGCTTGTGATCAGCCTTCCCTCCTCCAAATGCTTGCATATGGCTTTCCTTATGATATGCTCCAGTAACTTGCCAAGTATTGAGGTGAGGCTAATTGGTCAGTACTTCCCTGGGTCCTCCGTCTTGCCTTTTTTAAAGAGGAGCACTACACTGGCCCTTTTCCTGTCCTCTGGGACCTGGCCCATTTCCCACAACTTCATGAAGATCGTTGCCAAGGGATCCGAGATATTCTTTGCCAGTTGCTTCAGGACCCTGAGATGAAGCTCACCTGGTCCTGCTGACTTGAATTTATTCAGACCTAACAAAACCTCTCTAACCATTTATTTTGTTATCTCCTCCCTGAGTTTACCCTCTTCCTTATCCAGGTAATCCCTTTTAGGTATCTGGCAGCTTAATTCTTTTGTGAAGACTGAGGCAAAGTAGCTGTTGAGCAGCTCTTTCTTTGTATCTTTGGTTAGGTGCTCCCCCTGGCTTGTTAATAGAGGATCCACAGCTTCCTTGGTCCTTCTTTCTGATTAACATACTTCAAGAACCCTTTTTTTGTTGTCCTTAATCTCTTTTTCCAGGTGCAGCTCATTTTGTATCTTTGCCTTCCTGATTTTGTTCCTGCAGATATTGGTATTTTTTGGTACATAACCTTGCCGACCTGCCCATTCTTCCATTGACTGTATGCTTTCCTTTTGCATTTGAGGCATTTTAGAAGCTCATCCTCTTCCTGGTTAGGTGGCCTATAAGAAAACCCACCATTATTCCAGTGGCACATCTTTTAACTTTCATCTTCACCCAAATGCTTTCTGTTTTGGTGTCTTCTTTCTCCTGAACCAGGAAACAAGTATATGCATTTTTGACATACAAGGCAACACCACAACCTTTTCTCCCAACCCTGTCCTTCTGAAACAGTGTAACCTTCCATGTCCCCATTGTAGTCAAAAGAGCTGTCCTGTCTGGTCTCGGTAATGCCAATCAGATCATAGGTCTTTTCACAGGGTGCAGCTTCCAGCTCATCTGGTTTATTCCCAATACTTCTCACATACATGTGTCAGATGTATTTTGCATTTTGACTTGCTTCCTTTTTGTGCCACTTGTTGCAGTCCTGTTGTAGCAGAAAGCCCACATTGTACATTTCCCTTCTGGACATTGATATAAACCCCTTCTTGCCTGCAACTCCCCGCCTCCCCCTGTTTTGTACTTTTCTTTTCTTTCTTAGTATTGGCAGAGACCTAGCACACTCATTGCATGGGTATGGCAAGGCTCAGAGCAAGCAAGCAAACTGAAGTGGCTTTCTGTAGGAGAAACCTAGAAGCTACATCTCCATATCAGTTAAGCTCAGTGTCACTAAAGAAAACAAACGAATGAAAATATCCACTGCAAATACTGTAAATATATCCTGTACTAACCTCACTTACTGTCCCCTGTAGCCTTTGGTCCTCACTACATCACATTTCATTTTTATATAGTTCTCATAGTGCATTTTCATATTTCATCTGTCTCATCTTTTCCATGACATTTTGAATTTTATACTTTTAAACTCTTAAGGAATGTACTCCCTGTAGAATGGAGTTACACCCTGGACCATTGTTAAAACTGCATTGAAATTGTAATTGTAAAGTGAAAAAATCTGTTGAGTGAATGCGAGTGAATGGTGATCATCAGTAGACAATAGCCTAGCCAAAGGTTAGCTAATCAAGCTAAAGAACTGATTTCTGGAACTGAGCACTCACCCTATGGACTATTCGTATAACCCATGACAATACAGCCATTAAGTCAGTAAATCAAGGGTGGACTCCTGAAACTTCAGGTACCAGCAGGCAGAGACCCCTGTGACTAAGAGCTGTCACGTACTATTCAAGACCCACGTGGGACAGCGACCTTCGGATTGGATAGCCAAGATGATGCTGGCAAATCACACAAGTCTGCCAGAAAGGGATAAAAGGCAGTGAAGCTTGACCCTCAGTGGCACAATCCCATCCAGCACCTGACCTACCAAGACAGAAGGACAAGCAGGCAGCCCCCTTCTGGAGATGACGTCACCTTGAAGGAAGCTGACCATCAACAGCAGACTCCAGAGCCTCAGATAGGTAGATATACTGACACCAGTGCTCTCACAATCACTACAGCAGCTACTATACTACATGGGTTTGAATGAGTGAGTGCATGTGTGTGTGCTAAGGTGACCAGTATCACCCATAACTCAAAGTTTGCATTTATGATTTTATTGGTAACTTCACATCCCGTCCAATAAACTAGAATGTATTATGATCCCATGAGTTGGTCCTTTGTAGCCAATGCTGTAGCTCTGTGGCCCTTTCTCAGAGTTGAGTTGCTTCTTCAAGTCCTTTCCCCCCTGAACTCTATGCTCAGTTGCTGGAGAAGTCAAGCTCTTCAGAAACAGAACCTTTGACAGGCAAGAGTTGGTCAACATAATTTTAATACAGTCTTCAAATGATCATACTCTTTGCTTAATTCTCTAAGATAAGGATATTATTAGTTTAAAGATTCAGAACTGTTTCCAAGGGTTATGCCTCAAGTTCTTAATCATCTTGTCAATTTATTTCCCTGTCCTTCAAAGAACTTACCTTAAAAGACTTTGTTTTTATCTGGAGCTGATAAATACCATTAGAGAGTCATCTTAGATTTTTTTTTCTTTTGAAACCCATGCATTAGATCTGCTGGTGACTAAGATAACTCTGTGAATCACTGTCTTACTGCATTTCTTATTATTCTTTGGTGGTAATGTCTCCTGAAGGTTATACCACTACTCACTTTATCAAAGCCATGTCAACCGTAGTAGCCAGGCTCACATTGCTTCCAACTAATGAGATATATGTGCTGTAAGGCACAAAACATCATTGTCTAAATTCATTGTCTAACAAAACGTTGTCTAAATTCATGACCATTCTGATGCAACCAGAATTGGAATTTAGCCAAATTGATCTGTAAAGTTTGTTCCTAAAATGAGAAGTACAGCTCTCCTCACCTTGTCAGATTGGAAGGACCACTTCCACTGTAAATTACAGCAATATAAATGCAGAATAAGTACATTGACTTCAATATAACAACTCTGTTTTATACTCATTTAATTTACTTTTCATTTCTCTACATATTGTCTTTGCTGTTTCATCTGCCGTAGAGTTAATGTTTAAAAATAGTCTTAGTAATTGTCTGGCTACTGTCTTTGTATATTCACACTTAGTTCTTAAAAGATAGCTTGCTCTTAATGTCTCCTCTTTTCCTGTATGTTGGATTACTTTCTAAAATGTGTTGTTCCTTTTTTCTATAGAAATAACTGCTTTTTCATTCTTTCTTACATAATTCATTTGCTCTTTATCATAGTTTCTTTATGAAATGCAGTATTAGTTAATTTGGTGGTAGTATCTCTCTGCCCTATTGTCTTCTTCAGGTTAGGTACAGTAGATAGAATGACTTATTTTTAAAGTATAAATGGCTGTAGTTATGAATTAATATAGACTATAAAGTGAGAAACTAATTGTGCTTTGCATTTTAGCATAAGCACTGAGTAAATTCATTCACAGAGCTCTGCTCTTTCTCCTCGCCTACATCACTAATTCTGAGCATCTCTTTTATTGTAGAGATTAGTATTATTTTAAACTAGTTTTTACTTATTTTACTTATTATGTTGTTGTAAAGTGATGTTAAGTTACACAAGCATAAATGTGTTGTTACCCACTCCAAGTCTCGTGTTAGCCTTGACATAGGCTTCTAGATGCCTATTCAGTTGAAAAGAGATGATACGTGGAGCGCCATGGACACATTATAAGGCAAAAGTAACTCTGTGAACAAAACTGCATGCAATTTGTCTTCTGTTACCCTTTCATTTCAGTGCATTAAATTATCCATGGTGAATGTAGAAAGTCCCATATTGCTTTTGTGGGGGGGGTTTTAGTGCCAGGTGCATCTTTTTCCAATTCTAGTCCTTATGCCACTGAAAAAGAACAGAACAAGGTTTTCCTTAAGGAGCCCATGGTGGTTTTTTTAAAGTTTAGGAAGACTGGTATCTTTTGGTATGTGTTAAACTACATTACCTACTTCATACACCACTAAGTAGAGGTGCATCAATACATCGATCCATATCGTATCGGCACTGATAAAAGGAAAATTGACATTATCAGCCGTCAGCTTTTTTTAGCTGATGTGGCCAACAATGTTGCCAGTAATTGCGGCGACCAGGAATGTAGCCTGGCAGCTTGGAGAGCAGTGTCCTGCCAGTATATCTGTTAGGGGGGAAAGGAGCTCTGGGAATGGGGGCTCTGGTGAATTTTGGG
>NW_017729006.1:3573302-3575812 GCF_001723915.1 Gavialis gangeticus
CCACCCCACTGCCACCCACCCCAGCCCAGCCCCCCTGCCAGGAAGAGCCTAGCAAAACCCCCAGCCTGGAGCACACAACAGGTAGCTCACCCTCGCCCCACACACAGATCCATGCCCTCTATGCCTCCCCAGCAGTGTCTACTGTGACAGAAGCCACTGCCCCGCCCTGCACCCCCCAGACGAACCACTTGTGCCTCCATCCCATGCCCTGCCCCATCCTTCAGCCCGCCCCTCCCTGCCCTGGCTGGGCAGCCCCAGCTCCTGTCCCAGCCCCACTCCCTCACCGTGAGGCCTAGATCTGCCCCCACTCCACGCCTCTTCCTCCCCCATATCCCTTCCACCACAGACTTACCAGCCAGATGCGGCTCTCCAAGCTGCCAGGCTGCATATCGGCAATCGGATCAGTATATTGGCCATCAGTATCGGCCCAAAAATCTTTATTGGTGCATCCCTGCTACTAAGTGAATTGGTGCTTCAGTGAAAGATTAGCATTTGCAGTTTGCTTCTCATCGTGTGAAATCATAAAAAGCAAAGCTTGTTGTGAGACGTTTGTCAGATGTTCTTCAAAAGTACCTGGCAAAATTTTGGACTTACTGAAACTACCCATGAAAATACGTAGTCTTGCAGAGGTATTTCTACTGAAATTATTAAAATTCACCATTTAATACATACAGTCTTACTTTTATTTGTTGTTTCTTGCCACTATTTACTGTACAGCCATGTACGTCTATGTCACTGTATAGGAAGAATGATTCCAGTTCAAACAAGACCTTAATTGTGTACTTAAAGCAAAATTCCTAACTTTTTGATGAAAACGAAACAGCGGGAAACTTTGGAGAAAGAGTTAGTGTCATATAATGAGTCATTTTTCCACAGGCTATCAGTACTCTACAGGGCTCTGTTAGTCCACAGGCATTTGGAAACTGCCGAAAGGACACTGTTTGTTTAAAATCATATACAGTATTTTCAAAGCTACAAGTTCTTATCTGTATAACTAATTTCCAAGAGTTTAAATACAAGAATTTCATTATATATGCCTTCCCTTTGCTTTTTTTTGTTTCATTCAGCTTAAAGAATGAAAACAAGCAAGGCAGTTTTCATCTTTGCTTCTAATAATTTCTCTATAAAGGAGGAATGTAGCCATGGATTCCCCGCAGTAGGATGTCACCTTCTAGTTTAAGAAGCAGAGCAGTTTGTAGCAAAAGAGGCAGAACCAGGTCTTTCAATCAGTGGCCACAATGGATTGCTTCAACTCTCAAAAACTCTGCCAGCTTAGTCCTCAGCTGGGGGCTGGCTTTTCCAGATTTCCCTGCTGTGGAATAGAAACAGAAACCAAACTAAAAAGGAGCTGTTTTTATTCTTACTATTTAGCTGATTGGATTGTGTGACTTTTACACTGGAGAAGTCTTTCTGATCCAGTAGTGACTGGCTACATCGACTGTTTCACATTGAAATTTTAAACAGTGTAGTGGAAACATTAAGGCTTCATAAAAGCTTTCTATATACAGCAAGCATACAGTTTTAGCCTAAATTAGTGTCCCTCTAACTACTGTGACACCAGCAATTGGGATTTTGTTGCACTTCATGTAGCTGATGGAGGATGCATACTGAAATCAAGCTGTTAAACACACTACCTCCATTTTTTATTTCACTGGAGTCTGCTTGCTCTGTTCCTAAAACTGCATTCAAAAGCCCAAGGGATGAACTCTGCCCTTAAATCATTATTTGATGACTTGAAAATAGCTGTAAAAGTACAATCATAGAAAAATGTAGCACAGTAGTACATTCTCACTTGTTTGGGAAGAAAATCGTTTTAAGGAAAATTACCATCTGTCTTGTGAATGACAAAGCAGTATAATTAACGTTAAACAAAGCTGAAATTTTGTAATGCCCAAACCTGGACTCATCTGCCAGCATTATTCTTTTGAATTATGCTGCAAGTTTGATTAGCCTCACTGTAGACATGAGATACAAGTTTTCATCCTTATGAAATGGCATTAGGTGTGCTGCAAAAGAACATGGGAATTCACAGTAGCTCAGCACCTTGAGCCATGTTAAGCTATGCAAAAACTCCAGTTAGCACAGCAGTTGAAACTTACTACTTCTATAATGACATAAATCCTGATATAACATGAGAATTACCTACCTAGCCAAATGTATGAAGTGAGAGAGAACCTATTGCCACAGTTCTGTTATTAGCAAACTAAAAGGCTCTTTCCAGACTTGGGTCAGTGTGGTCCATCGAGTACTACATCTCTGGATCTCTTTTGTCAGGTGCTTTGAGTCATTCTGGTGCTAAATGGCAGATACAAGTACAGCATTGTCTTTAACCTTTAGAAGGTATCCCATACTGTGTAATCATAGTCTGAAGAAGTGTATTGTAACTGTGTATAGGGTCATTGCCTTACCTGATGCAAAGAAGGCTGATGTCCACATTTGTGCAGTAGCAGGAGAGAACAGCATCTTTATGCATTGATGAATGCACAGTCACATGGGTGGCAAACTGACTC
>NW_017729006.1:3576719-3577417 GCF_001723915.1 Gavialis gangeticus
CCTTCCTGCCCATGGCAGGGTGTCGGACTAGATGATCTGTTTAGGTCCCTCCCGTCTCATTGCTTCTATGATTATTTTTATCACTGGAGAATCTTATTTCATAGATTCTGGATTCTGGCATATTACCTGGTATTTACCTGATAGTATTTTTACCTCTGACTGTACATGGACCCAATCCTGGTATTGGATAGCAAGGTTTAGTTTAGCATGCCACCTGGCTACCTGGCAGACACCTGGCAGTTAATTTCTAAGTCCAAGAGTTAGGGATAAGGAAGAACAGTAAATTAGCAAGTTTCAAAGTCTGTTTGGTCAATGGAGTTCCTCCAGTTTTTTCTACTAGCTGAGAATATGAATGTTTGTCCCTAGCTAGTAGTGGACTAGTTAAAATCCTGAGTTGGCATGGCCTATGGTGGCAGTGATATTATACTACTTTGAGGTTATCACACAGGGTACATACAAACATTTGGGAAAGTTGGGGGAGATTCGATCTAGTTAAAAATGGCCATCTGATCTAAGGTAAGTTGGGAGGGGGTAGCTAGTGGGAGGGAACTGAGTGGCAAGCATGCTCTGGGGGGGTTGTGAGGATTGGGGGGCAAGTGGGGTCTGTGGGCAGGATTGTGGAGGTAAGCAGGGTCTGCAAGGGCTCCAGGAGACCAGGGGGCAAGCAAGGCCTGCAGCAGGAGTTGGGATATGAAGGG
>NW_017729006.1:3577619-3592550 GCF_001723915.1 Gavialis gangeticus
AGGAGTTGGGATATGAAGGGGGGGGGGGGACAAGCAGTGTCTGCAGGGAGTATTATGGCCATCAGAAGGGCAAACAGGGTCTGCAGGGGGGATCAGAGGGATCAGGCAGCCAAGGAGGATCTGTGGGGGGTTGGAGGGTTGGCTTCGCAAGCATGGCCTATAGGGGAGATCAGGGCGCAAGTGGGGTCTACAGTGGGGCTTGGAGGTTTTAGGAGGGTAAGTGGGGTACACGGGGGTTGGTAGGGTCTAGGAGGGTTTGTTGGGATAAGGGGGGCTAGCAAGTTCTGCAAGGGTGCTTGGGGGATGGAGACCAGGGGCTCTTTTTAGCCCCTCATCCCCTGACACCTAGACAGACGACCCCCCTCCTGCAAACCAACCCCACCATCCCACCCACCCCTCCTCCCATCCTGACTTACTTCCTTGGCTCCTGGCACCAGCAATGCCAGTAAAACTGGTGCCAGGAGCAGCTTTCAGGATGGGGCATTTGTGGCAGGTTCAGGTTGGGGGCTGTCTGGTCTGCAGGGGGCATTGTCCATCTGAGGGATGGGTAAAGGGCCACAGGGCTAAAAATAGCCTGGTGCCAGTGGGTGGGTAGGAAAAGCACAGCCCTGGGGCCAGCAGCTGGGCTTTCCCAGTCCCAGAGCTGTGCTGGGAACTGTACAGAAGTTCAGTTAGATCAGTTTCACTGGACACAATCTAAGCTAAACTACCTCTGAGGTAGGGTTAAACTAGACCCGGTCAGTCATTTGTAGACCATTCTAACCTTCCTGAACTTTTGTACAGTTCATACGTAGATCCACTTAACTAGGGGTGCAGACTGAAGTGACAATTTTTCCTGATCTGGCCCCAGAAAGCAGCCTACAGCTGTGACCAAACAGAAGTGCATGGCTGCAGACTGCTTTAAAAGGGCCCAGTCTCTTAAAATCTGAACCCTCATTGCATGAGGGTCCAGATGAACAGGTTCAAAAATGGAACATGATATGCAGTGTGTGTCTGCAGAGCTCCCAGCCTGTCACTGTTTTCAAAATGGGAAAGAAGAAAGGGAGTGGAGGGAGTTTGGTCTGGGGTGTTTTCAGCTGGCACTGGAGGGTGGGGCGGGTGGTTTGGAGCCCTTATGAGGTGGGAGGGGCTGCAATCCACCCACCCTGCCCTCTAGTGCCAGCTGGGAAACCCCCAAAACGAGCTCTTTTGGCCCCCTTTCCCCCCTCATTCTAAAAACAGCGGCTGGGCTGGGAGGGCAGAGTGGCATTGTTACAGAAACTGAGCTGCAGGCTCGCAGCAAGCAGCTGGGATCCCCAGTTCCTGAACCCAACAACAAACTCCTGTTGGGTCTGGGGTATCATTGCAACTCAAAGCACTTCTTTCAAACCACTGTGAGTTGCAACAGGGAGCTGCTTTTCTGTCTGCACCCTAAGGATTTAAGCATAAGGTTTGCACCTGGGCAAACTAAGTTAAATCAGGTGGCCATTTTTAGCACTGTCTAACCTCCCAAAACATCTTTATGTACCCATAGTTCAGCACAACTTGTCATCTCTGCTCGAGCATCTCAGAGCTGTAAAGTCAAGGATGTTACAGGTCAGGATTACCGTGCCTTGTCTGAGTGATCCAGCAAATCTGTGTAAACTTTCTTAAACCAATTTTGTTGCTTATTACCACACATGCTAAGGACCCTGTGCTACAGATGCTTATACACAGGAGTAAACTTACCCATGAGTTAGAGCCCCTGAGTAAATGTTTGCAGGATCAAGCTCCAATTTAACTCACAATTGGTACATGTTTATTTAAAATTCTCTGTTTGGGGAAATGGCTTGGCTCAATCTTCTGTGTACCATTTATCTAAATAATAATTCTTTGTCATGATTTTGCCTTGGCTTTTCATGTGTTTGAAATATCACTTAACTTTGTTATTATTATTGGTTGTTATTTATTGTGTTTTTCTTTGAATTTATTGTATAAATAATCCTGATTACACAAATTTTTGGCATGACTTTACATCTTGATCACTACTTGTGTTTGTTGTTTGGACACAGTCCCACTTGGATTAGATTTCTGAAATGCTCTCTGATGTAACTGCTGAATTACAACACTAGTTTATTAGTTATAGAAACAAATCTCCCTTACTAAAAATAAAATCACTGATATTTGCAAGTGCAGAATGAAAAGCAATTTTACAGCAATGAGAAAGGGAAATGTTGAAAAAGTACATGACAGTTACACAGTTTGGGGTTGAATATACCTTTTTTATCTTTTAATTTGCTTTTGCTTATGACAGTTGTTTTATAAACATGCATTTGTTTCTATTGAATAGAGGTTTAACACTATTCATTTCTACAGAGCAATTCTGCCTTAGAACTAGATTGTACTCAGCTCCTGCTCATTTCTCCAAGGAAGGGAGAGGGAATGACCATCCTAGTACTGTTTTTTTTCTAATTTGTATTATTGCCTCACTTGATCCCAACCAAGACTCTCAGTCCCACTGTATAGACCAGTGATTCTCAAACAGGATGCTGCCTGATCTTTTGAAAGGTGCATAAGGAGTGGAGAGTTAAGCAGATAAATTAGGCACGCAAGCACAGACTCAGGCTTGTCTCTGCCTAGATGAGACTCCATCCCAACTGTGAAGCCCCTCTAAGGAAGTAAACACTGTAATATATAAATTAGTTTTTGCAAGTGGGTGCCATTCAATTCGCAAAAGTTAGGGAAGGAGGTCTCCAGTCCAGTGCGGGGTGTCTCAAGTCCAAAAAGGTTGAAAACCAATAGTGTAGACATATAGTAAGAGCACGTCCTTACCTTGAAAATCTCCAATCTGATTATTCAAGACAGAAAAGACACAGAACCAGGAGCTACCAGTGTGGCACACCCAACATCAGAAGAGGGAATGTAATCCTGATCTTCTGAACCCCCATTTTATACTTTATCCACTGTCACTCCTCTCCTACCTTGGGACTTACTTCTTGCATGCTCCCTTGGTATCCTCACCCACTCTGCTGAGGGCATACAGGGCAGTGAAGAACCAACCACTGATCTAGTGCTTCTCTCCTTTTCAGGGTTTGAGAGGGAAGACCTGTGTCCACACCTAATCTAACTTGTACAGAATGAGTTACTCAACTTTTCCTGTTCAGTTCTATAGATGAGCTATTTCTTTTCCTTAGTCTTGTCACCTTCTGTTTATACTTGAAAACTGTTATGCCTAATTCCCAGAGATATAAAAAGTCCATGGTCTGTCAGTGACCCTTCCCCCTGAATATCAACATGAACCAATCTCTCTTGGTTAAAGGAAATGTAGATGCCATGCTCCTCTCTAGAGAAGGCATTGTCGTCCTGATGATTGTAGAATTTCATAGGAACTGCTAAAGAGTTGTATGGGCTCTTCAGATGCCCCTTAAAGAGGTTTGTAAACCTCCGCATAAATTACTGGTGTTTTGCACATTTCCACAATGACCCTATATCTGATCCAGGAATAAGAGCAAACCAGCCCTTGCAGAAATGAGTAACCGTAACACAATGCCTGAGGGTTCCTCTTCTGAAATCCCAGAGAATAACAGGAAGGATATTGCACCAACAATTATAGCTGATTTAAAATCCACAGTCTCTTGCTGTGACTGGACACAAGAATATTATGGAACCATCAGTATGTAAGGATGTTAAGGGCTCTCTAACTGCTGTCCCAGGCCCTGACACTTAACTTATTCAGCATGTTCAACTTTACTATCCCAATTAGTTCCGTAGCGGAACTGCTCCAGGCATTAAAATTAAACATGGCCCTAAGTGACTGCAGGACTGAGATTTTAAGAGGTTGTTGTGCCGCATTTACAGCACTGGCAGTTCTTCTTCACTTAGGTAGTGAATGAAGGAATCAAACCAAAATTATAGCTAAGTAAGCTTGAAAGAGACCTCAAGTGGTCATCTAGTCCAGCCCTCTGCCTGAGGCAGGAAGGGTCTTGTGCTTCATATGGGAGTTGAACTTGCTACCTTAGCATTGTTAGCACTACACGCTAACAGATTTGTGTAGGCAGTTTTCTAATGTAGGTGGCAACCCAGTCTAATCAAATCTGGTTATACCAAAATAATTTATTCGCTGAGCTGAACAGAATTTCTTTGCCATGCAAAATATTTGGCCTTTTAGTTCTCAGAATGACCGGGGTTAGAAGCACTGTACTCAGCGCACAAAAGTAGTAGCTTGGGTTGTTCAACAGCATCATCTCCAGCCAATTAAAAAGCCCATTAATTATTTACTGGTTCTAATAGGAGTCACGTTCTCCTGGGTCAGAAAGATGGTATCGATGCAGTTGAACTGCCAAAGTGTGGCAGTGTAGTATTAGGAGACTTATTGCTGCAGCCAAAATACAAAAAATATCAGCTGTGCCAGGGGGAAAGTTAGTAAATGTGTACCTGATTTAAACTTAAAATGCCATCACTTGAAAGAGTAAAATGTTTGTGAAGTACAGTCATTTCTAGAGAAGTTTGTATGGACTTTTTGTTTTGTGGGTTTATAGAAACCCATTTGTTTTGCTTTTGTTTTGGTTAATGTTTCAAGGAGCCATTTGTGGAGTCAAAATACTGTAAGATCTGTTTTTTTAGGGGGTAGTTCTTATTTTCAGGAAAGTGAAAATACCATGAAAAAACCAGATGATGTATTATTTGGGCTGCACAAACAATTCCAGGAAGCACAACAAGCCCACATTAACCAAACACCAGTACCAAAACGTTGGGGTTTGCTCTACTTCCTGTAGAAGTTGTAAGGAATCAGAACTCATAGCAGAGGTGATATCTTTTATTAAACCAACTAGATATTTGCCAAAAAAGTCTTTATTTGCAAGCTTTTGGGCACACACACCCTTCCTCAGGTATAGGAGAATGCAAAGATTGTAAAATTTCTCCTAGGTGGATATGAAAATTCATATTTCATAGGAGAGATGAAGGTGTTTGCACAAAATGAACTATTCCAACCAAGAGGTCTTACAACACCTTCAGCTTTTCTGTGAAATAAGAATTTTCATTTCCACTTAGGAAAAATCTAGTTGGTTTAATAAAAGATATCACCTCTGCCACGAGTTCTGATTCCTTACAACTTCTACAGGAACTAGAACAAACCCCAAAGTTTTGGTATTGGTGTTTGGTTAATGTGGGCTTGTTGTGCTTCCTGGAATTGTTTGTGCAGCCCAAATAATACATCATCTGGTCATTTTATGGTATTTTCACTTTCCTGAAAATAAGAAATACCCCCTAAAAAAACAGATCTTACATTATTTTATCTCCACAAATAGTTCATATTCCAACCAAGAGATCTTACAACACCTTCAGCACTCCTGTAAAATATGAATTTTCATTTCTGCCTAGGAGAAATCTTATAATCTTCACATTCTCCTATACCCGAGGAAGAGTGAGTGTGCCTGAAAGCCTGCAAATAAATATATATTTTTTGCAAATATCTAGTTGGTCTAATAAAAGATATCACCTCTGCCATGAGTTCTGATTCCTTTTGCCTGTAGACCAATACAGCTACAACCTGCATGCCTGTAGAAGATGTATGCACTCGAGCCTATCGTTATGCCACTAAAATTAAAAAAATATGCACACACACAAAAATTGGAGCACAACATAATATTTTGGGGTTTTCATCATGGACCATAACTGGGGATTGTAACTTCTTCATCTGAAGATATGTTCTGTCATTGCTGGTGGATTAGAACAGGGGTTGGCAACCTAAGGCTTGTGGACATGGGGCTTCAGCAGCATTTGGGGGAGAGGAGGGGCTTTGGCGCAGTTGCTTTCCCATGCCACTGGCACCACAGGGAAAAGCACTCTCGCTGTGCCACCATGGGAAAAAGCAGTGGGTCCTAGCAACCTCTGACCTGACCTGGATTCAGTGTAGCCCCCAACCTTAAAAGATTGACAACCACTGGTTTGGAATACTATAGAAACATTTCTTTTTAAAGCTATTAAAATTTCAGTCATTTTTTTTCTTATTTCTCCCTAAAGGCATGTCTGCTTTAAAAAAGGGGAAAGTACATAAGTACATCTTGTTCTTCAAATGCAACCTAACAGACCTTAGTTACATTGTATTCAGCAACATTTTGTGGGCCTGCAGCTGCAGCAGACAGACAGCCCTTCCAACACTGACAACGATTTCTTTCACGGTTTTATTTTCTTTCCAGCTGACCCCCTGGTTGGAAGTATTGCCACTCAGTATATGACGAACAGAGCAGAGCACGACAGAATGGCCAGACAGTGGACAAAGAGATATGCTACATAGGAACCCGCTACGAACGTTCTGGACCTGAGCAAGCACATTCACTAAGTGCATCAATAGCCCTTCCCTTCCCTTTGTTTTTATTTTTTATTAAATTTTGAACTGTTTTGTGACAAAAGGTTGTCCTTCCTTTGTTTTTGTTTTTTTTATTTTTATTTGTTTTGTTTTATATTTTCATTCTGTTAACTTGAAAGTTGTTTCCCTCAGACATAGGCAGGGATTTTTGGTTATCAGTGCAAAGAATGTTGGATCTGTAATAGTAGAGAGCTTTATCACAAAGCTTTGTATTAATGTGTGGTTTTTTTTTTCATGTGGTCTTTGGGGAAAAACAAACAAATTCAGAATTATATCTTGTTTCTACTTAAATGTAGTGTTTAGGGTTATTTTTTTGTACTGAAGTCTTTAATGGTGGGTGCATGCTATTGGGAACAAGTTTTGTATAAAAGCTTAAAATCAAGAATCACTGTGCATTACTGAGACTGTGTTTATCACTAGCCTTCTGTTTCCCACACAAGGCTATTGGATTGAACAAAATAATATGTATTTTGATTTACTTAAGAAAGTGCTTGTAAATTTCTTAGGGACCTGCCACTTTTGACTGTGGATCAGTTGATGTACACTTGTATTATTAAAGCACTCAATAAAACACTGTGGCTGATAAATGCACTTTTTGCAAGACGGTGCTTTTTTATTTTGTATAGCGTAGATGGCACAGCTCTGTGTGCAATCAAACTTTCACAATACTAGCACTGAACTTATCATTTCTTCTTGACAACAGTTTCTTAACAGCTGGAATTTCTCATTAAACTCTAGCTTCAATGTTATAATATATATGCTAAACAATAATAATATGCACGTATAGTAGCTGGGCACTAGGATGTAAAAGGATGTTTGTAATTATTCTTAAAATTACAATAATACTATTATTACTAATATTGTATATTTAATAAAAAGGTCATCCTTTTATGTGTTAGTGCTGAGATACTCTAAAACCTCCTGCTTTATCATCTTTTTTTGCAACCATCTTGTTATCATTTAAAACATTGGGTGACAAAAATAGACTTACAATGAAAGTGGAATATGGGCTGATGGTTTTGTTCAGCAAGGCTCATTGTACCTTTCCCCAGGCTCTTATAATCGTGAAAGCAACTATTATTTAAAAAAAAAAGTTAAATGAAGGTTTTCAGTGATAAATTTGAGCCATTGCACCAATCATTCCCAGCATGTTCTATGGCAAGGGTATTTCTATTCAGATTCGACCTTCAAGCTAATTTTAGGTATGCAGTCACAGAAGGAAAACTTCTACTCGGTGAAGGAAATGTGTGGGCGATGTGATTTGGAAAATATATGCTGTGATGCTGATATCTAAATGTTCTTTGTGGTTCAAAAGCATACGGGAAAACCCCTGTCTCTTATAATTAAACATCACAGATGCTGTCTACAGCACACTCTCCTATGCACTCTGCTCATGTTTATTAAATGAAAACAATAGCCAGAAGTTACAGTCAGAAAAGGGACAGTACCCTGACACAAGGTCAGCCAAACCCTCTGTGCTCCCAGCTACTGATCCTGAAAATGAAAAAGTCAAATTGATAACATAAGCACCTGTCCCCAACTACCTTTCTGCCAAAATCGGCAGTGTGTTTTTGGTTTAGTTTAATTTTTGTCCTGCCCCTGCCCTCCTCCCTGTTCCCCCCCAACCATTGCTAACAACTGAATGACTATTGAAATACTTAGAAGTTTCAGGTGAGTCATCCTGCATCTAAAGACAGACTGACCAGCACCTCTGCTATAGGTCATATAAAACTACTGATTTAGCAACTGGCAGGTCTCAAAAACTAAATCAGTCCTCATTTATCAAGGCTGATGCAGAATTATCTGGATGCTGCAGAAGTCCCCACGGTTGTCTGAGAGTCAGGCTGGGCAACTGCTGAGGTCAGCAGATCCCAAATACGGATGTTAACAGAGCGGTAAAAAGTGTTTGAGAGTCTCCTTCGATCCAGAGTCGGCATCCCAAGGACAGCCTTCATCTATTTTATGCTTCTCTTGTAAGTTACTTTTGCCATACCATGAAATACTTGCAACTCAGTATCCCTGTCTGCACTTGAAGGAAATTCTGCTATTTCAGACGTATAACAATGCCCCACTGAGACAATCTTCTGGACAGCTCAATACTGCCAAATGGCTCTTGAAAAATCTCTTAAGGACTCTTTACTATAACACTTCCCTGAACTGAATCACCAAGCCAGAATGCTTTGTCTGAAATTGCCAGCAGGAGGCATATCTTAAAGCAAGCTCCATGCCAGTAAGACCCTGCTGGAAAATAATATCGTATCTTGCAGCGGGAGGGAGTCTTCCTCCCCTTTTTCTTGCCAATCACCTCTTCTCCTCCCCTATGACTTCCAGCAAGACTAGAAAATGAGTGTCCATTCCCTTGCCTCAGACATACAAATCCTCTGAAATCTGAAGTAACAAGAATACCACTATCTAGATAGCTGTGGGCATAGCCTGACTCAAGCTCTTTTTATTAACTGGGAGATGGACTGTACTTCTCTTCCGTCACACTATGGTGTATCAGGATTCAAAAATGATCTTGTCAAGCAGAGCAACAGGTTTCCAAGGGAAGACTCTATGTCTGCCACCTAAGTGCAAAGAGGCAAGCAGGTTGTTCTAAGCACCATTACTCTGCCAGTAGCAAGGTCCAGCGTGTCTTACCTCATCACCTTAATGTGTACCACTTCTTCCAGTTCTATGCAGCTACCAAATCATTCCTGAAGGTTTCTTTTAACATCTGTAAGTGCACAATGGTTCATCAAGATCTCTGCCACTGCCTCACTCGTCTACAGGTGAATCACTGCTATGGCTGGAGGCAAAAAATCGAGGGCCTTCATGAAAGGAAGATTGTAATCTGCCTTTTGTAAAAGCTTTATTGAAAGGTTATGACAGCTCCTCCAAGAAGGGATCAGTGAACCTCAGACAAAACTCTGTAGTCAGCCCAGTCAGTCTTCCTTGCTGAACAGGGGACTCGCAGCTTGCTTAGCTTCCTGAATTCCCTGTCTCCTATTGGCCTCACAGGCAAGTCACATTCTCCAGTTGTCAGTGGAAAGACCTGCAGTGCTGATTATAGCCAGCTGCTTTAAAAAGTTGAAATGGTTTGTCCCCAAAACAATTCACTTTGATATTCCTGAACATACCAGCAGAGCCCCTGCACATAGGGTTAGAGTCTTCTACGCCTACCATTTTGCTCTCTGCTTTCTCCTTTCCTTACAATCTTGTAGATGTATCAGAGGAGTCTGGCCAAAATCACTGGCAAATTTAGCTGATTCCTGCTTTCTGCTTCGATACCAAAACATTTCTTCTTAACTTCCCTCTAAGATTCTTATGGCCACATGAATCCAACTTGCAGCCAGCATTGAAGATCTCTCAAATAACTCTACAATGTTGAATAATGCTTCTAATCAGTGTCCTGAAAAAGAAAATATAGAGCCCACCAGGGTCCAGTTGATCAAATCCCACTGCTGTATGTGAGGTGATTTAAAATCCTGAACTGTTTCTTGTTCAATAAAGACATTTACAGCCATTCTGACTACAAGTAAAAAAAAACTTTATCAAATATAAAAGCATTTAGTTTCCAATAATCCCATCAAAAGGAACTCCTCTTCAATCCCCAAGTTCAGTTAGGTCCAAGTAGCAGTCAGAGTACTCTCCAGACTGCTCTCTACATAGCTTGATCATTACAATTGCTTTCATAACTTCCTATTCTATTCAATAACCAGATACCCTATAAAAATACAGAAATCCCTGGTTTTCCTAAATAAGGATGTCCAAAATTATCCTTAGCCCGGCATCCTCAAATACTGCTTGTAAGTTTTCTCAGCTATCTCTAGGTTGTTTTACTCTGGAAGTCACTGCAGCTGAAAAATTAAAATCTCTCTTAAAAAAGAACTTTCAAGTTATCAATGATAGGAGAAATTTTAATAAAATGACTTTTCTTGTAGGCCCTAGATGATAACACAATGACACCTCATTCCCAAATGGAAATGCACACATGGCATTCCCAAATGCACAGAAGTCAATATATTTATCTTTCTGATCAAATCTCAGGGGAGAAAAATCTCGCTGTAAGAACTGTTGCTCAGTGGAACGAGCTCCCTAAAGAAGATGTGGAATCTGCTTCACTGGAGGTTTTCAAGAAGGGCTGGAAAGTCATCAGTCTAGCAGAAACAGTCTACAGTAAAAAAAAAAATAGACCTCTTCAGTTCCTGTCATCTCCCAAATATCATGGCAACATCATAATCTTGTTTTTTGGATCCAAATAAATTCTAATACTGTCCCTCCAAAAACTGGAAGAATGTCTGCTTCTGGAGTTCCCTCCAGCTGGAGAACTCATTCTGCATTGCTGTACTATCTAAGCAAATCTCTGCAGGTACTTGCAATCCCTGTCTAACTGGCCAGTTTGGCAGTTATTTTTCCCCTAGATATATTCCTCCCTTGCTCTCCCTCACCCTTTCCTCTCCTTTTGCTGCTTCTTTCTTGTTGACTAATCCTTTGCTCTTAACTGGTGGCAGCCCAAGATCTGAGTGCTTGATCCCTGTTCAAATAGCTATTCGTGAACTGGCTTGAGCCCAGCAGTCTCCCTGTTAACCTCGCCCAATAAGTAAAGTCTGCCTAGCGCCACAGAGTGCCACGCACAGACCCAAAGGTCACTCATGGACGCTGAACTGGAAGCATATTATCTATAGTGTCCCAGTTTAATGGCACTCATGCAGCACTACCCAGCATGGAGCATCTCAGCATGACATCACTTGCACCAGATAGACATACCTCGATGCCTGGTTTTGAGAAAGTAAGATAGGTCCTTATGTGACGACTTCTATTGTACCATGCCTCTGAGCACTTCCTATAAACAGACCACTGTTCCTACATGGATATTTCTAGCTCTATATACATATTGTTTCTAATAAAAGTAATGATACAGTACTTCCAATCATGCAGTTCCCAGTCTAGTGAGCTTAAGATCAAAGGTTCACATATTTCCTTGTCCCACAGCCAGCACATGAAATGCTCACTAGAACAAGTGCATAGCTGCCCTGGATATCTATAGAAACCCTGTGTGGCATTAGCAGGTTACAGTGCTAATGAATATTGCATGCACGTTCTTGTGTTTGCACCTTTAATGCTGATAATTAAGTGGAATATAGCAGGGGGATGTTGCACAAATGTTATTTGCTTGAAAATTTCAAGAATGCATTTAAAAATCAGAACTCCACACCCAAATTCTATTGCTGACTTTATCTGGAGGCTGCAACATTTTAGCACAAGGGAAAACCCAAAGTAGAGCATACATTTCATGTACATTTTCATTGTGGAAGATTATAGAAAGAGGTTAAGTGAACCTCTGAAAAAAAAAAGTCACCCAAGTCTCCGGACCCCATCTCAATCCCAGACTGAGAGACAATCCACCTCGCTATAAGAGTGAAAGCTGATGTTGAAGTCTTTTGGTTGCACTGAAAGAACTGAACTGAATCTGAAAAATTGAACAACATGTTGAGTCCCAATCAGAAAATCCCTGGTGGGCCGGTTGAATCAGGTACCTCTGCCAAGGGCACCCAGGCAAATGCTTCCATTGTTGAGAGTCCTGCCCGGAAGCCTGATCCTGACCAGCTCTGACTGCTGCATAGAATTTCTTCATTGGCAGCCCCTCGGGAGACCATGGCTGGAAACAAGAACCTCAGGTCTTTCTTTATTGTCGTCATTCCTCAGATGCACTCACTCACAACAGGCATTTGTGCTCCCTCTTCAATGCTGGGGCTTCCTTTTGTGCTGCTGGAGACCTTGGGGTCAAGAACAACAAAGGCCCACACGTCAGATTCTAAAAATGCCTTTTTCTCTCCAGTCAACTCATACCCCTGGTAAGTCCCTGAATGGAGTCCCTTAAAGTGACAGAGACCCACCCTGCAGCAGAGAAAAGCCTCATATGACCCCCCCTACTTCCACCTACAGGAAAAAGAGATGCCAAAAATGTGGCAATGACTTTGCTTTTGCTGTTCAGAAACATCTGACCTAAAACAAAGCTCCATTCTACTTAACACTCTATAAGGAAACTGGCACAGAAGATGTGCTCTGCAGGCCCCTTCCCAGAGTAGGGGGATACAGTTATTCTACCACGGGGTGGGCAATTATTTTGGGTGGAGGCCCGCTTACTGAGTTTTGGCAAGCCATCGAGGGCCACATGACAAGCAGCCAGGGGCAGATAAATATAAACTTTCTAAATTGTTTAGAGGCACCACAGGCCGGATAGAATGGCCTGGTGGGTCGCATCTGGCCCGTGGGCCACATTTTGCCCACCTCTGTTCTACCACATTAAGAGTAGGCAGTCCCTTCAGCAACTGTTCCCCAATAGGAAGGAACAGGAAAAAAAATCTTTTCATTGGATGACATATGCTCTGCTTACCTTTTTGATCCTTCCCTGCAGCTCCTAAGTCAGTTTCCTCACTCTGAGTGCAGAATGGAAACAAATCTCATAACATCTGCGGTAACTTCTGCATCAGCCAAACAGTTGGTGGCTCTTCTACCACTACATCCGGGGAACTAGAAGAACAGAGCTTTTTCCCCACTCAGCCACCGTGGCAGGAAGAAATGAAACCACACCTCCATGATGAACATACCAGGCCTAGGAGCTGAACTGGAGTAGTATAACCACATCCTCATGGCACCATGGGCACACTGTGTCTCACATTACTGATTAGTCCACCAGAAGCATCACATAAACATGGAGTTTCAAGAGGCAGTCTACATGGAGCAGCATGGAGTACCTCTAAGAGTGCTACTGCCAGGCACAGTCAATTTACCATGTAGACAGAGCTTGAAAATACTAGCACTAGCTTGCATAAAAGAACTGCTAGAGACTTTGGTATGTACCAATTACATTTAAAAGATATTATTGTTATCCAAGAAGCTAAGAACTCATAATTATATTGCCTACTTTTTTATTTTGGTTTTATCTTGGAAGAGAGGCTTTTACGTGGGGAAGGAAATGATTTGTACCAAATGTCCAAAATATTATACATTTAATAAATAATGTGAAACGTATAATATTATACATTTAATAAATAATCTGCATGTAGTGGGAAGCATGTTTTCCATTTTTTTTAACTGAAACGTTGCTTTTGGATTTTTAAAAACTTGTAGTGTTTCCTATCCTGCTTCAATATTTATTACATGCTCATCTACTTTTTGTTACAGTTTTAAGAGAAATTTCCCTAAGTTCATTGACAAATAAAATCCATTATTACAGAATTACAAAGCAAAATCAAAATACACTGTCCCTAGTCAAAGGAATATAATCAGACAAGGCTGTGAACATATTTATATGCTTATACTTTTATGATCATTTGGATATTGGTAGGTCTAAAGAAATAATCTAAATATCTTCTCTTTTGTAATATATTGTATTTACTGGATTCTAAGACAAGGTCCCCGCACCATTTTACATGTGGAACCCCTAATCTCAGAATTGCATCCAGCCCATCCCTGGAGTCAGAGCCATAGCCACAGCTGCTACCTACCCTCTTAGCACCCCTGCACCCTGCCATCTCCCCCACACACACAGCCTCTGCTCTCCTGCCTGCCCCTCTCCCCCATCCCTACTTATCCTTACTCTATACTGGCAGACATCATCCATGCTGCAGCCTAGGGCACTGAGCAAGATCCCAACCTTTCAGGTATATAAGGAGCAAAAAGAAGGCACAGGGCAGCATAGGACCCCTACAGGATAGACAAGGGCAGTTGGTGACAGATAGGAGGGACAAAGCAGAACTCTTCAATGAGTTTTTTACCTCTGTATTCTTGAATTTGGATCTAGACAAATCTCCTAAATGCATTGCTGACAGAAGCAGGAGAAACACCAGCTCACCAAATGTCAGCGCCAACCTAGTGAATAGACGCTTGGAGGGGCTGGATATGTTTAAATCAGCAGGACCAGTTGAGCTCCATCCAAGGGTGCTGAAAGAATTAGCCAGTGTCATAGCAGAGCCACTGGCATGTCTGTTTGAGCACTCGTGGTGCTCAGGTGAAGTCCCAGAGGACTGGAAAAGGGCCAATGTGGTCCCTATTTTCAAGAAGGGGAGGAAGGAGGATCCAGGTAACTGTAGACCGGTTAGTCTCACCTCTATCCTTGGGAAAACCCTTGAAAAACTTATCAAGGATCACATTTGTAGGAGTCCAGCAGGTAATACAATGCTGACCCAGACAACTAGCACAGGTTCCTTGCAGGTTGATCCTGCCTCACTAACCTTGTTTCTTTCTATGACCAGGTCACTAAAAGCTTAGATGCAGGAGTTGAGGTAGATGTCATCTACTTGGACTTTAAGAAGGCCTTTGACATCATATCCCATCCTATTCTTATAAACAAATTGAACGGCTGTGCCATAGACGATTACACAGTCATGTGGGTGGCAAATTGCCTTAAGGGTTGTGGTGGACGGGTCAGTATTGACCTCAAAAGATGTGTGCAGTGGAGTCCCCCAAGGCTTGGTCCTTGGGCCGGTACTGTTCAGTATCTTAATCAGCGACCTGGATGACAGTGTGGAAAGCATTCTGTCCAAATTCGCAGATGACACCAAACCATGGGGTGAAGCAAACACACTGATGGGAAGAAACTGAATCCAGGCGGACCT
>NW_017729006.1:3593133-3594194 GCF_001723915.1 Gavialis gangeticus
AGAATAGATTTAGGTTGGACATCAGAAAGAACTTCTTCATGATCACATGAACCCAGCACTTTGTCCTGCCACTGGTAGGGGGTCAGACTTGATGAGCCTTTGAGGTCTCTTCCAACCCTAGCATCTATGTTAAGTACCTATGTTAACGTGGCCCCATAGCAGTGGTATGCAGCCCACATGGCTCCTATGGGGGCTGGGCTGGGCAGGGCCCTTGCTCTGGGTCCCAAGCTAGAGTGGGGACAGAGTCTTCCTGCAAAGGTAGGGGAGATGATGGGGGAACAGAGAAGCTACAAGGGGGTAAGGGGGGAGCAGAGAGGTGGAGGGGAGGGAGAAGAAGGGAGCAGAGACTGGAGGGGAGAGGGAGATGGGGGAAGAGGGTGCAGGGGAGCAGAGGGGAGAGGGGGATTAAGGCTATGGGGGGGCAGAGGTGGAAGGGGGCAGGCACAAGCTACCTGACTTCCCCACCTGCCTCCCCACTGCCAGCCCCCCTGCAGCAGAGGGAGGGATGAATTAAAGATGACTCTACAATAATTAGATTCTGTACATGAAAATTATAACAAATTTATAAATTTTCCATGTATAGAATCTAATTACTGGAGGGTTCATCTTAAATTCAAGGTCATCTTACGTTTGAGTAAATAAAATACAGCCGAGACCTTGAAGCACTGCCGAACCATCACTCTGTGTGTTTGGCATTTTACATGTTCAAAATGAATATGATTTTGAATAGCATTGGACAAAAGCTTTTTAATTTCAAGAGAAGTAGACAGTGGTACTGGTGTGGTCTGTTGCCATTTGGACTTGCTTGTCTGAAGAATATTCATGATCTCTGGCTTCTTTTCCAATACACATTTATGTTCTTTTATATGAACTAAAAGAAACATTATTTACCATTTATTAATTGCAGCCCAAACTAGAAGAAGACCCCATTCTTAAAGAGATTTTTCCAGAACCATCCAACCTAACCTTTAAACAAACACCAAACCATGCTAACCTTGTCACCAGAAGCACATTCCTTATGACCCAAACCGCACCCAATGGATCCAGACCATACCAAGATG
>NW_017729006.1:3599194-3600972 GCF_001723915.1 Gavialis gangeticus
TAACCTTGTCACCAGAAGCACATTCCTTATGACCCAAACCGCACCCAATGGATCCAGACCATACCAAGATGAGAAATGCAAAACCTGCCAACACATCTCCACCACCCCCACTATAACTACACCCCACAACAGAACCATCACCATTTCTGGACCTTACCCCTGCACCTCCAGTACACCAAATGCCCTGATGGAAAATATGTAGAAGAAACCAAACAACTGCTCACCAGAATGAACACACACCAGAAATCTATTGACAACAAGAATACCCAACTACCTGTGGGGACACACTTCTCACAGGACAATCACTCCCTATCTGACTCTAATCCTCAAAGGGAATTTACAAAACACCTTTCGTAGATGAGCCTGTGAACTTCATTTTATAAATCTACTAGATACAAAAAACATGGACTTAATATAGCCATTGGAGTTATGACACATTACAACCTGCCTGATATCTGATTTATATGGTACCTACCTGAAATATAAATTTCTACCTATTTATATTTTCACTGAAGTCCTACCACACTTTTAGCTTCTCTCATTCCTTGGAGTCTCAAACCAGCAGAGACTCCCTATGCCTGAAGAAGAGTGACTGCACACAAAAGCTTTTTACAAACTGCTCAGTTGGTCTAATAAAAGATATCACATTTATTCAAAGAACCTTGCCTGCTTATTTACCAGCTATAGTCATTCCCCTCCCCCACAACCTGTCTCTCACCCATTGACTCTTTAATTTACATTGTTGCTGACTGGCTTTCTTGCATGCATACCAGCCTCTGGCTTCTTTTCTATTCATTTCCAACCAGGAAAAGTACAGACCAAGTGCAGATACTTCCTCAGCCTGACAAAGGGTGTTTGTGCCTGAAAGTTTGCAAAGAAGAGTTTTTTTCCAAATTTTTGAGTTGGTCAAATAAAAAATATCAGATTTACCCAAAGAACTTTCATAGTTTCATAGTTGGTAGGGTCAGAAGGGACCTGAGCAGATCATCAAGTCCGACCCCCTGCCATGGCAGGAAAGAGTACTGGGGTCAAACGACCCTGGCAAGGTGTTCATCTAGCCTCCTCTTAACGACCCCCAGAGTAGGAGCCAGTACCACTTCTCTTGGAAGTTGGTTCCAGATCCTAGCTGCCCTGACCGTGAAGTAGCACCTCCTGATGTCCAGCCTAAATCTACCCTCTGCCAGCTTGTGACCATTATTTCTAGTCACTCCTGATAGCACTTGGGGAACAGGGACTCCCCCAATGCCTGCTGGTCCCCCCCTAACTAGTTTGTAAACGGCCAATAGATCCCCCCTCAGCCTTCTCTTGTGGAAGCTGAACAGGTTCAGGTCCCATAGGCTCTCCTCGTAAGGCCTACCATGCTGACCCCTGATCATGATGGTGGCCCTCCTCTGAACCCTCTCCATGTTGTCCACATCCCTCCTGAAGTGTGGCACCCAGAACTGGACGCAGTACTCCAGCTGCGGCCTGACCAGTGTCGCATAGAAGAGGAGGATCACCTCCTTGGACCTGCTTGAGATGCATCTGTGGATGCACGACAAGGTACAGTTGGCCTTCCTGACTGCCTCCCCACACTGCCGACCCATGTTCATCTTGGAGTCAATGATGACTCCAAGATCCTTTTCTGCCTCTGCACTGATGAGATGGAGTTCCCCAGCCTGTAGGTATGCTGCTGGTTCTTCCTCCCCAGGTGCAGTACCTTGCACTTGTCAGTGTTGAAGCCCATCCTGTTCTCATCCACCCACCCCTGTAACCTGTCTAGGTCCGATTGTAGCCTA
>NW_017729006.1:3605972-3612996 GCF_001723915.1 Gavialis gangeticus
TCCTTACCTCATTGAAATCCTCCCTCCTGAAGTCCAGGGGTGCTGCCTTGCTGCAGGCCTTTGCCACCTTGCCTGCCTAAGAAACTTTGCCTGCTTAAGAAACATCTGAAACATTCACAAACAAAAATGACTTTAGCCACTCAGTATTGCAGTTAGAGAGCTGTTGGATATAACAGCACTGTCTCAATTTTAAACAATGTCATTAGAATCCTGATGACAAGAGAACAGAAAATACAGTCAGTCCCTGGGAGGAAACGAACGAGGAGGAAATAATTATGGGAATAACACACTGCACTAAGGATATTTCCTCCACTCTTGCATTGCCTTCAGTCATCCATACATCTGGCAGCACTCCTGCAGAAGCAAAGTGAAATCTACTGGATGCAATTTGCAACATCGCAGCAAAGCTTTTTGGGACAGGGTAGGTTTTACTTGCCCTCCAAAGTCATACAAACCTTCTTCCTTCCCTTCCCCTCCTCACCCCTACAAAAAAAATCAAGCTTCTAGCTTTGCTTTAAGCCATGTGAAACCAGAGAATTAATCTCATTACAACAGCACTCACCCTGTTTTCCTCTGCTGCCCTGCCAGGTGGAAGGAGCTCCTTTGACGTTTCCTTGCAAAGTCACTTCATTGGTCTCCTTTTAGACCTCTTCCTTTGACTTGATAGCTACAAAAATGTGATGATGGTGCTATTGTGCTATGGACAAAGCAACTAAAGCCTATTCAGGCCATACATTTTTGCTATCAGAGCTCTGATTATGTGCACACCAGAAACCCCCTCCATGAGGGCAGAAGACTCTACTGCCAGTAGAATTACTCCACTTCCGCTATATGCAATAAGTGCCTGAATCCACCTGCCTGAAAATATGTAAAGATATTCTCATGCATTTAGTTGGCTGACATGGCCCATTCAGCAAGTGATGTCCTCCCAGAGTGCACATCATGCTCTGGTAACATAACTTCTGGGAAGAGTCTTGCAGAGGTTCCAGAAGCCTGTAGGTGTGTGCATGTGACTTGACAATGGTGAGTGCTGTCTGCAGAATGGACCCTTTTGTCCCGTTGTCACTGCAGTTTGTTTGCTGTCTGGATTTCCAATGCACTATAGAATTCAGCCTTCTCTGACTCTGGCTGGCTATTGCATGAGACAATGGAGATGGACAGAGGCGTGAAGGCTACCATGCTCCCTCAACTCCAGGAGGCAGTAGAAGGGCAACAGGAGGATCCAGCGTACCAAACCTGGAAGAAGTTTTGACTTTTAAGTTTAGCCTCCCCCAGTTTAGCTGAACTGACATCGCTAATTTAGCTTGACATCTCTGGTCAAATTCACAGGGTGAATTAGCAGTAGCATAACTAGGTCAGGGAGACAGGGGCAACTGCCCTGGGCACCAACAAGGGTGGGATGCGAAAACAACAGCTTTTACCACCGCTGTCTCTGCTTCCCCTGTGTGCAGTATCCACCCTGCCGAATTGTTATGCTGCTGTGAACTAAGCAAATATTTCTGGTGAATTTTGACAAAATATAGCAGTCTTTCACAATCTTTGCATAGCTCCATTTGCAACTCAATAGTACACTCTTGTCTACCACAGTTTCGAAGTGTATGGGCACATGTACCCATGTACCAGTGTTGAAATTGGAGTGGTTTTGCTACCTTTGGCGAATTGCTGTTTCCAGGTGTCAACAACATAGTTGCAGATCACTTTTCTCTTTGGAATAAACAGAAGAGTAATTTACTTACAAAATGATCACAAGTCCAATTTTCCCAAAGAAAGGTACAGCAAAGGCCACTCCCCTTTGCAGAAACCCCAGAGAAAACATCCAGAGATGCAGCTGCCTTGGGTCTCTGTTTTTCCAAGGCCTCACGCAAGTGTAGAAGCTTCACAGCCTGTTATTTCAGCATAGTCTTTAAGTTTTATACATAGTAAACCCTTGCTCCAAGGTTGCTCACTGAGAATACATACAGCATCTTGGCTTTAGAGTGGAGCCTGGGTGTCTACCTTCCTTTTGTGCAGCTGCTTAGCAACACAAAATAAATTCAGAAAGACGAAGAAGAGTGCTTTAATACACACTGTATCCACTATGGACTCTGAGGCAAATTTCTGCACTTTAACTACTGCAGTAGTACTATAGCAGCTATGTCCTTGGTGTTATCAAACAACTTTCTGCAGAGCTTCTCTGTTCCAGAGCCATGTTGGCCATCAGAGTTAACATAACTTTGTTGGTAGAACTTTATAATGGAAAAAGAGCTAGAAGAAGAACTCTTCCCACCTTGGATATCTATACATCACTGACTCCCCATCATACAAACCATGCACACCATTAAACTCAGCACTTTGATACAACAGAGGGCTTCAGCATGTGCTCTTCAGTCTGGTCTATTTTTTACAGTTGTGTCAGCATAGCTATAGCAGCGGAAAGCCTTCAGTGCAGGCAAGCCTTGCATGACCTCTGCCTTTACAGAAGCATAGGGTTGGGAGGGACCTTAAGGGTCATCAGTCTAACTCCCTACATGAATGCAGGAGACACAAAAATCCTATGTTTGAAGACATCCCAGGAATGAATGTGGAGAATATGTGATAGTCATTTCAAACAATTCAGAAGAAAAAATGGGCAACGAAGTTCTAAGAAAGGTTTGTGAAATTTTCTCATTTTTTAAGTTAACTTGAAAGAAAAAAAAGTTATGGGAAAAGATGCCACAGAGAATAAAGAAGACAAAGCATTTACCAATAAAAATAGAGAGAGACAAGGTGTGGAGAGAAGTAAAGATCATTGGCAGAAATCCTAACACTTATAAATTCAAATATAATTAAATTCAACATAATCAGTGAAGTAAGGGTAAAAATCACCAAGTAGCCCGAACTAAATAAAGCAAAAAATAAAGGGTTGCCCACATCTGAGGAACTTGCTGTTTAGTCATACAGCATCCAAATAAAACATGTAATGGTGCCCCCATAGCCATAATCTGCATGGGGCTGTGAATTAGTCCTGATCAACACTTTTAGCCACAAAGTAACTTAGTGCAATTGAGTACATACATTGAATTAGTAAGGGTGAACAGTTAGCTACTCAAAAACAGGAGAAATTTCATAACACAAATACACTGGCTAATTCCCAATTTGAATGCTAATTAGAAGAATGCTACATTTGGGGAAAGCTAGGTTTGAGGAAATTTATGAGAGATGAACATATACTCCTGTGTTAAGCTCTGTAATACCAACTTTCTGCCCCTTAAATGTTGTCTCTGACAAATGATCTCTTCTGTTTCACACGAAGCATTCCTGCCTTTCATTGGAGGTATTCAAGAGGAGCAAATCTTTTCCCACTGGTTCAGATCCAGATCTCAAAGCCACCCTCTACAAACAGGACCTACCTGTAGATAAGAGCTAACACTTTGACTGAGCACTTCTTTTGGTTTTTATGTTATTACCATACATTGTGATGAGTCCACCTTATTCGGGCCGAAGCAATGAATATTAGATAGTGAGAATGGCATTCAGGCTCTTAATTTGAAAAATCTTAGGCTGTTTATTAAATACTCATGGAAAAATAAAATAGATAAAGGTAAATTCATTTTTCATTGAAAGCATTAAATAGGCAGCTTCTATTGGTTCACACGCGAGCTTTCATATATTGCACCATCGATATGTTGAAAGTAGAAGCTGCCCACACAGACCCAGTTGCAAGATCAGGGCATGAATTCTCAGCTCTAAGTCCTACAAAAACCTTTCATGTATAATTAACTTTATGCACTGTGACTTTTATACACCATTGAAGACAATGTAAGTTATGAGAATGTGTGAAGTAAAGCATGTGCATATTTCTTTACTGGATATGGGTCTTGTATGGTTTGGATTTTTTGGATTGTTTTTCAGTAATGTCTGGAGCAGATGAAATATTCATCAGGAAAAACTAAGACCAACCAATTCATTTGTCAAACAAGTATGCATTTGCTTGATGTCATTATCATATCTAGTCCCATTACTGAGACTACACTATGTAGACAAGGCAATTTTTCCATTATGTAGTTTGCCCTTCATCTGTTGATTTGCCTGTCTGTTTTATTTTTAAAGCACCTGTCCCAATACATGTGGGTCAGTCCTCAGTGTCTGGGTTTTTTCATTAACATTTTTAAGCTACTAAACATTCTCCTGCAGAGTTTGCCACCCAAATATTGCAGCAATGAAAATCTGAACATAAAACTGGTACAAAATGAAAGAATTGCCTGGCAAGGATTGATTTTTATTGTCCATGGTGACAGAACTGTAAAATGGCAGAGTGATAAGTAAATTCAATTTAATTCTAATAATGTAAGATGTCATTAGTAACACAGGTAAAGAAACACATGGATTTACCGCATGTAATTTGTAAGTTGACAGTGTCACTTTGAGTAGTTCAACTGCTGAGAGGCAGCAATTTCATTTCATAGTTGACAAGGAGAGAGTGAAAATACTCTCCTCGAGTAGAGCCGTTTTTCAGCTGCCTGCTCTCAAGCGATGATTGCCATCAAACCCAGACAGGAAGCAAGAGGGGACAGGGGAGGAGGGAATGTGACTAATTCATCTAGAGGTAATTGGGTCACTAATGAGGAAGTACAGAGGAATGGATGATGGAGCACCAGTCGGAGTCACAGAGTAGTCAAGTTTGTTGGGATTTTGGTTGCGGACAAATCCTCAGTGGCAGGACTCCCTCTCTATTTATTGCAAGTTGGCTGCGAGAAGCCCTCTGCTTCACTTTATTTGGACCACTCCTCTAAACCTGAATGTGTAGTTTGTTTCTTTTGCCTTGGCTAATCTTGCAGGGTGTCCCAGAGACATGCTGGCATGATTATGCAGCAGATGGTTGCATGCTTTCCACAATGTTACAAGGCACTAATTTGAAGTGAGTTTCACCCTCCTCTAAATGCTGCAACCGCCTAAAAACAAAGCATGGGGTGGGGGTATGTTTTCTTACTTGCAAGCAGGAGCAGAGGGCTGCATGCTTGGTTGCTCCTGTAGTTTCGGTACATTAAACCCACCCTCATTTCTTTCCATTGCTCTGTTCCCCTCTTTGAAGCAACTGTGCATCTTCCAACGGGAATCGATATACTACCAAATCCTTCATACCCAGGACTCTCTGCATCCGGTTTGCTCTAACTTCCATGCTACATGCACTATGCCCCCCCACCACTTGACACATACTCTCTTCTCTTCTGAGAGAGAAGTCATTCAGGGTATCAACACTTCTAAGCTGAATGGAGGAGAAGGGTGGAGGGGAGACTGTGGCACTGTGATGCTGGAAAGCATTAAAGGCAGATGCTAAGGCAGTGGTTTCCAAACTGTGGGTTGCAACCCCAAATGGGGTTTCAATATCTGTAGATGGGGTCACGGGGGTTTGGGGCTGTGGGTTGGGAGTGAGGGACCATGCGGAGGAAATGGGGTCAGGCTGAAGAAACGGGGCCATAAATGGGGTCATGCTAAGGAAAAGTTTGGGAAGCGCTGTGCTAAGGGTCCTGTGTGTCCCTGAATGCTGTTTACCAGTTTTCTGCTCTTCTCCAAAAACCAGTAGAGATTTTCCCACTGGCTCCTCAGATGTTTTCTGAAACTTTAAGCTCTGAGTCCAATGCATTCAAAGCTCTTACCTCCTATTTTTGTTGCAAAAAATCAGTTTTTAAATGGCTGTTTGACACGTGAGCAGCAAAAAAGGTGGTGATAGCAGCAGTGAACCTCTGGCCATTGTTCCTGTATTGTGTGCTGCCACCACCAGGACACAGTATTGGCCAGCTGCCTGTGCGTGCTTACCTGCAGCACATGTCTGAATATGCTCCTTGGGTGTTTATAGAAGTGCTCCGGGAGGCAAAGGGGTGCTTTAACAAGCAAGCCATGCTAATTAAAAACAACTGAGCGTCTCATATATCAGTGGCCCCATGCTGAAAAATGGCGGTAGCGTGCTTTGAGCTAAAGCTCATAGAACGAGTTTTAATTTAAATTGCTCCATCACCATTCTTTAGCACAGGGTCCCTGATACGCATGACTCTGGAGGCTGCTGGAGTGTAGTAATTTCCACATTTCATCAGACTCAATTAATCGACTCTGCTCTGATGCACTGGATTTACACCAGATTGGAGCAGCTTCACTGAAGGTCTATAGGAGCCCCTGGATTGAGAGGGAACTTAAAAGGAACAGGGCACATGTGTGCAGGTACAACTGCCTGGAATGGCAAATTTATGTTGCAGGCATGGCCTAAATTTGCCTAAATTTGCAAAGTGAAGTTGAGCCTCAGTTCAGACTTCGCTCCTGTGCTTGTAAATGGTTAATGAATTGGAACTTCAGTTTTTTACTGACAAGATTTTTTTTATTTTTTATATAATGTGCATATTACTTTGCACTCTCTAAGGTATGTATGTCTCATAATTCTTTTTTTTTCAAATAAATGAAGCATGATATGTATAAAGAGTATTTTTTTAATCCCACCTAAAATATGAGGAAATTTACAAGTTAGCCATAGCTAATTAATGGTTGTGTATTAACTAACTGCACTGCTCATTACATAGCTATGTGATAGTTTTATAGTTTCATAGCTGGTAGGGTTAAAAGGGACCTGAGCAGATCATCAAGTCCGACCCCCTGCCATGGCAGGAAAGAATGCTGAGGTCAAACGTTCATCTAGCCTCCTCTTAAAGACCCCCAGGGTAGGAGCAAGCACCACTTCCCTTGGAAGTTGGTTCCAGCTCCTAGCTGCCCTGACTGTGAAGTAGCACCTCCTGATATCTGGCTTGAATCTACTCTCAGTCAACTTATGGCCATTATTCCATACTACTCTGGGTAGTGCTCGGGGGAACACGGACTCTCCCATTGCCTGCTGCTCCCCCTTGTCCAGTTTGTAGACAGCCACCAGATCCCCTCTCAGCCTTCTCTTGTGGAGGCTGAACAGGTTTAGGTCCCGTAGCCTCCCCTCGTAGGCCCTTATCTCTGATCATGCAACCCTCTTGACCCTCTTGATGTTGTCCACATCCGTCCTGAAGTGTGACGCCTAGAACTGGACTCAGTA
>NW_017729006.1:3617996-3620998 GCF_001723915.1 Gavialis gangeticus
CCTGGTCATAGAAGGCCACCTGGTTGGTCTGACAGGACCTGCCTCTAATGAACACATGTTGGTTGCCCCTAAGCATAATCTCCCCTGCTGGTCCTTTGCAGATGTGCTCCTGGATAATTTTCTCAAAGAGCTTCCCCAGGACCGAGGTAAGACTAATGGGCCTATAGTTTCCCAGGTCCTCCTTCCTCCCTTTTTTGAAAATGGAGACCAGATTGGCCCTTTTCCAGTCCTCTGGCACCTCACCAGAGCACCGCGAGTGCTCATAAAGCTGTGCCAGAGTTCTAGTTAATTACACAGAACACTGTTGTGAAACAGATATGCATGTGTATATATTGCAAGGTATTTTTTTCTAGCTTTGTTCTTTAGTCTAGGTTTATTTAGTCTGCAGGAGAAAAGACTGAGGGGGATTTGATAGCAGCCTTCAACTACCTGAAGGGTGGTTACAAAGAGGATGGTGCTAGACTGTTCTCTGTTCTGATGACAGAACAAGGAGCAATGGTCCCAAGTTGCAGTAAGGGAAGTTTAGGTTGGATATTAGGAAAAACTGTCTTCCTAGGGAGGTGGTAAAGTACTGGAATGGGTTACATAGAGAGTTAGTGGAAACTCTATCCTTGGAGATTTTTAAGGCCCAGCTCATCAAAGCCTTGGCTGGGATGATCTAGTTGGGGATGGTCCTGCTTTAAGCAAGTGTCAAACTAAATGACCTCCTGAGGTCCCTTCTAACCCTAATTTTCTATGATTCTAAGGTTCTACTTTTTTTTCTAAAATTTCAAGAAAGGAAGGAAAAAAGAGGCATCAGCTTGAAGAAGATGCCTACTTCTGGAAAATTTCAGCTAAACATGTAAAAGTTTGATAGCATTTTAAGACTCTGTTATAATTTGCTTATCGTAAGTGTTGGGTAACCTTAACAATAGGCAGTGTTACCAGCCCTGCATGTCATGCTGAAACAGACATATCTGAATTCTGTTTTAGAATAACAACTTCATTATCATTCTTTACTCATTAGTGATGGCCCATGAATCATATCAGTGATTCAGCACAATTCTGACACTTTATGAAGTAATCCCTAACTCTTGAAAATAATGTGCTTAATTCACTCCCCATACACTGTATATTCTTCTACTGTATCTCCTGGAGCAGGTATTTATATGATCTCTTTTTGCATAATTACATTGTTTTCAAAGCCAATGAAGTTTCACTCAAGTCCATCACATCCCCAGAAATCAGGGGTTGTGAACCGGGGTATGCATAACCCTGGGGGTACTTGAGAAGGCCATAGGGGGTACACACAGGCAGGTGGGGACGGAGCACCACCATACACAATCCTGTGCTGCTGCACAGGCACCACCTGCCTGACCGACCACAGGGGAAGCTCACACAGGGTGGCTGCTGCCACTCCGCATCCAGCCACATCCCTCCCACCCTGCTCTGTGTCTGGCCGCCAGGGGTACACTGCTCCACATCCAGCCACCAGGGGTACACTGATTCAAAAAGGTTGAAAACCCCTGCCATAGATGTAATGCAAACTCAGATAGCCCAGTCTTGCCTCCTGTTAAAGGGAGCATTGTCATTCATGTAATTAGCAGAAGGATTAGGTCCCAGAGGAGGGAACAAGCAGATGATTTGCAAATCAGATAAGCATCTCTGTTTTGATCTCTGACAGCTTGGCTCATACTTTGGCTCCTCAAGACCACCCTCTGTGACTTGCTGTTTTCAATTCTTTCAGCATTTTAATACAAAGTAGCAATGGTACTGACCTTGACATGCTATAGAAGAGCCGTTCTTCACCAAGTTATTGAAATTGTCTTGCAAAATGTACTAAAAATGTTTTTATAAATGATCTGGACTCTGGTGTCAGAAGCAGACTGGCTAAGTTCGCTGACAACACCAAACTTTGTGGAAGAGTGTCCACGCTTGAGGATAGGCTGGTAACCCAGGATGACCCCAGTAGGCTTGCAAGGTGGGTGGATGAAAACCTGATGGCATTCAATACAGAGAAATGCAAGGTGCTCCAGATTGGGAAAAAACCCACATCACATCACACTTACAGGCTTGGCAATGCTACACTTGCTAGCACCACAGCTGAAAGAGACTTGGGGGTCATGACTGACCACAAGATGAATACAAGCCACCAATGTGATACCGAAACTGGCAAAATGAACAAAACTCTGCCTTGCATCTACCGATGTATCTCAAGCAAGACCCAGGACGTCATTCTCCCGTTGTACTCAGCCTTGGTGAGACTGTAGCCGGAGTACTGCATCCAGTTTTGGGTTCCACAATTCAGGAAGGATGTGGAAAAGCTTGAAAGAGTCCAGAGGAGAGCCACGCGCATGATCAGAGGGCAAGAGAACTGGTCATATGAAGAGAGGCTGTGAGCTATGGGACTCTTCCGCCTGGAAAAGTGCAGGCTCGGGGGTGACTTGGTGGCAGCCTACAAGTACATAAGGGGTGTGCATCAGGATCTGGGGGAATGTCTGTTCACAAGAGCACCCCAAGGGATTACAAGGTCCAATGGTTACAAACTTCTGCAAGACTATTTTAGGCTGGACACAAGGAAAAAGTTCTTTACTGTCTGAGCCCCCAAGGCCTGGAATAGACTCCCCCCAGAGGTGGTGCAAGCACCTACTCTGGATACTCTTAAGAAACATTTGGATGCTTATCTTGCTGGGATCCTTTGCCCCTAGCTGACTTCCTGCCCTTTGGGCAGGGGGCTGAACCTGATGTTTTTATGAGGTCCCTTCCAGCCCTAATGTCTACGAAATCTATGAAATAAAAAGAATGTCACTATGAATGACGTGTGCCCCCGGTGGCTGGTGGGGCACAGTGGTGGCGGGAGCACGGTGGCAGTAAGCAGTGTTGGCGGCGGGGGGGCGGAGGCGAGCGCTGACCGGGGGTCGGTGACCACCCACAGACACTGTCGGCTGTGTCGGCGGAGGCCGGCAGTGATCGCTGACTGACCACGGATGCCACCAGTGGTATCAGCGGCAGGGGGTGGGTGG
>NW_017729006.1:3621009-3631215 GCF_001723915.1 Gavialis gangeticus
CAGTGGTATCAGCGGCAGGGGGTGGGTGGGGTGGGGTGCTGAGGAAGGTGCATCACCTTGCTCAGGGGGTACACGTGCACCCCGTACACATTGCCAGTGAATGTCACAACATCCCTGTGAGGTAAGGGGGTGTGAAAACAATCTCCCTTTTTACTGCAGAAAAACTGAGGCCCAGACAGGCAACATAACTGGTGTGGTGTTGACATAAGAATCAAACCCAGATTTCCTAAGGCTGGCCTGGCATCTTAAGCACCATCCTTTTTGTCTTCATGAGGCAACATTTTCTGTGTTCAGCCCTGGCTTGTAGTTTAGTTTAATGGTGATGATAAGCAGCAGTTTGCTTTCAGTATAATTAAAACATATTGTTTGCTACCATTCTCCTAGAATGCATCTTTAATTGTTTCACCGGTCATAAGCTCCTTAGTCTTGTAGATACAGTCATCAGACTTAATATATAATCCAATATGTAAAATTATGAGGAGGATTCTGTGGGATTTTCTAGCAATCCATAACGTATGTGAGAATGAAAGGAACAAAAATTAAGGAGAAGCTGCGTGTGTGAGACAGGGCTGGGGGAGGAATATTAAATGATATATCCCGGAAGAGGAAGGACAAGAACAGGAATTCCAGGTTCTGCTTTGCTGCCTTCTGCAGTGTACATTTCTTCACCTAATTTGACTTCATGTTTGCCCTTACAACAATTCCCTGTTTCCCACCTCACTTCTTTCTTTTCCCTCCCGTATCTCTTCCTGGGCTGTAATCTGACTTTTAGTATCTCAGGAATTTCCTCTCTGTTTTTTTTTTTTCCCCTTCTAAAACTGAATATTGTTTTGGTATGTTATGAGTCAAAGAACACACCTGTTCATTTGCATTCCCTTTAGCAACTGCTTTGCCTTTCCTGTTACTTAGGATATTTCTTTGAATCAGCTCTGGGTTTTGTGTGAAACTCATTTGCCAGGGCTGTGCTAAGTTCTCACGTAACACACCACTTCCTTCATGCATTTCCTTTCCTTTACCACATTGTCACAGGTTACACTCTGTGCGAATGTGGATACTGCATCATTTTCTATTTATAGCTAGGGATGGCTGACCACCCAGGAGTATGTGGATGCTGCAGCTTTAAATAGCGTACATATAAATCTTCGTTACAAATCAACATTTCCAAAAATTCTATGTAATAGGAAGTTACTTCTAAATGCCAGAGTAAATAAGCAGTCCTTGGGAACCCACGTGTTAATTTGTATACAAGCTCAGTTGGATGCATCTCATCATTTTGTTTTGCTGCATATTCTTTGGCTGCAATTATTTTCCTCTTTATTGTGAACATCATTTTGGACCTTGGCTCTTAAAGGGATATGCCATTTTGTTACGTCACTGAAGGCTCAAGCTAAGCTGAGAAATAATACCTTTTTAAAAACCTGGCCTTGACATCATTGCCTCAGTTTCCTCATCTGTAGCACAGGGCTAGTTGAATGCTCACTCATATGAATTGCTGGTGAGAGAATTACTTTGTTAATATTTGTTTCTGAGAACTTTTAAGAGGAGATGTGTGTCTGTATCTCTGCTGCTGGGTTTTAGGCAGATCCCTACTTGCTCCAACGAATATGTGATGCTTTGTTTAAAAAAGGATAATCTAGGATATGATTAATAAATTGTGCAGCAGAGTACTCAAGCGTGTGCTCAAGTGTTACTGACTTCAGTGAAGATACTTCCTTGTTTTAGCTTGTGGAGGGCCCCAAATAAAGCACTCACCTAACTTCAGTCAGTGCAACTGAAGCACCCACTTAGTGCTGTCCTAAATAAGATGCTTTCCTGTTACAGGTAAATGAGAAGGAGCCCAATTTGTCCAAAGTTTTGGTTTAAATGTTTTTGGTTTTGGTTTTAAATGTTTTTGGTTATAGATTGGGTTTTAGATGTTCTTTAAATTATAACTATGGAGGCAGCTCCAGGGAGGAGGGCTTCCCTTCCACTGCTTTGCAGACATTCTTATGATTGAATGTCTCTTCTGGGCTCTGAAGGCAATAAATACCACCATAACTTCATCAGCCAGGCTCATGTGAAGAAGGAGAAGTGGGAAAGGGGAGGTTATCTCCTTGAGGATCATGCGTGGAAAAAGAGAGTTCTGACCCCAACACATACACACCATTTATAGTCTGTGGCTGGGATTGGCAACCTCTGGCCCATCGTTTGGATTCTGCCTACACGAACATGAGGCTTCAGCAGCATTCGGTGGCAGGGTGCTTTGGTGCGGGTTCTTTCCCCTTGATGTCATTGTCTTGTCACAGGAAATAGGGAGGTGGCAGCTGGGTCCTATTGGCTGCACTGCTGCCCAATTTTAACCCAAACTGGGTCATTCCTGCCTGCAGTCTGAAAAGGTTGCTAGGCACTGGCCTGTGCCAGTTGGTTTGTTCTGTTCATTTCTTTGGACAGTCCCATCTGTTCCAGAAAAGCAAATTCTGCTCTGAAGCATGTCTGAGCTTACAGTGTTGGTCTTCTCCCCCTGTGGGTGATGCTGACAATGCTGGGCCACATTACTGAGCGCTATTCACAACATATCTTGCATTGTGCTGCTAAACAGTGGCACTTCACATGTATATTCACTTTAATCTCTGAAGCAGTGTGTCAGAGTTCACTCTTATCTCACGTGCCATGTGGATTGAAGTGATCTCTGGGCAAATCTGTAAATGAACTGTCACAGATCGAATAACTCGCTGGGGATAAGTGCTTCCTTTGTGTCCAGGCTTTGGCACAACACTTACTGCAAAATGTGCTCTGCCAATGCCAGCTATACCTACCAGATGTGCCATCAAAGACCATGCCAAGCTTTAATGGAATACTGCTGGGTACCTTCTTTTTCAATCATGCAGTAAGCATAAAGGCTGGGGGTGAGGGAGGATGAGAGAGATGATGCGTCTTGTTCTCTTTCATTAAAGGGCTTCATGCAGATGAGGGTAGTTCTCTATTTACATAATGTGCAATGTTGTGAAAAAGCATGGAAATGGCCTCAACAGCTGACCAGATCATTTTGACTAGAAATCTGCTGGCTCATGGAAGCTAATAAACAGAACCCAACCACACTCCATTATTCAAAGCACCCTTTGATCCAAAACGCCTTGAAATTAATGGGAATCTTTTTGCTGACTTCAGTCTGCTTTAATTAGACCCTGAAGCAAATGAGATGTTACCACGTGCCATGGCATCTACATAAGAGATTCAGGGGCAGAAACTGAGATATGCAGAGCATTTGAGGCATGTCACTGCAATGCGGATTACAAGGTTTTGAATCATCTTCTCTCTTCTTTGACTGCACCGAAGAATATCCCAAATGGATCTCTGTGTTTTTCAGTGTGCTAGAGTTAGTAGTATCAAAATGCAGACAAACAAAGAATGCTCAAGCACAAGACCTCTTTGTGTTGTACATGCTTCTTCTGAGTTCAACTCATCAGCTAAGATCCGGGTTTTCTGCTTGCCATGGAAAAAGGTGGAAAAACATGGATATTCTCATTTTATGGAGAAAAACATGGATCTTCTCCTTTAAAGGAGAAAAACACAGGAAACAGTGTTTTTTCCCTTGCAAGCTGGCAGCAGTGGCGACATGTAGGGGGTGCATGTGCACTCCCTGACAGCAGCATTCCCCACTTAGGCGATGGACAGGGGGGGCTGGCAAGAACACCAGTGCCCCCCAGAGAACACCAGCCATTGAGTGGGGGTGCCAAAAGAAGCAATCCCCACAGTTCCCCTTGAGCCGATCACATCAACCAGGGGGGACATTCCCCCACGGTTGATCGTGCTGATCTGGAAGTGCCAGCAGTTGTGGGGGGGACACCCCCGGTCACTAATTGGCTGCTGGTGGGGGGCAAATGCCCCCTATAACTCAGGAGGCACCAGTCACCCATGGCTGGCAGAGTACCAGCCTGGAAGGAGATGGGGGAGTGGGAAAAGGGTAATCAGGAAGGGGGCACCACATGCATGTGCACAAGTACAAATGCATGTGGCAGCCAAGCAGCATGAGAGCAGCTCCCCTCAGGTAAGTCTGTAGTGGGGCACTGAGGACCCCATAATGAGGGAGGAAGGAAGGGTGTTGAGCAGGGCTAGGGCTGGGGGCGCTGCCCAGCTGGGGTGGTGCATGGGGCCTGGGGCTTGTAGCCCAGTGCCTGGGGCCAGGATTGGAATGTGCAGCCACGGGGATTGGGATGGAGCCACAGGCTGCTTGTCCAGGGGCAGGGGGCATGGTTCCTGCCACCGTATGCACTCTTGAGGGGGCATGGGCAGGACATGCCTCCCAGATTTGTGTGTAGGGCAGGGGTGGATGCAGGCCAGGGACTCGGATGCCCCCACCAGCAGTACCCAAGCCCCAGCTGCCACATGTGAGAGGTGGCAGCTGCTGCAATCCAAGCAGAGAGCAGAACACAGAGCCCAGCTCCCTCTCCCCCACAGGTGGCAAAGCTGGAGCACAGCCCATGCAGGGCAGGGGGACAAATGCAGCTTGACTGCTCCCAGACCTGCTGCTGTCCCCCCGGGACCTCCACAGCCCAACAGGTGGGACCCAATGTGGCAGGGCAGAGTGGGGTACGGATGTGCTGTGCTGCTGCCAAGAGCCCCATGCTGCCATGGTGAGGTACCCCCTGCTCGTCTGGCAGCAGCGGGGGTGGTGGCACAGAGTTGTGGCCTCTGCTGCTACTGGGTTCACGGGGCATCTCTCCATGGCAGAATAGGGCTCTGTGCCCCACTCTGCCCTCCTGCACTGGGTCCCACCAGCTAGGCTATAGAGGCCCCTGGGGAGAAGGCAGCAGGGTGGGAAGTGCCAAGCCCACAGCGGGCAGCCTGCATCTGCCCTCCCAACCATTGGGCTCCACTTCAGCTGTACCACCCATGTGGAAGGGGGAGCTGGGCTCCATCACAGCAGCTCCTGTCTCCCACAAGTGGCAGCCAGGGCTTGGGTGCTGATGGGGAGGGACAGGAGGCTGTGCACCTGGGTCCCTGGCCCCATAGCCCTGGCAGCTGGGAGCCCCCTCTGGCAGGGCTGGGGGGTGGAGGGCTGTGGGGGAACAGAGCCTCCATGCCACATGCTCCACCCCCCCAATTGCTGGGTTGGGTCTTGGGCGGGGAGAGTGCAAGCTGGGTCCATGTGGCAAGGAGACTCACTTCACCTACCCCCCATTCCCAATATAGCCAAAAGCCAGACCAGGCAGTCTTATGCTGAAGTTGTCAAGAGACTGGGGCGGCAGGGGGAAGGAGTTCCTGTGCTGTGCTCCCCACCCCCAAGACACAGTCCAGCCATCTGTGGAGGTATGTGGCAGGGTGGCTCCTTCCCCTCAACAGCTGCAACCAGCAACTGCAACACAAGACTGTCCAGCTTGGCTTTTGACTGTGTTGGAAACTGGGATGGGGGGGAAGAGCCCCCCTGCTGCATGAACCTGGCCTGCCCCCCCGACCTAACCCTCCAATGTAGGGGGGGTCTCTGTGGCATGGGAGATCCCTTTCCCCCACCCCCAATTCCCAGCATGGCCAAAGGCTATGCTGGGGAGTCTTGTGCTGCAGTTGCTGGCTGTAGCTGTCAAGAGGCTGGGGTGGGGGGAGCCTGCCCTGCTACACAGCCCCCCCCTTGTTGGGCCAGGTGTTGGGGGGTTGGGCTGCCTCTGTGCGACATGAGGTCTCTTCCCCCTGCCCTTTCCCACCCCAGCCTCTTGACAGCTGCAGCACAAGGCTGCCCAGCCTGGCTGTTGGCTGCACCAGGCATTGGGGTGGGGAAAGGGAGCCCCCCTGCCATGCACATCGGACCTGGCCCCCACCAAGACTTGATCCAGCAATTTGAGGGGGCGAGGGGGCGGGTCCATGCAGCATGGGGCTCCCTCCCAACTGCTGCTGACAGTCTCCAGCTGGAGAGGGGTTGGGGGGAGGGGAGGGGCTTGGGACCAGATCTGCTCTGGCAGCCACTTGGGGGACTTGTGGGAGCACCCCAGTACAGGCAGGCTCTGAGCACCCCCCACCAAACAGTGAATGTCTGTTAGGTTTGCTCCCACTGTAACTTGTAGTGCTTTAAGTAAAGTGCAATAGAGCACTTCTGCCAGGGGCTTTTTGAATGTCTGTGATTAGCCTTAGTGCACGGACCAACAAGAAGCCACGGATCTGCTTAAAAATGCCTTCTCCCCGCCCCACCTCCATTTAAGCTGCCCAGTCTATTGGACAGGCCAGTCCTGTTAAAGAGCTCCAGGCTCTTTTCTCTCATCACTTGCAGGACAGCTTCAAATGTATGTTCAAGAAGGGTTAGCTCCATTCGCATGCAGCCTTTCCTTAAGGAGATAAGCTCGGAGGTACAGCTTGGTAGTTCTTCACCACAGGCAGCAGCAGTACACAAGGCAGCAGCTGCAGCTGGGCTGCTGGTGGTGGCGGCAGTTGAGTCAGCAGTATGGCAGGTACTATTTTTCCATCTCCTCCCAAGCTGGCGCGCAGGACTGGTGCCCCCACTTCTCTCCCCCTTAATTACAAGCTTCTCTGGACAAGCTTCTCTGATGTTTCCCCCCACCACCCCAACACTTTTGGTTAAACTGCAATGGCAATGGTTGCTGCTCCTTCCTCAGTAGATCTGAACTATGAACACTACATCTCTACAGTGAATAAACCTATCTATTATGAATTTTAAAATGCATATTATAAATTAGAAGGTGTCCCAGTCAGCAGGGGTTTGTTTACAGACGCAGCTAGACTGATCAATCCCACACACTGATGACAAGGAGATCCCCCAGTAGTAGAGGAAAAGTGCACAGTATGAAGCTATCACCACCTCAGAATATGCACAACATAGTTTATTATTAGGAGGACTCTTGCTGGAAATATTTTGTCTAAGCCAGAACTGACTGTGACTGACCTTTTACAACAGGCACAATAAGGCAGCAAACATTGCTGAACTATCAGAACTTCTGTAATAAGCCCAAATCCCTGCAGATAAGGAGACTCAAAAGCACAAAGCTTCTCATGACCTGCCAATAATACCTGTGACCCCTGTGGTAGTTTACAAATCTGATAGATAGTTTGTGAACTACCTCTGTGTTACACAAAGTACCTGCTTCCTGGCCCTGGCCTTTTGTATTGTGTTAGGTGCTTAACCATTTTTAAAAAATCAAATTCCCCAAGTCTTGGCTCTAGTTTTGCAGGAAGGGGAGAGTTTTTATTTCCAATCATGTGCTTCTAACATGAACTGTCCAAAAAGCTTCATCAATATTAGGGCAATAAATAGTCTAACTACTCACTGATAAATTATACATCCATACTCAGCCTTGTGCCCTGCTGTTAAAAGCACATGTTGGATGCTTTAATAACACTGGAAATGTAGCTGAACATGTGTGAGAATGAGTGACTGACTGGTAGAAGGTTTGTGGACCTATGTGTGCAAAATTTTGCATGTAAAACTCAAAGTATGTATGTTTTTGTTTTGCAGTGTTTTGTAATTACAATGACAAAAGTCCTCTGAGAAGTGCCAGTGGCTGAGTCAGAACAGTGGCCCGCCCAGCCGCACAAGTCTGAAAGTTTGCTTGTTGCTAATGAATGCTGGTTACGCTCTCGTCGTGTTATCAAAGCCGCTCCAGAGCGACTTTTTACTTGTGTACTTCTGTAAGCGTAGCAAGTTCGTGCTCCAGCAGCAGCCGTGACAATCCCTGCCCCGCTCCAACTCTAGGGTACCCTCCCTTCCTTACTCGTCACACCTTTGATATAGTTAGTTTATTAGGAGGGAGGCTGCCCAAGGGTCCTCGAGTGAACCTAAACATGGGCTCTGTCTTCCCCGATACCTACTCCCCTGCAGGTGATATTCTTTCCTGATGTCACACGCCTCTCTTGTGCTCTGGGCTCCCAGCCCCAGTCCTCACCCCTCCTGAGCTACAGTCTTCTTGGTGCCCTCAGTCTTCAACTCTGGTCCCTGACCTTCAGTCTCTCTAGACCCTGGCCCCACTCCTAGGCCAGTTGAGATCTCTGGGCTCCTTGGCCCCAGCAATCTCCAGGAGTGGTCCCTGACCTTCAGTCTCCCCAGACCAGGGGCGAGCAATTATTTTGGGCAGAGGGCCGCTTACTGAGTTTTGGCAAGCCATCGAGGGCTGCATGACAGGCAGCCCAGAGCAGATTAATATTAATTTTCTAAATCTTTTAGGGGCCCCACAGGCTGGATAGAATGACCTGTTGGGCCACATCCAGCCCCCAGGCCGCATTTTGTCCACCCCTGCCCTAGACCCTGGCCCGGCTCCTAGGCCAGTGAGACCTTCAGGCCCTGCTTGCAACTGCCCTCTCTCTGGGCTCTGACCTCAGGCCTTCTGGCCTTACATACTCAGCCCCCTCCTGGGCTCAGGCTTTGTTCCCATGCTCAGTGTGGTTCACCCCAGCTCAGTAGTTATCTCAGGAGCCCTGCTGTTAGGATCTCCTCTCCTTGTGGCACTCAGGGTTAGACTGCCTGACCAGTTCAGGCCCTGGGCTTATATGGTTGAAGCCAGGTCCTGTTCTGGTCTAAGTGACCCTCTAACCAGCCTCCCCCGTCACTACCTGCAGACTGCTTTTCAGGCAGCCTCTCATAAAATGGCAAGTGCACTAAGTGCCTGGCCAGAGTGAGACAACCTAGCTTTCAGGACCCTGCAGGTAAAACAGCTTCTCCACGGAAGAGCGCGAAGGAGTGAAAGCTCATGGAATCACTACGCAGTCAGGCTAGCATTTGCAGATAGGATCACACCGGATTTGACAACAGCAAGTACAGAGTTACTGCCAGAGCCAACAGCATAGTGGAAATGGAGTATCATCATGGCTAATTTCATTGTGCAAAGACAATAATGATTTTTAAAAAGCTCTTAGCATATAAGTAAAGACTTTACTAAATCATACTGACATAGATCAGCACTTTACCATTAGCAAACTGACAATGTGTTAAATGCGCAGAGATTCTGAATATTCCAGAAAGATGAGAGAATCCAGATACTAAGCTCATTGTGGAAAAGTTCCCCATACAGTACTTATCACTGGAGCCTAAAAACTAATTTGCATTGTAAGCTGCTTGTTGATTCCTGCAAATAGGCTGTAATCGACTAGCAGCTCAGAAGGGAGTGGGAGCTCAAGTGTTCCTGGGATAAAGATATAATAGAATACAATATTTGAAGATGGACCAGAATCTGATCTCAAATGCATCTGTCTAAGTCCAGAGTTGCACCAACAGAGCCAGAGGAGTTTTTTGAAATTTACACTGTTACAAGTGAAACCAGACGGGCTGCTGTCTTCTTTCCAGATGTGCAGGCTATGCTATTCAGAACAAAGGGAGGTAACTAAATACCATGACAAAGTTTCCTGAAAATTTAGAAAGTGCTGACTAAAAATACTACTGCAGGAAGCAGGATTTGACTACTGTGTGTGAGAGAGACCATGAGTAGCTGAGTAGATCACACGGTTAGCATTGATAAAATCTGGCTGATAATTTTCATAACGTTAGCAAGTCATTTCTATAAGATCGTTGCTTCAATTTCCTGGCTTATGTGCACCACTCACATCAGAACGTGTGTATGTTTGTCTCCTTTTATGTGGAAGGTTTGTGTTTTATAAGTAAGTAGACTCCTTATTCTGGGCCATCTGTTCCTTGATTAACCCTTAAACACCCAGAAAAGGCATTCTGAGTGCAGAGAATGATTAAGGGGTGTACTTGGTAGCCGCGTTGGTCTGAGACAAAAAGACATACAAAAAACTAGAACTCGTGGTTCCAAAATGATACCTTTTATTAGACCAACTGGAAAATGGCAAGAAAATTGTCCTTTTCTGCAAGCTTTCGGGATCAAAGTCCCTTCATCAGGCTCTGGGAAAAGTGTAGATGGTACAAGATGGTAAAAAGTCCCCCATAGGTAGGAAATAAACTTCATTTTTGCACAGACGGAGTTGAAGATGGAAGTCTGTCCCTCTGGGTCCACGACTCTTAGCTATTAAAAAAAGGCGTTGCTAATATACTGTGCCGTACTTAACATGGTTACAGATTGGGTGGCATGCATGTATCTGCGTGACACAGTTTTGAAATGGTTTTGGAGAGCCCTGTTCGAATCCTGCTAAGACCAAGGTTCCCGAGCTGGGGAGAGGGGATCATGTTAGGCACGGGACAGGAGTGTCTATGGAGATACAACGTGGGGGAACAATGTGGTCCTGCATCCAGCTCAGATGCAGCAGGTAAAATAACAGTCAGACCTTTGAAAG
>NW_017729006.1:3636215-3636723 GCF_001723915.1 Gavialis gangeticus
AGCCCCCATAGGTAGGAAATAAACTTCATTTTTGCACACAGGGAGCTGAAGATGGAAGTCTGTCCCTCTGGGTCCATGAGAGTGTCTTTGTGAGCTGTGTTGAGTAGCTCTTTGATGTGTTGATCAGGTAGAGTTCCTTCCCTGGAGGTGCCAGATGGCAGGCAGGAAGGCAAAAAAACGTCATTGTTGTTCTGCAATGAAGTTTAAAATTCAAAATCAGCTGAAATTCAGCATCCTCCATGTTTCAGAGGTGTACTTGGTAGCCGTGTTGGTCTGAGACAAAAAGACATACAAAAAACTAGAACTCTTGGTTCCAAAATGAATGAGAATGATTAATTCAGTTGAAACTGAAGCCTAACAACTTTCTTTGCACGCATAGAACAAATGTTGTCCTCTTGGCTTCAATTTTTATTTTTCCTTCTGTCCATTTCTAGTTTATTTTTAAAAAAATAATTGCTTCAAATTTAAACATAGCGCTAGAGTTTTAAACGGTGGTGGGCTTGGCAGG
>NW_017729006.1:3636807-3639718 GCF_001723915.1 Gavialis gangeticus
TTTAAACGGTGGTGGGCTTGGCAGGGGGGGGAGGGAGGGAGGGACATCCAGTCCTTCAGAAATGCTCTTTCCTCCTCTCAGTTCATTCAGCTCCAAGAGCAATGTCAGATGGACGTTGAGAGGGAAAAAAATACGAACCCCTGAGCCTAATCAAACAACAGTTTGCCCTCTGAGTCTGCAAGCCCTCCACTGGCTCTATTCATTATGCATTAAGCTGTGTGTGTCTGGAAACAGATTCCTTCCCCAGTGCCGCTCTGACTGTATTGTACATTTTCCTTTACAAAAACATGGGGGTTTTTTTCCTTTCATTTTAATTTTAACCTTTCTCCAATTCTTTGAGGTCAATTCTTTAAATCTTTTCCAGGGAGTTGAAGCTGTAAGCTACCTAGAATTGATCTGAATAGGTTTAGGCACAGCTGACCCAAGCAATTCAATCTTATTCATAATGTTACCTGGACCAGATCGTATATGCTTGACTAGCTAGGCACCTTGGGCTGAATTTTGCTCTCAGCTGTTCAGGTGAAAATCCCAATTAATTCTACTGGCTCTGCTGGAGTTACTCTGGATTTACACTGGTATAACTGAGGGCAGAGTTTAACCCCTACATTTCTTTATGGTCTCGGCAGTTATGCTATATTTCCATGGCACGAGCTGTGATGTAATACCCAAGAGGATTAGCTGACTTATGTTTATATTTTCTCTCAGCTCTCTTAGGAGCCCATATATTTCTATTTGACTTTTTTTCTTTCCTGAAGTATACATGAGTGAAGGCAGTTGAAACACTGCAGATACAGGAGAGCAGCTAAGCTAACCTATCAGTATTGATAGGTGAACTTTTGAATGAGAGTATTGAAGGGCTTCTGCATATTTATCTAAGAATGCCGTGTTGCAAGCAATGAAAGCCAGTACGGTAAGAGTACTAGCTGATAGTACATTTTCAATTGCTCCCAGTTAATATTTGCTATTTTTACAGCAAAAATAACTCCCAGAAGGAAAATGTTCAATATTTTTGCCACCAAAAATCACACTTTTAGGTGAAAACAATGGCCTAAAAGCACACACTCATACACATAATGCTGAAACAAAGATATAAAATGCATCGCTTTTCATTTATAAGCACACAAGAATAATGTTTCATTAGCTTTACTAAATCTTCTGTTCTTTTTCTTTTTCCATGTAGCACTGACCCAGACTCTTTGCAGGCAGAAACAGGCACAATTCTACAATTGAGTTTTACCCCTTTACAAAAAAAAGAGAATTTAGCTCAGTATTATAAAATTCCTGAATTGTTTACTAGTCAGTAATATTTTCTGGCTGGCTTTTTTTATCCCTGACACATCAATCACAGTTTGGGAATAAAAAAGGTAGAAACAGGGTGGTTTCAACGGTGTCTCATTTTAGAAAACTAAATATTACCTATAAATATTAAGCTATTGTGTTAATAGCCACTGAAGCAAAGTTTGATGGCAGATATTCTGGTGTAATTCTGAAGCAATTTCCCTGAAATCACTGGAGTTGCTCTAAATTTACAGTAAAACATCTGAGTATCTGGATTCCCTTTGTCATCTAAGTTTAGTTTTACCTCATTTCCACCTTACAACTACACTATTGGCTTTTATGAAAACCTTTTTGCTGGGAATGGTGCAATTTTAGTTTCCATTTTAGAAAGATTAAAGATCCAATTATGCAAATAACTTTTAAAAGCTTTATCTTCAGTATTCTAGGAAAAAGGTTATTGCATAAAGCCAGAAACAGACTTAAAATAAGGTCTGTTTCTTTGAAATGCTTCCCAAAGTGACACTCACTTCTGCTTCCTTTAGGCTAGGGACAGAAGTTATACATAAACCAGTTTAAGTGATCAGAAACTGGTTTAAACCTGAAAGTTTAGTGAACGTAAACCATAAGTTCAGTGCCTGAGCTGGGAATGCCCTGCTTACTGTTCCCCTACCTAGTGGTGACACAGCATGGCCCTGTGTACCAGGCACCAGGCATGGGGCACTACCCCTATGTCTTCCCCACCCCCACCATCATCAGAGGTCTCGCCCTAACCATACTGGTAGGCGCTGCCAAACTGCAGTCTATCGCTGAGTGGGCAGATGGTGGCAGCGGCAGTGGGGAAGCCATAGGGGTAGCACCCTGCACCTGGTACATGGGGTCATGCTACACCACTGCCACTAGGTAAGGGGACAATGAGCAGGGTGCACCCCCTAGTTTCTAGCCTGAGCCACTGCAGACATGTACCTGCATTTCCAGAATCAAAAGTGAATGTCTATTCACTTGCTTGTTGATTCAATCTACACAGGTTAGACTAACCTGCAAAAATGGAATCAATTCAGGCTTAGGCTTTTTTGAATATCTGTATTTAGCTCAGATGTCCATATCCCTTTTTGTCTCAGCTGACATGCAGCGTTTTGGGACTTCTTTCAGTTTGGGGATCTGACTTGTAGGAATTGGACTGGTTCTGAGATACTGTCAGTTCTAGGTCATGGATTTCTCTTTGGGTGCAAACAAAGATTTATGGGACCTGGTCCAGTGTGTGCAAGCATTTACCTCTTGCCAGGAGGAGATGCAGGCAGCCAACGATAAGTAAGCTGGGAGGGTGAGGGCACTGTTAGGATGGGACAGAGCTGACAGGTCCAGGTGGGGCTTGGCAGGTCTGCAGGAGGTGCTGCCTGGTTAAGGGCAGGGAGGACAGGTTGCAAAGGGGTGGGAGGTGAAACAATCCAATCAGGGTGTGGGGCATTAAAACAGCACATACACGCATTCACTAGGCCAAGCTAACCCTTGCTAGATTGGGTAAATCCCAAGATGATGAACTAACTTTAGATTGGGTGTGCCACTTTTAGGTCAACCTAAATGTAATGCTTATACATACACCTTCGTTTAAAAAAAAAAAAAAAAAACCAAAAAA
>NW_017729006.1:3640026-3640932 GCF_001723915.1 Gavialis gangeticus
AAAAAAAAAACCCAAAAACCAGTCATGGCCTAGGACAGTAAATACAATAAAGGCAAGAGAGGCTGTGAACACTTGGCCTCTTTTGATATACTGTAGGAATCCAGAAATCAGTAGTCACCAGGGAGCAAGCAACAGGCCCTTTAGTAGGAATTTGAGTTATAGAGGTCTCTTCTTAAGAAGGTTTTGAAGGGTTTACTGGGAAGAGGAAATAACCTAAGAGCAGCATAGGTATTAACCAAAGGAAAGCATTTTCAGCTGCTTGCTTACACTACTTAGGCTTTAGGAAGTGCCCATTGCTGATGTAGATCAAGCAAGTAAGGTGCAAGCACAGGCTGAAGTACTATGTCAATGTGTGTGTTACTTCCTGCAACTAGCAAGGTGTAATAACCAGCAGGTACATTCCTCTCTTGCACAACAAAAATGCCATCAGAGTGGCAGGAACTGCTTTGGCTGAGGGTGGAGGGAAGGGAAGATCAGACACACCAGCTAAATACAGACGGTCAAAAAGCCCAAGGGTGAATCAACTCTCTTATGAACACTCGTGGTGCTCTGGAGAGGTGCCGGAGGACTGGAAGAGGGCCAACGTGGTTCCCATCTTCAAAAAGGGGAGGAAAGAGGACCCGGGGAACTACAAGCCAGTCAGCCTTACCTCGATCCTGGGCAAGCTGTTCAAGAAAATTATTCTGGCACACATCCAGGAGGGGCCAGCAGCGAGCTGCATGTTCAGGGGCAACCAGCACGGGTTCATCAGCAGCAGGTCCTGTCAGACCAACCTGGTGGCCTTTTACGACCAGGTCACTAAATCATTGGATGCAGGGGTGGCAGTGGATATAGTTTTCCTAGACTTCAGGAAGGCTTTTGATACTGTCTCTCACCCCATTCTCATTAGGAAGCTGGGGGACTGTG
>NW_017729006.1:3641569-3658169 GCF_001723915.1 Gavialis gangeticus
CCCTTCCGACCCTAGAAACTATGAAACTATGAAACTCAGTCTTCGCAGGTTAGTCTAAAATACAGAAATTAAACGGAGAAACAACAGGGGACACATTTACTTTTTTGATTCAGGAAATGCAGCTACATGCCTGCAGTGGCTTAGGATAGCAGTCTAGAGGCACGAGAGCATGGCTCACTGGCACATAGCCAGCATGGGCTGTACGTTCATTTCCTTTTCCTGGTGCCCTCTAGGTCTCTGGGATTTGTAGTCCCTGGTCACAGCAGCAGGATTCTTCCTGTTTCTAGGTACAAGCAAGGACTGCTTCCAAGTGCCTCTGGGATTTGTAATCTACAGTCACAGTGAGCACTAAGTTTGAGCAGGGGCAGGGATATTTAGACCCCCTCCCTGGCCCCAGACTCCAGCTGGGGTTTGCCTGGGAGGGGGCAGTCCCTGCCTCCTCCTCCTCCCCCTCCCAACCCTTTTCTGCTGGAGCAGACAGCCCAGCCCAGCCCAGCCCAGCCCAGGGCTGGAAAGCATGCCTGGGGACTGTGACTTAACTGGAACCAGGAAGGGATCTGGGACAGAAGTTTCATAGACTGGTTTGACCCGAATCAGTTAAGTCTGATACTACATTCAAGCAGGTTTATCTTAAACCAGTTTCAGCCATTTTGGTTTATGTGCACTGAACTTATGTTCTGTTACAGGTTTAAACCAGTTTATGTGTGACTTCTGCCCTTAGCCACCAGCATCAACCTTTACCCTCTCCTGGCATTTTCCACCATTACTCTGAAGCATTTCAGTGTAATGGTGGAATAGTAGGGTTGCTCTTAGTCAACCTTCTGCCCTACCAGGGGCAAGAAAGACAAAGGCACAGACTTTTTATAGAGGTAAGAAAAATGGTGGAAAATAAAAGGTAATAAATCTTCTCTTGGAACTGATCCTTCTGTCCAAGTCACAGCATGGAACACTTGATCCCATTTAGAGTCCCCCGGGAATTGGTAAGGGTCTGTATGGATCCATCTGCACAGAGCAGATTAAAGACTGGGGACCATGTCACAGAAGTTTGTATTGGTATCCAAAACTTTTCCGTGTGTGTCTTGATCTAGGTATTTGACTCAGCCCGGAAGAGGTAAAGGAAAATCTGTAGCATCCGCTCTGCTCAGTGAATTAAAACAATATCTCTTCTAAGGACCTATGAAAAACTCATATTGAATTTTTCCTGACTTGGTGATCTCCGCAGTCATAAAAGGACTTGAGCCTGTCTGGCCTGACATTTAGTGTCATAGGAAACTATTCGTCGGCAATCAAAGGCTAGTCAAGGTCTCTCCAGGCCAAATCATCCCTGTCCAATTCTTTGGAAATGTAAACCGCCAGGCATCCAGAGTGCTCAGATATCAGCAGTACCCCAGACTCAGCTGTTCTGGGTGATGTCTGTTGGCAACACTTCATTAAAGTTCTAATACACTGAGCTGTACAGCAATATAAAAAGAGATGCCGGCTAATATACACCGACCAATGCACTTAGAGAGAGATTTGCAGAAATCTGTGTTGCGGCTGTCTTTAATGAGCCTTGTGCTATGGGTGTGCAAACTTGCAGAGAGAAGGCATAAGGGACTGGGGAGACAGTTCATGGCTTAGCCCATGAAAAAGATCTCTTCTTTAGAAGAACTAGCACTGTGTTGGAAATACTCTGCTTTTTATACAGATATATGTGAGAGGACAGTGTGATTCCATGGCATAGCTTAGTGTTTTACCCTGTGTAAATTTTGAAGGATTCTATAGAAGGATCTAGGCTCCCTTCTGGGTTTCTTTGTGGATTTGTTGTTGTTGTTGTTTTACTATCTGACATTTGATGTAAGATTATATAAATACAAAATTTCAGGTGTATTTTTACAAAACTCAAAAATAACTCTTCCAAAGCAGAAATGTAGCAATCAGCAGCACCAGGAAGAAGGATAATTCCAATAGAAGTAGTAAAAATCCCCAAACTCCTTTTAATGCATTCTTTTTATTCCTTTATATACATTCCTACTAGTCATCCTTTGTGTGGTAGTGTATAAACACAACATGCAAGACAGATCTCACACCAAAAGGCTTTTCTAAGAGTCCAAGAAAATTTAGTGGTGACATTTTAAACAAGGGACTCCCAGAGCCTTTTCTGCTAGATGCTCTGTCTACACCAGGGTATGATTATAAATCTTGATACTGGTAGCTGCTGACAGGGTTTGGAGAGAATGGAGGGTGTGTGGACATCTAGGGAATATAACATCAAAGTCAAGGGTCCTCTTCCAGAACCTAACTGCCCATTGGGCTAGCGTGGTTGAAATGCACCAATTTCAGTAGCCAATGGCACACCAGGGAGCGATGTGGCCTGGCATATTTGGGGGAATTTTCCACGACATACTCTCATTTGCAGCTTCTGACCTGAAAGCTCTTTCCTTGATAAACATCCCCATCAGAACTCAGACAAAGCCAGCCATTTAAGTATGCCTAATCTTCTGCTCCAGTTGATTAAAGACTATAGGCTGCTGTGCTGAGTGCTCACACAGCCTGACAGGCAGGTGATGACATTGTTCTTTTAAATGATGTCTTCTGTATAGTATATGAAGTCTTTTGATTTTTCTAGTAGGCTGCTGGGTTCTCATGTATCATACTTTAAAGCCACTGGCAACATTGCCAACACAGTTCTTGCAGCAAACAGGAGCAGGAAGCTCTGGGTGGAATCCAAAACTGTGCCTTTGAGTTTATATACCATTCGTGTCACTCATGTCTCTGAAGAGGTTTATAACAACAAAAAGCAACATTTTTATGACTCATAAAATAAGTAATGAAAATACTATTCAAAAGTATGCATCTTATCAGGCATGACATCATGGTGGTCACTAATTGCAGCCCCTTGCCACTCAGAGCCTTGCAGTGACAAGAGAGGTTTCAAATTTTCAAAAGCTCTGGCTCCTATTATTCAAGTTTGAGGATAATGTCCATTAAGTGTCATCAGCTGAGGACAAGTGACACTCTGTTGAATAGTCCCAGTGACAAAGTGGCACCTGTGTAGGCCAGCCACTTTGTTAGTGTCATTTAGCTATACTTGGAAATAACATTGTCTCAAGTGGAAAGGCACATGACAATACTCTGCAAGTACCAACATGGGGAGAGCTGGAACTTGAGGCAATGCAGAAAAGAGAATACAAGCATTCAGAATAATACATAATACACATAGGAACCATCTAAGAACTGGGGGCAATGGTAAGTTGAAATGGGTTTCACCTATGGGGGCCCTAATTCTCTAGGTCTATTTACATTAATAGAAGACCAGTGTGAGAGGAGCGTCTGTCCTCAGGTGCATAATACTGCTGTTTGACATAATCTGGCCCAGCCATAATGGATACAAGAAAAACTGGCACAGTGTGAACTGAGTTCCTGTACTGTTTTGGTGGCTTGAAACAGCAAGAACTTCAGACAGATGGAGAGCTTTCATTTTCTTGCTTTGCTTCTGGAGTGAGTCAGTAGATGAGCTCAGTAGCATTTCAACATTGCCCCTTGTCTCAGGGTTGGGGTTTTTTTCATTCATGCCCAAACAACTTAACCACTACAACAAACTCTGGCACAGCATGCTCGGAAGTGGTTTGAATACACTACAGATCAAAGGGAGATGCTGCCCAGTGTTTGATGTGTACTTGTTTTTAATTCAAGGTTAAAGTAACAGTGAAAGCAATTATGTACAAAATGGCTCCCATTGAGACTACATGGAAGGCAGGGGGACATTCTCCCCCATCCACCCTATAAAATTATGCACATATGCTTTCCCCTATTGCTAATCCCTTTTGCTGATGTGATGTGGAGGAGATTTTATACAGTGGTGCAAAATTTAAATCTCTTGCAGGAGAAAGGAGTGCTGCATTCCCAGAGGGACTCTTATGTTCAAAACAAAATATAACAATAGAGTTAATTAGCATTGCATGGTTCACAAAATCCCCTCGAGGGGATCCTTCTCAGCTCTAAATCATCACTTGTATGCGAGATGGAAAAGCTCCCACTGAGCAGACCCCTTCCACAAACTTTTAATAGATATTACCACAGTTTTTCATCATTCTCCACTGGCTTTGAGAAAGGTAACAGCTGAGCCATGCCTATTCAGCTGCATGAACCAGCTGCATGTTAATACAGAAATACTCTCTCTCACTGCTCCCCCACCCCATACAAACACAAACACTTTCCCTCTTCATCTCGAATGATTAACCCTTTTCTGGCACAACTTCTACTGCTACTGTAACACAGCTGCTTCATGTGTTAACTTTGCTGTGGCCTGTGTAACATTTCATGCCAATGGGTTTACTGACACCAAGATATGAGAAAGAGTGAAACCTTCACTCTTCCTTAAATTACGTGACTACTCAGATGCCATTGTGCTAGAAGGAGACTGTCCCTACCCCATGAGGCCTACAGTCTAAATGCATGTGATAAAAAGTGCCTTGAGTGGGGTTCCCTAGGTGATGTACTACTCGCTGAATGTGCAGCCCCACCCCTCAACTTGCCTGCCATGACTTGATGATATTATGTAAAGAGAGGGGGGTTCAGTGGAGATCTTCTTCCTGGGAAGGCTCCACAGGGGGAACGGCAGTACTCACAGTTCGGGTGCGATGTTCCACGGGGCTCCGCCTTCCCTACACCCCGTCCACTCACCAACCAGATGGGCATCAGCAAGATGGTAGTTTGGTCATGCTGGCTCGACCCCAGCTTGTTTTGAGGAGAACCCCATGTCCGAGTGGGCTTTGTTGGTACTTATACAGCTCCCCCTCTCTAGAGACTGGCAAGCCATATTCACATCAGCTGACGCATATTCTCAGTGCCTCAAAGTAGGGCATTTTGCTCCTCCGCCTCTCTCTCTCTCTCTCTCTCTTTCCTTTTTTTTCTTTTCAAAAGAAGTAGACCCCTGGGCTGGAGAGGGGTGTGGTGTTGCCTCCTTTCCCCCAGTCTCCTATAGGGGACTCAAACACCTTCCTGGTGCTGCTTGCCGGCGTTGTACCAGCTGTGTTGCTCCTCTCCTTCGCAGGAGCCTCAGCACACCTGGCGTGCTCTACACCAGTGCACTCCCATCTCGCCTCCTCCTCCCAGGTTCCTGTGGGGCTTTTAAACCTTCCCATGGCAGCTGGAATGGCCGCCGTGATTGGCTCAGCTGTTCCCCACCCGGGAAACAGCTGATTAAACAGGCAGTGAAATGCTGGCTCCCACGGCCATGGCCTTGGTTCCTGCTCTGGCTCCGGCTGCCCAGCAGGAGGTAAGTTTCCCCCGCGGGGGGCTGTATGTGGGGTTTGGGTCCTGCGGGGACTATCCTCTCCCCTTCAGGAGCCTGTGGGGGCTTCTTGCTGCCACAATGCACAAAATAGACACAAAGGTTGGGGCAGGGGGACAAGAAATAAAGTGAGTTGCCCAAGATCAGATACATAGGTCAGGATTAGTGTAAGGAATAAAGCTTGTGTTTCTTAATTTTCAGTCTTATGCCCTGTTCATTGGCTCTCAGGACTTGTCTACACAGGGGCTAAATATAGTCAAAAAGCTCAAGGCTGGATCAATTCAATCTTCGCAGGTTAGTCTAAGCTGCGTAGATTGAACCGATAAGCATTCACTTTTGATTCTGGAAATGCAGCTACATGCCTGCAGTGAACCAGGCCAGAAGCAGGGGACACTAGAGCATACCTCCCTGCTCAGCTGGAGCAGACAGCTTGGGTAAAGGCTAGCCTGCAAGGAGGGGCCTGGGGAGAGGTACAAAGTATCCTGGGATGCCAGGGGACTGTGAGTTAACTTGAACCTAGAGGGGGGAGTGTACTATGCATTGTTTGTTTATGCATATAGAAATTATCTGCATCCACCCAATGGACTTCTTAGGACAGAGTAACAAGTGAGACATCATGTATTCTCTATGCCTCTTTGAAAGTATATGAAGTTCACTGCATCTTGAGTGAATACAAACTGATGTTATTGTGTACACATTTTTACTGATGCTTAGCTTGGTTGTTCACCAGCTGCCATCCCACACTGCTTTGTATTATGCTGGGATCAACTGGTCCGGTTACTTGTGTCTTTTCTAGTGCTCTGGTGTTAGGTGGACTCGAGATCATCTCCCTGTTTAAAAATGTACATGCCACCAAGTTCAGTTCATTTGTGGTTGCATGCTGCTGGAATTAGCATCAGTGCTCTGTAGTTAGCCTTCCTGCATTACAGCACTACATATTACTTCATGCTGTGATACCAATTACTTATGTCCCATGAGAGCTGTTGGCCACAGATGCCGGCATGCTTTACCCACACTAAATAATGAGCTGCCTAGATTTAGGATAGTCCTTGGATGAGGTTTATGCCTCGCACACCTGCCTCAAGTTGTGTAGAGGGCTTGGATGTCTCAATACTCTGGGAAGAGGTGGAGATCAGGAAGTCCTCCAGAGCAATATACAAAGCCATCCTTAATGGATCGTTACATGGGTTCACACCCGAGACGCACTGAGATGTCAAATTAGGAAGCTTGGATTAATATATTTTCAAGAAAGCCAAGAACCAATACCTGATCTCTGTTAGCATTAATGCCACCTGTCTATAGTGTGATGTGTTGGAAAAGATTCTGTCATTGAATACTACTTTCAAGCTGTGTTTATAGATACCTTTAACTTGAGGCTGGTGAGGACTTCAGGACCTACATGATTCAAACAAGAAAGAGGTCTTGCTATAAGCTAAGATCTCTTTGCAATGCAAGGCCCCAAGGTAGACCAACAGGATGGTGATGTGCATATCCAGGTTGACAAGGCACCTCATGAAAATCTGAATCTCTCTTGTTATCTGTTGCTCTGAGTGGTATCAAATTCTGTAAAGTATAGCTGGGGTTTGGGATTTTTGTTTGGTTGTTTTTTTTATTGGTGCTTGCTAGGTGTTACCCTATTGGGCACATGTGAGCTAGCAGCATTTCCAACTTCTATACACACCCCACACATGCAGAATAATGCCCATATTAGAGGTTCTAAAACAGTGTTCTGTAAAAATTTACAATGTGGCCTGAGACAGACCAAGTCACTGATCATCCACATGTCACCATTTGTCTTCCCTGGTACCTTCCTGCCTATCCTCCCTGGCAACCCTGCTTCTCTCCACTATGTGTTAAAAATGGAGATGAGAGGGAATGGCTAAACCTGCTACCACTGTTAAAATGTTAAAAGCTCTCTGTCAACCTCTCACACATTCCCCAGTCCTTTTTTCAGTTACCAGTTGCATTCCTTCCTGGCTGTCCATTATCCCATGCATGTAAAGTAACTAACAAAATGCCAGATTCAAATTATGAAACCTTATAATGAAAATATGTTTGTGTTCTGTTCCAACTGAGTGCCAATGTAATTAGTTTGCCCCATAGTTTGATCAATACCCTGTTCAAGGTTATAGTTTCCTAGTATTGTATCATAGCATCAATACAAATAGCTTTTGTACCATTTCACGTCATTTCATAACTCTACAAAGTGTATTCCACAATACTGTAATATAGCTTAAGAGAGATTTCCTTGCATTCTATCTAGACAGTTCTTCCTGGCACAAAGTATAGCATTTAAATAGTAAACTCCACTTAGGATACATATGAGCATGTATAGAGGTAAGAAGACATCAATGAGGCAGGAGCAGAAGGTGCAATTAATGCCTGAGATTCCCAGTAATCATTACAGAAAGCCATCAGCTCACAGCAGACTTTGTGTGTATCCACATGTGTGGAGATGTAAAATGGAATTTAAGCTACAAACTGGGCTCTATTACAGCTCGTGAGTACGCACATGTGTATAACTGATGTGGGCATGCGTGTGCACTGTCGTTCTTTCACTCCTATACTTTATGCATAGATTTGCTCAGTGCCAGCTACTACTGTGGCTGCCCTAGTGTAAACCAGCAAAATCAAGCTAGGATATAATTTGACTTTTTGCAGCATAGTCCAATTTCAAGCAGAACTAAACTAGCTAAATTGCATCAGTTCAAATCTTAATGGGGAATCATTGCAGGATAAGGAAGTTATTTCAAGTGCTGTGGCTGTTCAAGAATAAGAGTGTCTTTGACAGTTCAACATAATCCACTTTCAGAGTGTTCACACAGGGACCACTTCTGCAGCAGCTATTTGTATCAAGTTCATTTCCCTATGCAGATAAATTCTCATTTGTACTGGCTTTGACTGTTGTTGGTGGGGGGGGAGAGGCTTTCTTTAATACAGGCACCCCAGGGCTGTCCACTTGTAGCCAAAAACTCCACTGAAGACAAGGCAGCAGTGCACACATTCCATTTCAGTCCCCAGAACTATGAAATTAAAGAAAGATCAAAATATGAGATGAATGGTTAAAAAAAATAAAATAAATCCAAAATAATTGACTGGTGCTAGTGGTGAAGGGATGGATTTTGAAAAGTATTAAGTTACCCGGAGATTTCAGGGAGGTATTTCTATATACCTTGCTACCAGCATCTCTAGCTGCCTAAATTTCTTTTTTAAAACTTCCAGAGGGAAGTTGGGGAAGCCATAGGGGTTGCTGGTAACCCTTTGGAACTGTCAAAACACTGGGATAAGCACCCTAATAAACAGCCCTGAGTTAGTAGGATGATGGATTAGTGTCTTCACCAGACTTTTCAATTTTGAATGCCTTTGATTTATACATTTATAATCTCCTCTGTGTGTTCTCTAGTGCCTGTTTTCACAGCATCCTTGTCTATGTAGGTGCCCAGGCTCTCGGGATGGAGTCAAGATAGCCATGTTCCCTTCCTCTCCACACCCCTATGCAAGTAAGGGCTTGTTCTTATCCAAGAGTTGATGTTCACCAAACCAAATGCAATTTGATGCATCTGCAAACTAGGAAGGGATCTTTAACCAGCTTTTCCCACTGAGACTTCTATTTTGACTCTTGCCAGTCATATCTGATTCTGCTGTGTGAAGGGTAAGAATTAATAGGCACCATCAGCAGCTACTGAACTTGAGGGCCTTACTATTGATTTGTGGCCCTGACACTACGTGAGCTTGAGCGTGAGCTCTAGTATTGAAGTAATTCTACTGAACCGCTTCAACTAGTCATTCAAAATGGAGATAAGTTGAGGAATATTTACAAAATACCAGCTTGTAGCATGAGCTTTTAAAAGGGGAAAAAATCCCTTTAAGGGGTTTGTTTTGTTTTTAATGCACATGCTTCTGCTTTTTCTCCTTGTACACGGTAGTATATTTGCATAGCAGAAGATTTCACACATTTTCTCAATTCACTGTACATGCCTACAAGCATGTCACTTTGCCTGTAGGCTTTCCCAGGTGGGTTTTGCTGACTGAGGAGCTCCTCGGCCAATCCACATAAAAAAAACAGAGTCTTTTAGCAAACAAACCCTTGTTATCCTGTCCCAGACACTGGAAGAAGTCTCCTGGAGCTCTGGCCTTGCAGCTGCTAGACTACCACTTGTCTGGCTCAGAACTGTTCCCTCACAGTTTGCTCCCCTGCTGCTCTTTTCTCTGGGGTTTTTAAGCTCCCCTTAGCAGCAGCTCCCTTATCAGCAGTTTCCACTCCCTTTTAAGCCACTCCCTTATCAGCAGCTTCTCCATAGCTGCAGCTACTCATCCCGCTGGCTGTCCCCTGTTAAAAGGACAGGCAACCCTGTTACAATGCCTAACTTGGTGATTCTGAATTCACAGAAATTTAGGGCTGGAAGAGACCTTGTGAGATCATTGGGTCCAGCCCCTCTAATGATGCTTTGCCATCCTTTCAAGGGTAATGTGGGACACACAAAGTTAGTTCTGTTATGTCCTTTCTTTTCTTATGTCCCTATGGCAAGTATTTAGCAGAATTCACAGATTCTTTGGGATCTGACTTCATGCCATGAAGTGCTTCTGTTATGGCCTCAAATTCTCAAGTTCTGGGCTTCCAGCAACTGGGAGCTGGACACCCTAGTTCTGTTAGGTGCGTTGATGTGATTCACAAGATAAACCCATAGATTCATATAGGAATCCATAGAGTTCAAGACATTCTGCCCTGCCGTGGTCTTTATGGCTAAGTACAAGCAGTAGTTCAATAAAAATGGATTTAACCTAAATTAGTTACGTCTGATCCTACATCCATCCAGGTTTATCTTAAGCCCGTTTTGGCTGTTTTGTCTAAACAGTCAAAAAGCCCAAGGCCCAAGGCTGAATCAATTCAATTTTTGGAGGTTAATCTAAACTGCATAGATTGAATGGAGAAGCCAGAGTACACTTAGCAGGGGCGGGGAGGGGAGGGTGGGAGGGTTTAAACCCCCTCCCTGGCCCCTGCAGACCCCCAGCCAGGGTCTGCCTCCCCTTGCTCAAGCAGGAAGGGGTGGGGAGTGGCCAGACCCTGGTCCAGACCAACACATGGAGGGGAGGAGGGGGGTTTAAACCCCCTCCCCGGCCCTCGCAGACGCCCAGCCAGGGTCTGCCTGGCAGGGGCAGAGCAGCCCTTGACAGGCTTTTCCCCACTCACCACTGGAAAAGCCAGGAAGGGGCTGCTCCACCCCTGCCAAGCAGACCCATCTGGGGTCCCATGTGAGCTGGGGAGGAGGTTTAAATACCCCTCCCTCCCCTCCACCTCAGCATGCTGACTTGGGCTGCCATCTGGACATGCCCCCACCCTGCACTCTCCACTTGAGTGACAGTGGAGAAAAGCCCGTCAGAGGCTGCTCCACCTCTGCCAGGCAGACCTTGGCTGGGTTTTGTGTGGGTGGAGGGTTTTAAACACACTGTCCCCTCTGCCTCAGCGTGCCAATCCAGGCCAGCATCTGGCCATGCCTCTCTTCCACTCCAGGGGGGAGCAGGGGAAAAGCCTGTCAGGGGCTGCTCTGCCCCTGCCAAGCAGATCCCAGCTGGGATCCTGTGCAGGCAGGGGAGGGGGCATAAAGTCCCCTCTCCCCCCTCCTCATTCTGCTGGCCCAGGCTAAAGTCTGGCCATGCCCCTCCACCCCACCTCTACTTTAGTGGCAAGCAGGGGAAAAGCCTGTCAGGGGCTGCTCTGCCCCTGCCGAGCAGACCCCAGCTGGGATCCCATGACCCCAGCTGGGATCCCATGAAAGACGAGGAGGAGGCTTAAACCCCGCTCCCCCTCTCTGCCCCATTCTGCCAGCCCAGTGCAGGGTCCGGCCATGCCCCCTCCCCCCAACTCTGCTCCTGCGGTGAGTGAGAAAAAGCCCATCAGGGGTTGCTCAGCCCCATCAGGCAGATCCCAGGCAGGGTCCAGAGCCAGATTTCCCCCCCACATGCCCTGCTTAGCCAGCCAGAGCAGTGATAGTGCTCTGGCTAGGCAGCAGAGGGGCAGAGCCAGCCCTATTTTGCTGAAGCAGATAGCACAGCCCAGGGCTGCGAAGCATCCTGGGATGCTGAGGGACTGTGAGTTAACTTGAACTGAGAAGGGATCTGGGATAGCAGTTTCATAAACCAGATTGACCTAAATCAGTTCAGTCTGATACTACATCCAACCAGGTTTATCTTTAACCAGTTTGGGCCATTTTAAAAGCTGTTAGAGCATTGAACTTCTGTTGTGTTACTGATTTGAACTGGATTCTGATCACTTAACCAGTTTATGTGTAACTCCTGTCCCTAGCCTTCAAAGGCTGTTCATGTGCACAGGATTTCTATTGTGTTATAGATTTGAACCAGTTTCTGATCCTTTATCCCGATTTATGTGTAATTTCTATGCCTAGCCTTTGAGTTCTTTGCAACAGAAGAGTTGCTCTATTACTTTCCTGTAGTCAAAAAAAAGAGTGAAAACTAAGAACTGACATTTTGTGAGGAGTACCTGCAGTCTAATGAGGGATGCCTTGAGTATAAAAAAGTTGAGAACCCCTGGCCTAACTGTTTCCACTTGTCACATCTGCATTTGAAGAACCACTTCTACAAATGCTTTTCTAGACAAGTCAGATTCCTTCAGAGAAAGCAGAATGACAATTTCCTTCTCTTAGAAAGATGTTTTCAATAAGAGCAGAATCAGTACAGTACTTAGTTACAATACTGAAGTGTCAGATGTTTATTGAGTCAGTCAGGAAGATATAAAAAGAACTGGCAGGGCTCTGCAAATCACTTTGATTTTTAGCAGTGACTTCACCACTGTAAACAGTAAATAATGTAAATACTGAAGGTGTTCTTATTCACTGAGAAATGAAATGAGAAGTCAAAATCATCTTCATTTTTCTTCCCTCCTTGCGATAAGAAATCTTTTGAAACTATCAGGTGCCATTTCTTATTCCATCAATGTGGCATTAACTTAATATGTTGCCATTAAACAGCCACACTTAAATATATCAAATGGATTAATGCTGGCACTTTATCAGGTATGGTTTCTCTTTCTGTTAGACAGCTCTAGACATATAGAAAGTGCTTAAAATGAGGGGAAGTTTCTTTTGTTCTATGATTCAGGGAACCATAAGTAACTGGTTGACACTTCTTGAATATTTTGCTTAGTTCCCATAGTGGTCACTGTTGATGACATAACACTGTCTATATAAACACTAATCTAACTAAGCTATGAGAAGGGATATGAGGGCTGCAAATTAGAGAAGCACCAGAACTGTTCTTAGCTGTTCTTAGTTGTATCAACTACATGCATGATCAAGAAGCTATAAAGCTGTTAAAGCCACTTTTTCTGGTTGCAATGGTGCCAAGCATAATTCAGCCACAGCTGAGGTTGGAGCCCTGTATTTGATTCTGAACTATACTAACAGCTCTTTGATGTCATTACAAAACCCACGGATCCACTGGAAGAGAATAAACTGTTTTGTTCAAGGCAAAAAATATGTTCACATTTCTAATAAAGGGAAGTGCTAATTAGTGCTAAGTCCACAGGAACCATTTACAAACCAATAAATAAACACTCTTACCAGTGATCACTTTTTTTTCTCTAGGGTTAAAGGCAGTGGAAAAAATCTTCACCATCCCACACGCTCTGAATCCACAGCTGCTTAAGGCTAGGGACAGAAGTTACACATAAACCAGTTTAAGTGATCAGAAACTGGTTTAAACCTGTAACAAAACAGAAATTCAGTGCACATAAACCTCTTTCAAAATGGCTGAATCTGGTTTAAGATAAACCTGGTTGAATGTAGTATCAGACTTAACTGATCTAGGTCAAACTGGTTTATGAAATTTCTGTTCCAGACCCCTTCCTGTTTTAAATTAGCTCTCAGTCCCCCAGCATCCCAGAACACTTTGCAGCCCTCGGCTGGACTGGGCCATCTGCTCCAGCCAAGCAGAGTTGACCCCACCACTCTCCTCCCTAGCTGTGAGCACTGTCACTGTTCCAGCTGGCTGAGAAGGGGTGCGGGGGGATGGGAAACCCTGCTCTGGTGTGCTTACACAGCCCCAGCCTGAGCTACAGCTGGCTGGGAAGGGACCTGTCCCCATGGCCCAGCCTGGCCTGGCCCCACCATCCACCCACCGCACCTGGGGCTGGGGCTGCAGGCCAGGCCAGACCAGGACAGTTTCACAGCTCCCTTGGTCCCAGCCTAAGCCACACCTGGCTGAGAAGGGCACTGCCCCCACGGCCCAGTCTGGTCCCTCCATGCCCACCCTAAGCAGTGCCTATGAGCTGGCCTGGCTCAGCCCCACAGCACAGCCCCAGCCTCAGTCTCAGCCCCAGCCCCAGCCCTGGGCAAAGCAAGCAGATATTGGGGCTAAGCTGGGCCATGGGGACAGGACCCTTCCCAGCCAGCTGCAGCTTGGGCTGGGGTCATGGGAGCTGTGCACCTGGATTGCTCCTGGCCCCCCAAGCCCAGGAGAGGCCAGGCTATTCATGGAGCTGCTGCAGCAGACAGGGCTCTCCCCCTTCTCCTCCTCTTCCATTGCAGGGTTGGGAGATGGGGGGAAGGGGACTCTATGTGGTGCTACCTTGGGGCTCAGGGCTGGAGGATTGCAGTGCTGGGCCCCACTATGGGGCAGAGGGACAAAACCAGCCACAGGAAGCCCTTGGTGGTTTTTTCCCCCAGCAGTACAGAGCCCCCCTGGCAAGCAAGCCCTCCGCTCTTTAGATTATGCTTGTATGGGAGGGTCTGGCCAGGGCTCAGGCAGGGGCTGGAGTAGACACTAGAGGCCCTCTGGAGGTCCCTCCACCCCCACTTCTCTGTGATTCCCCCCTCCCTCCCTTCCCCCCTTCGCCTCAGGCCCGGGGCTGGGGTCTGGCCATGACCCTGTTCTCGGTGGTCATCCCTTTGGTGCCAGCTGGGGGCCAGGGTCTGTCCATGCTCCCCTCCCCCTCACAGAAGCCTGTCAAGAGCTGTTTCCCCTCCTCCCCCTCCAAGCGGACCCTGGCTGGGGTCCCTGCAGGCCAGGGTGGAGGTTTATCATACTCATCCTCCTGGGGACTGGCCATGCCCCGCTCCTCCCTTAACTCAGCTTCCCTCCGGCCTTTTGGCCACTGCCTAAGGGAAGGAAGGCCTCACTCTAGTGTCTCTTGCCTTTTAGCCTGAGTCACTGCAGGTATGTAGCTGCATTTCTGGAATCAAAAGAGAATGTCTCTTCATTTGCTTCTTGGCTCCATCTACGCAGATTAAACTAACCTGCAAAGATTGAATTGATTCAGTCTCAGGCTTTTTGAATGTCTACTTAGCCTAAATGTTCAGTAGTTGAACTCTACACAGTCAGTTACATCCTGGCCAGGCAATCTATTCCCTTCCACATCTCTCTCCCTAATTCTGTGATTTGCATTATTGGTGGCTTAAATATATTACCATGCATATTAACCTAGGCTTGCAGCTAAGAGACCTGTGTCTGACTCCCCACTGTCTAGGAATTTCACAGCTAAATCACTGGCAATCCTGGCATGAAACATGACCCTATTCTATTACCTTGGAATCATTTCAAGAATGGCTGGAGATGCAGAGAGTTTGCAACTTCCTGACAGGGTGGGAAAGATTTTACATCTACAAACACACAAAACTCCACACCAAAAGGAATATCTCAGTCCACCAGGCAGGATTTTCAAAGGTCTGGACTCTCAAACAGGACAGTTAGTAATTTCCTATTCTTTCAGCTAACACTGACACAAGGGCTGGTTTGTTTCCAGCCTACTATATGCACATTGTTCTGCAAGTGTTTGTCTTAGCAAAGTGCAAAGCTTGCCGCACCTTGCAATTAATAAATATGTGTCAACACTCGGTGCAAGCCTGATTATTATCATTACCCCAGAATTAGAGAGCTGGCACAAGCACAGGCTTAGAGCCTGATTCTGTGCGGTGCTGAGCATTCTTAGCTTCCAATGGAGGCAATGGGAGTTGAGACTACTGGGAAATTACAGGATTGAGCCTTTCAGTAGCTAATTTTTAGAGCTTGAATTCCAAAGAGATTATTCCTGTCAAGGAAGAAGAGCAAAAGCAAAATAAATATCTATGAACCAGCCCTTCAGCTGGTGTAATCCAGTGTAGCTCTAATGAAACTAAAGGCTCTGTACCATTTTAGCCCAGCTGAGAATTAGGCCCAAGTTTGTAAACATGAAACAGAGATCATAACAGAGAGTTAATAATAGTAGAAGCTACCCAAAAAGCCTAGCAAGCACATGGGGACTCCTCAGCAGTTTAGAATCTACTTGTTCAGGGCTGAAATTTCAATTTCTAGTCCGTATGAATACTGATGAATCAAAACCAAATTTCAGCTGTTGGGTGCAGCCAGGCAGTCCTAATGACACAACAGGATTTGCACAAGTGTAAATGAAAGCAGGGTTTGGCCCCATGACTAGGTACAGACATTCAAAAAGCCTGAAGCAGAATCAATCTAAGTTACGTGGTTTTCTGTAACCAGCATAGTTTAGCTCGATAGTGAACAGAACAGTGCCCAGGGGGGAGAGGGAGGGGGCAGCAAATCTTAGACTAGGTTTCATCATTTTTAAACCAGTCTGTGTGCGCCAGACTTCTGTTCTGTTATGAGTATAGACCATTTTTGTGTGCCAAACTTATGTTCTGTTACAGGTGTAGACCAGTTTCTGATCACTTACACCGGTAAAAGTGTTATGTCTGTACCTAGCCCATGTGCCTAAGTATGCCATAAAGGAATTCATACACCCATCTACAGGCCTATCTATGCTATCAGGGAGATGTAAATGAGCCTTTGCCCCCATCTGCATCTCTTGGGGATGGGCTATGAGGCTGGGGGTAGACCATGGCTGTGGCCCTTGTCCCTGTTGTGGCCCAGAGGAGTGCCAGCAGGGTCTGCCCTGCCCCTACATGTACAGCCAGAGCCTGGTATGCAGTGAGGAAGAAGCCAGCCCCCCACCTAAGGTGCCCAACCCCCACAGTGCAGAGGCCACGCCAGGTGGAAGGGCTGATGCCTCCACTTGCCCCCTGCCCACCCTAACTGCCCCAGTTGAAGTTGCTGAGGTGGCTGGTGACTGTGGCACCAGGGCCCTGTTGGATGATGGGGCTCAGGCCTCCTCCCGGCTGCCCTCCACCGTGGCCTTGTCTGAGGTGGCTGGCCCCGGGGGAGTGGGCCGGGAGTAGTCCAGGCCATCCCATATGAAAGGTGGGCCACCTGACACTAAGAAGAAAAACAAGGAGAGGAAGATGAAGGGGGCCTCTTGGGACACCCCATCTCCACCAAGACCCTCTTCAGCCTGTACCGGGGGGCCCCCATTGGAGAGCC
>NW_017729006.1:3663169-3665207 GCF_001723915.1 Gavialis gangeticus
CCACCCCATGCCCTGTACCCTGGCCCTTTCTCCGCCATGTTCCCGGGGCATGCCTGCAGCCACCGTCATCAATGAGCAGAGTCAGGGCTCCGGATCCCAGTGCAGCCGCTTGCAGGCTTGCAGCTGCCTGCTGCAGGCAGCCTGGGCTCCCTGGCACACACAGCGGCACACACGCCTCAGGGTAGACAGCAGTGAAGGAGCTGGAGCTGTGGTGTCATGACAAGGATCAGGCCTCTTGCAACTTCCCCATGTGCACCCCTGGCATGCTAATATCTTCAAAGTCCAGGTTGCTGGAGTTTTTGTCACTTGACCCAAACACGTTGCTGACTCCTGGGTTAGACAATTAAGTCTCCACAAGTTCAATCAGAGTTAGGCCCTTTACCTGCTTGGATGCCTAGTGGGATTTCCAGAAGTGCTTAGAATATCCACATGAGGTGCCTAAAGTACCTTTTTAACAATTTGATCCTTAATCTTAGTGGGAATCAGGCCCCAAGTATTTAGCTTTTACTATCAGGGATGTCAGGGTTGTAAACTAGGAGGATGGAAATAAGGAGCTGCTTAGTTGGGAGCTATGGACTTGATGACTCTGCATCAGTATTGCAATAAAGAGAATGAGGAAAAAATGCACTTTTTCCCTTTTCAGAACCAGTTAGAGCAGCCACATGGCAGAAAGCCCTAAGAAGTCAGTATGTTTCAGAACTAATGCAAGGCATCTTCTGAGGATTTCTAAGAACAGATGCTTTGGAGGAGCCATGCTACCATTTCTTTTGCTGCCTCTGTTAGGAGTTACCAGCCTCTGAAACTCAGTACAGCATTAGGCCTGGTAATTACTAGTTAAGCAAAGTGTAACTAGATAGCCTGACTATTATCACCAAGGGTGTGTACAGAAGTGCTCCATACATGTTTTACAGTGCTGTAATTTAGAGAACTTTTTATAGCACTATAAAATTACAGCACTCTTAAGCATGACAGAAGTGCAGTGTTTGGTGGGAGGGGGCCTCTGAGCCTCCCTGCACTTTACAAACTAGGAGGCAGGGGGCTCTCCACAACCTCCTGGGGCTTCTCCACTGGTCAGAAATGTAACCAGCATACAGACATTATTTAATATGCTGTAGGTTGCTAAAATGCTGTAAAATACAGTGCTTCAACTTTAATAACTCGTTTAACAAGGGTTAATTTAAAGCACTGTACCCATTTTTAAAGTGCTGTAAAGCCATGCACTTCTGTTAACTGCAATAAAGCACTTTAAATGGTGAAAAAAGCAACTTCTGTACACACCCTAAAGGACCATTTTCCCTTCCCCTTCAAACATGCTATTAAACACACTCTTAAAAGCCTGTGGCCTGTTGCCAAGTAAATAAAAAGTAAAGCAGCTGAACGTCCATCTACCCTAATGAGTTAAACAGAAATTTCTGCAAGTTGGCAGACAAGGTTCTTTGGGTAAATGTGATATCTTTTATTAGACCAACAAAATAGCTGGAAAAAATGTTCTTTTCAATGTATGCAATTGCAACTTCTGCAAGTTGAAATTCATCAGACAATACAATGGAATTGCACAGAGGTTAAAAGTAGCTACAGCCAGCAAGGTTACATTTGAATCAAAATGTAATTCATTTAGTTTGGCTGCATCTACATGTGGGGCTTTTGTTCAAACGATTAGAAAGTGCATCCAAGAAGCACAGGTGTGTTCTAGTTGTGTTGTCATGACACTGCAGTTCACATCAAGAAGAGGTTTTCGCTCCAAAATCTATCATTATAGCATGGAGAAAAGCTAAGAATCTACCTCTCCTGCAGTCCCACCCCCACTTTTCTACTCTGGCATTTCCTTGTGGAAGTGTAGCCATCATCTGAAGCTCAGTGTAGCTCAAAAAAGAGCTCTTAATATTAACCCCAAACCTTTCCACTACTTCATTCTTTATTCCTATGGACCAAGTCACTAATGTCCATCACTTGCACAGCTTCCACACAGACCTTTCTTTAGATACTCCTATCCAGGTTGTCACACAATCATAGAGAAGTAGGGCAGAAAGAGACCTCC
>NW_017729006.1:3670207-3670657 GCF_001723915.1 Gavialis gangeticus
GCACAGCTTCCACACAGACCTTTCTTTAGATACTCCTATCCAGGTTGTCACACAATCATAGAGAAGTAGGGCAGAAAGAGACCTCCATAGGTCATCTAGTCCAAACCCTGCCTGAGGCAGGATCTTTCCTATACAAATCCATGGTCTAACCTCTAAGCAAAACAACACAGTCAGCCCTGACACAACACAAGAGATAACACTCTAACACAAGATGTAGTACCCAAGGGCATCTTTACACATACTTCAGGGTGTGGGAGGGTAGGATGCTTTAATTAGAGCAGCTTTTGGGAGCCACTTTAATTAAAGCACCCTCAGCGTCTCACATATTTAGAATCCCATGCTTCAGAAGGGTGGTAGGGGTGCTTTAACTAAAGCTCATTTGACAGGCTTTAGTTAAAGCCCCCCTGCCTCCATCTTGAAGTGCAGGGATGTTGAATACACATAACACAG
>NW_017729006.1:3675657-3683050 GCF_001723915.1 Gavialis gangeticus
TTAGTTAAAGCACCCCTGCCTCCATCTTGAAGTGCAGGGATGTTGAATACACATAACACAGAGGCTGCTGGAGTGGGATAATTAGCACACTCCAGCAGATTCAATTAATCACTTAATTAATCTTTCAGGTCCCCCCATGCACACCCAACCCCTGCTACTGATTGGCTGAGGGGCCCTGGAGGCCCTCTTGCTTGTTGCTGACCATCCAGGAGGCAAAAATGGCACTATATTTATTTGATATTTGATACGGTTGTGGGAAACCATATCAAAAGCCTTGCTAAAGTCGAGGTATATCACAACCACTGTTCTTCCCTCATCCACAAAGCCAGTCATCTCATCATAGAAGGCAGTCAAGTTGGTCAGGCATGACTTGCCCTTGGTGAATCCATGATGACTGTTCCTAATCACCTTTTTCTTCTCCAAGTGCTTAGAAATGGATTCCTTGAGGATCTGCTCCACGATTTTTCCAGGAGTGAAGTGAGGTTGACTGTTCTGTAGTTCCCTAGATCCTCCTTCTTCCCTTTTTTAAAAATGAGCACTATATTTGCACTTTTCCAGTCATCCAGGACCTCTCCCAATTGCCATGAGTTTTCAAAGATAATGGCCACCAGTTCTGTAAACACATCAGCCAATTCCCTCAGCATCCTTGGGTGAATGCTGTCTGGCCCCATGAACTTGTATACATCCGACTTTTCTAAACAGTCCCTAACTTGTTGTTTTGCCACGGCTGGCTATTCACCTTCTTCCAAAACTGTGCTGCCAGATGCAGTAGTCTGGGAGCTGACCTTGCCTGTGAAGACTGAGGTGAAAAAGGCATTGAGTACTTCAGCCTTCCCTGCATTATCTATCATGGGGTTGCCTCCCCCATTTAGTAAAGACCCTATGTTTTCCCTGATTTTCCTTTTGTTGCTGACATATTTGTATAAACCCTTCCTGTTATCTTTCACATCCTTTGATACCATGGGTGACTGGTACTCCCTGACTTGAGAGTCAGCAACCGGGGGTAGGAGGGGTCCCCTGCAGCCAGTCCTGCCAACCTGCAACTGGCAGCGGCACACAACTGACATTTCCAAGTGCACTGCTGGCACTTCTGGGTCGGCGGGATTAACCGCAGAGGGACCACATCTAGCTCACTCTGCAGCCGGCACTCTCAGGGGGGCACCAGCGCTCTTGCCTGCCCCCCCTGCCCAGGAACGCTGGCTGACAGGGGTGCACCAGTGCTCTCAGGGGGTGCATGTGCATGTGCTAGCTGCAACTCCGATTGTGTTTTAGCCTTCCTGATTTCATCCCTGCATGCCCGAGCAATACTCCTATACTCCGCCTTAGTTGGTTGTCTAAGTTTCCACTTCTTGTAAGCTTCCTTTTTATGTTTTAGTTCACTGAAGATTTTCCTACTAAGCCAAGCTGGTCTTCTGCCATACTTGCTAGTCTTCCTGTACATCAGGATGGTTCATTCATGCCCCCTCAGTAAGGTTTCCTTAAAGTACAGCCAGATGTTCTGGACTCCTTTTTCCCTCAGACTGGCCTCCCAAGGGATCCTGCCCATCAGTTCCCTGAGGGAGTCAAAGTCTGCTTTTCCGAAGTCCTAGATCCATGCTCTGCTGCTCTCCTTCCTTCCTTTCCTCAGGCTCCTGAAGAAAGAAGTAAGCAAGGGAGCAGCCAGGGAGCTGAGGTGGGGTCCACCTCAGCCAGGAAGGGAGCACCTGCATGCAAGGAAAAGTGTGGCAAGCATAAGGCCTAGGGGCCAGTGGCTTGCCATAGTGCAGCTTCCAGGGCCTGCTGGTGCAGCCTTTATAGCTCATGGACCCTAGCCTCAGTTCTAGGTGCCACACTTCAGGAAGGATGTGGAGAAGCCTGAGAGAGTCCAAAGGAGGGGTGCACACATGATTAGAGGCCTAGAGACCAGGTCATATAAGAGGCTGAAAGACTTGGGACTATTCAGCCTGGAGAAGAAAAGACTCAGAGGGGACTTGGTGGCAGCCTATAAGTATATCAAGGGTGTACATCAGGGCCTGCAGGAGCATCTGTTCACCAAGGCCCCCCAGGGGAGGACAAGAAGTAATGGGCACAAGCTGACTGAGGATCGCTTCAGGCTATACATAAGGAAAAACTTCTTTACAAGTTAAGTACCAAGGGTTTGGAACAGGCTCCGCACAGAGGTGGTAGTCATCCACTCTGGCTATCTTCAAAAAGCATCTTGACACCCACCTTGCTGGGGTCATCTGACCCCAGCAGTCTTTCCTATAGTTTCATAGTTTCTAGGGTCAGAAGGGACCTGAGCAGATCATCGAGTCTGACCCCCTGCCATGGCAGGAAAGAGTACTGGGGTCAAACAACCCCAGCAAGGTGTTCATCTAGCCTCCTCTTAAAGATCCCCAGGGTAGGAGCCAGCACCACTTCTCTTGGAAGTTGGTTCCAGATCCTAGCCGCCCAAGTGCAGGGGCACTGGACGTGATGATCTGTAAGGTCCCTTCCAGCCCCTAACAACTATGAAACTATGAAGTTGGATAGCCCTGTTTTATCCTTTTCTTGTAAGCTTTTTGAAGCATGTGTCTATGTCTTGCAGGTCTAGTCTAGTGGGGTCCTGGTCTTTGACTAGACACAACAGTACAAATAATATTTTAAGAAAGAAAGAGTCTGATGGGGCCTGACCAACTGTAGTGATTAGTGCTATACCTGCAGGGCTCATTTGTTGATCAGGGGAGGGCAGCAGGGAATAGGAGATGCTCTATACTGGGGCACCCCCTGGAGTAGCTAGGAACAATGGCCACAAATTGATGGAGAGAGGATTAGGTTGAACATTAAAAAGGACTTCACAGTCAGGGTTGCCAGGGGTGTGGATGGGCTACCACGGGAGGTGGTGCTCTCCCCTACTGTGGGGGTCTTCAAGAGGAGACTGGACAAGCACCTGGCTGGGGTCGTCTGACTCCAGCACTCTTTTCTGCCCAGGGCAGGGCGTCAGACTCAATGACCTACTGAGTCCTTCTGACCCTAACATCTATGCATCTATGAATCATTGATAGGCTGCTCATTACTATAGCTAGTTGACATTTTGCAGATGGCTGCTTATCAAAAATTGACCAGAACTCATTTTTTCACTTTTTTTTTAACATTAGAATTTTTAAAAACTTTTTGTTTCCAGAAAATCTGGGTTCAGTGAGAAAATGGATGTTTTTGGTAAATTAAACATTTCTACTACAATTTCTTTTTTTTTTAAAGTAATAAGAAAAGTCTTGCGTGAAATCAAAATTCAACCCCTGCCAATGGAAACCACTGACTTCTTTTCTTTCAAAATTATTTTCCAGTTTTTTGTCCAGCTCTTTTTATGTGGCATATGCAGAGACTAGTCTGTTCCGGCTACAGTGATGTCAGCCTCAGTGCTCTCATGCCTGTTTTTCCTCATTACGTTTTCTGGGTTACCTTATGCTAAGCCAGCCACAATTCAGGCAGGCTCTCAAATCAGAAGTAGCATAGCTTTACCTGAGTAAATGCTGCCAATAGACTGAGGCAGTCTTGTCTCAGTTCAGGCTGCTAGCACCATAGAAGGATGTCTTCAGGAAACTAACTAACCAAGGCCCAAATCCTCAGAGAAATTCAAGGACTAACTCTTATGTAATTCCATTTAATGCCAATTGGGGATTTGGCATCTAAACAGCTTTTGAAGTCTGGAGTTTAGTTTCCTATTTATTTCATTCACTTCCATTATGAGTGAACAGTCTGGGGGAGGGAGAGACCTTAGGATATGGTCACTGAAACTAGGGACTGCAGCTTCCAGGAAGAGAAGAGGGAATGGTGAAGACTTTTTAATTAAACACATGTCCCCCAACCTTCCAAAATGCATAACCAAGAAGCCATGTGCTTTTCATGAACCTGATCCCTTTGCTAGTATGTCTTATCTCTTTGCTTCACCTTTAGACTGTCTCTGATGGTCATCTGGTCAAGACAGAGATCGCAGCTTCCTTTGTGTCTGGAACAAGCCTGGCACATTTTGGATGCTGCCTCATCATAATCAGTATCAGCGCTCACATAGAAACAGAGTGTGAGACCATGCAGGTCAGGTAGGTTAAAGAATCCACTGTAAGGATTTCAACTATCCCCAAACTGATATAGCATGGTACATGTTCACTTCTTGGTATTTGTTCTTGCTCATCCTCACATGCTGGTCTCAGCTCCTTTTTCCTTAGTACAGCTCTGGAATAACCCAACTTCTTCAACTCCTATGAGAGGCTCTATCGAATGTCTATTCCTGTGGGAATATCACTGTTGAGCCGGCACACATTCTTCACCTTACAGTCAAGGAAACAAATGACCTCCACTATTGACAGGGCCGCTTCCCAGGTATAATTGTGCTGGAGCAATACTCTTCTTGTCAGCATAGAGCAATATGCTTATATGCCTGGCAACACTATAAGTATGGCTATGAAGCATATTCTGGTGAAATTCTTGTCCTTCTGGGCACTTAAGTTCAAAAAGGCTCCCAGATAGGTCGCTGCTCAAGGGAGTGATATAGTGTGGGGTTGCACTGGGGCATAAGGGAGGACGAGTGGGGAGGACTTTTACCTAGCCTGCTACACCCCCGTGCCAATGTGCAATCACACGGCCACTGGGGGAGCTTATACCTTTTCAACAGGAGGGAATAGTTATTTGGTAGAAATGGAGGATAACTGCAGTACCTGACAGACAGCAGCACTATGAACTTTCATCTGTCTCCACCAAAAATGTAGATTTCCACCAATGTAGCTTGTGAGTATAGGCCAGGTCTCAACTGTAAAGCAAAGGGATGGTTAAGATGGTTCCAACTCTTCTAGGTTCAGACAGACACAACTCCAGACCACATCCAGTGAAAAACAGAACATCCCATGTCTTTGTGAAAAGCAAATGTTGACCTCCAGCCAGAGACGACCGGGGCAAAACAGACTGTGCAGGGCCCAGATGTGGCGGTGGGAGGCAGGGGGTGGAAAGTGGCTGGACACAAAGCTGGCCCAGCTCCCAAGACAATCGCCCCAATTCGTCCCCCTGCCCCAGGGTCAGCCCTGCCTCCAGTCACACCATGGCTTGGCCTGCAACAGAAAAGTTGAAAAAACTATTGATTAAGATGTGAGATGGAAAGTGACCCTTCTGAGCAATTCACACCGGGGGTGTCAGCAAAGCCATGTAACGTGCCAAGCAGCAAATGCCAGGGCATGAGCCACTTTCCACAGTCCCTGAGAAAGCTGAGAATTTTCTCTTCAGTTATTTGCAGGCAGCATCTGTGTCCCTTACCACTCATTGGTGCTACAAGGCGCAGTGCCAAAAAATCAGCAGCTTGGCAGCTTTTCTATATGGGCTCAAGAAATATATTCTGGATTATTTACACCATCTGCCTCACACAGGTGTTCATCAGGAAAGGGAAGAGAGGGAGACACCTGAGGGCGTTGGCACTGCACTGACGGTATTTTATAGGGCAATACTTACTGTAGTAGCTGGAGCTGAGGAAACAGTGACAAGGAAAGAACTGATACCACTGTATAATCCAGAAGTATTAAGAAAGTTTTCTCCACTATTTCTTTAAAGCTAAGCAAAGATCTGCTATTTTTAGTCCTTATTCATAGGGAGTGTCTGGGGTGAGTAGATACAGTGTATGGAGGTGAATTACATACAGGGATGAACATAGAGGCAGTATCTGAGATAGGGGGATATAAGGGGATATCTGGAGGCAGCAGAGATGACTTCTGCCAAAGTGATCCGTGGAAAAATGTTGCTGTCTCTCAGCAGATGTGGTAATGTTTCATAGTTTCATAGTTTCATAGATTTAGGGTCGGAAGGGACCTAGTAGATCTTCTAGCCTGACCCCCCGCCAGGGCGGGAGAACAACAAAACCCCAAAACAAGAAACGGGACTCAAATGAGTCCAGCCAGGTAGGCATCCAGCCTCTTCTTAAAGACCCCCAGGGTAGGGGCCAGCACCACTTCCCTTGGAAGTTGGTTCCAGCTCCTAGCCGCCCTAACTGTGAAGTAGTTTTTGCGGATGTCCAATCTATACCTCCTCTCCATCAACTTGTGCCCATTACTCCTTGTTATGCCAGCGGGCGCTAGGGGAAACAGCGTCTCCCCCAAACCCTTCTGGTCCCCCCTAGTGAGTTTATAGACGGTCACCAGGTTCCCCCTCAGCCTTCTCTTGTGGAGGCTGAATAGGTTCAGGTTCCACAGTCTCTCACTGTAGGGTCTGCCCTGTTGTCCCCGGATCATGCGGGTGGCCCTCCTCTGGACCCTCTCCATGTTGTCCACATCCCTCTTGAAACGGGGCGCACAGAACTGGACACAGTACTCCAGCTGTGGCCTGACCAGCGTCGCTTGCTCACTTGTGGTCAATTGCTAATACTTCCTCCAGGTGGAAACATGAAAGTTCTCACAACAATATATAGCCATTCTTAATGGAAAAAGCTTGTTTGTGATTAAATGACACTAACATTAATGAGTAATTTGCTTTTCACCAACATAAAAATGCTGGTGACTGCCCCTCCCATGAGAACATTTCCACTGAGATGTCCTGCAGCATGGTGCACACATACAGAAGCCACTGCTTTCACCAAAGATTGAGCCCCACACCTTCAAAATAAGCTCATATCACTTGATTGAAAGGCAGAAAGTCTTTAGCTGTGAGAAGACCATGAGTCCCCAGGCACACTACTACAGGAAGACAAATCACTAGGCCTGTGCAAAGCGACACGTATTCACTTTGGATTTGGATTTGGCCGATTCAGAGGGACAGTGATTCAATTCAGAGATTTGAATCACTGTCCTGATTCGATTCTGCAGAATCAGATCTGAAGATGTGGTGCTGCTTTGTAGATTCAGCCATAGACTAAACAAGCCGCAGTTCTCACCATGCTGGACATAGCTGCCTCCAATTGATAAGTCTGTTGTGGTGGGTGGAGAGGGGAGGGATTGGGCTGGGGCAGGGACAAGCTGCCCAGCTGGTACAGGGGCCACAGGACTCAGGGAGGCAGGCAGTAGGGGGGGAAGCGGGATGCAGGCACAGCAGCACTGGGAGCAGGGTCTCTGCCCTGCCACCACTTGCCCAGCTAGGGTCGGGGGGCAGAAGTGCTGGAAATGGGGGCTATGCTCTGCTGCCTCTTGCCCCCTACTACCCGGAGTGAGCCGCACCTGCATCCTGCCCCCACCCCAGTTGGGCAAGCGGTGGCAGGGCAGAGCCCCTGCTCCCAGTGCTACCATGCCTGCATCAGCACTAGGAGCAGGGGCTGCCACTTGCTGGTACGAGGGGGCAGGGACTACCAGTGCTTGCCCAGCAATGGCGGGGGTGGGGTGCAGGATACAGGTGCAGCAGCCCTGGGAGTGGGGGTTATGCCCTGCTGCCGCTTACCCACTTCTGTCCGGAGTAAGCCACACCCACA
>NW_017729006.1:3688050-3688714 GCF_001723915.1 Gavialis gangeticus
GCCCTTTCCCTCCCCCCTCCGCCCAGCACAACAGACTTACCAACTGGAGGCAGCTATGTCCAGCTTGGTGAGGACTGCTGCCTGTTTAGTCTATGGCCAAATCTCCAAACCTGCTGAATCTTTTGGGAATCGATTCAGAGGCTTTTGATTCAATTCAGAGCTTTCAATTGGTCTATGAATTGAATTCAGATTCAGAGATTCAGTCACTGAATTGGTCTGAATCTCCTCTGAATTGAATCAGCTACCAAAGCTTCACATAGCCCTGCAAATCATATGTATGAAGTCTGTGGATCTATTCCTAAAAAATAAAATAATTGTATGCTTGATGATCCCTGCTGATGATGGGGGCAACTAGTACATCCTCTGTTCTGGGATAGGTTTGACCCATGAAACAACTGAATGCTGCCCCGACATCCTATCCCACTGATGGACCTTGAAGCAGCCAAGGAGCAGCTGGGTATAGGAATGCCATAGACACATCTCTCACTTCCAACATGACCCCTGCACTGAGAGCTCTGTTAAGGGTGCAGTACTAGCATAATCAGCTCTATACCTAACAAGAAGGCCTCATGTGCCAGAAGTGTTCCTATATGCATGGGCAGGGGTGATGCATAGGGGATGCATGCATGTGCACGTGCACCCCCTGAGCATGGCGGTGCACCCC
>NW_017729006.1:3693714-3694425 GCF_001723915.1 Gavialis gangeticus
ATTCTGCAGAATCAGATCTGAAGATGTGGTGCTGCTTTGTAGATTCAGCCATAGACTAAACAAGCCGCAGTTCTCACCATGCTGGACATAGCTGCCTCCAATTGATAAGTCTGTTGTGGTGGGTGGAGAGGGGAGGGATTGGGCTGGGGCAGGGACAAGCTGCCCAGCTGGTACAGGGGCCACAGGACTCAGGGAGGCAGGCAGTAGGGGGGGAAGCGGGATGCAGGCACAGCAGCACTGGGAGCAGGGTCTCTGCCCTGCCACCACTTGCCCAGCTAGGGTCGGGGGGCAGAAGTGCTGGAAATGGGGGCTATGCTCTGCTGCCTCTTGCCCCCTACTACCCGGAGTGAGCCGCACCTGCATCCTGCCCCCACCCCAGTTGGGCAAGCGGTGGCAGGGCAGAGCCCCTGCTCCCAGTGCTACCATGCCTGCATCAGCACTAGGAGCAGGGGCTGCCACTTGCTGGTACGAGGGGGCAGGGACTACCAGTGCTTGCCCAGCAATGGCGGGGGTGGGGTGCAGGATACAGGTGCAGCAGCCCTGGGAGTGGGGGTTATGCCCTGCTGCCGCTTACCCACTTCTGTCCGGAGTAAGCCACACCCACATCGTGCCCCTGCCCCACTCTGCCCCAGCTGAGCAAGCGGCAGCAGGGCATAGCTCCCACTCCTAGTGCTGCTGTGCCCACATCCCACCCCCCGGCCCCCCTCCCTG
>NW_017729006.1:3694816-3705520 GCF_001723915.1 Gavialis gangeticus
TGGGCAGCTTGTCCCAGCACCAGCCCTAATCTCTCCCTCCCCCATGCCCTTTCCCTCCCCCCTCCGCCCAGCACAACAGACTTACCAACTGGAGGCAGCTATGTCCAGCTTGGTGAGGACTGCTGCCTGTTTAGTCTATGGCCAAATCTCCAAACCTGCTGAATCTTTTGGGAATCGATTCAGAGGCTTTTGATTCAATTCAGAGCTTTCAATTGGTCTATGAATTGAATTCAGATTCAGAGATTCAGTCACTGAATTGGTCTGAATCTCCTCTGAATTGAATCAGCTACCAAAGCTTCACATAGCCCTGCAAATCATATGTATGAAGTCTGTGGATCTATTCCTAAAAAATAAAATAATTGTATGCTTGATGATCCCTGCTGATGATGGGGGCAACTAGTACATCCTCTGTTCTGGGATAGGTTTGACCCATGAAACAACTGAATGCTGCCCCGACATCCTATCCCACTGATGGACCTTGAAGCAGCCAAGGAGCAGCTGGGTATAGGAATGCCATAGACACATCTCTCACTTCCAACATGACCCCTGCACTGAGAGCTCTGTTAAGGGTGCAGTACTAGCATAATCAGCTCTATACCTAACAAGAAGGCCTCATGTGCCAGAAGTGTTCCTATATGCATGGGCAGGGGTGATGCATAGGGGATGCATGCATGTGCACGTGCACCCCCTGAGCATGGCGGTGCACCCCCTGCCAAAAGGCACAGCCAATACTGTCAGTGGCACCTGCAGGTGGTTGTCACTCACCACCTCACCACCAGCACTGCTGGTGGCATCTGCGGGTGGTCCACAATCGCCCCTGGCCACTGCTGACACTGCAGGTGGTCGCCGACCCCTGGTCAGTGCTCACCACCTCCCCCCCACCACCGCCGACAGTGCTGGCAGGGTCTGCGGGAGCTCCCTGCTCAGCACCACTGGGCCTCCTCACTGCTGCCACACTCCTGCCGGCGCAGCCATGCCCCACTAGCTGCCAGGGGCACACACTGTTCATGTGCATAGGAGAGCACTATGGCTACTTTGCAAGCCGTAAGACCCTGTGAGTCTTAAATGAGTAGCACCAGAGTCTACCAAGGCAGAAGAGGCAGCAAAAAACAAAACCATTCTCAAGTATCCGTCTGTAAGACAGCTCAGCACAAGTGCACAGTACAGAGCTGATCCGAGGGAAAAGACTGTTGTTTCATGTGGTTTCCAGATAACCGCTGATAACATTTATGATTGCAGCTGACCCTGTGATAGTGTGTTACTTATATATTCTTTATAGCTACAGAAAATGCTACTGCATGACCCAAAGGAAACGGAGGAGGATTTTGTTCATATCACCACAGACACCGGGCCAGTGGCCAAACAGAGGATTATTTATCAGCTGAAGCACTTTAGCTCCTCTGATCTTCCTACTCTGTCCTGCCCATCTTCATCTAGAGCATGTGACAATCTATCTGCCACCACGTAACTTTGAAATATGCCCCCAAACCCTCAATCACATATGTTTCTTATCTGTGGGCCTATTAAATATGGTAAGTCACTGAATCTTTTTATGCACTATAAAGCTGTAAGTAATACCTCACAATATTCATATTCCTGAACAGCCTCAACAGGGGACACAGGGTTATTAATACATACACAGTATATTAGGCATACTTTCCAGGTTCTCCTAGTTCCCTACTGGAGAACTGGATGGTAGCATAGAGCTGTTCCACTGATGCCACTGACAGCAGGTATGAATACTTAATCAGAGTAATTTCATATTTGATACCTACGGTAAAGAAAATACTTAAGTCAAAAAGGAACTTCACCTTTTTATCCAGGCAAGGGAAACACTGACTAAGCTCAAGGAAGTACATAACCAACAAACCAGCAGCAACAGCTCAGTTCTTGTTATGTTAGAAATGCACATTTTATAAGACTTGAGTATTCTCTGGGCACATCTACATGTGAACTTTAATGTGCATTGGCCTATTTTGATGTGCATTAAAGCATCACAAAAAGCGTGCTTGTATTAAAATAGGCTAATGCACATTTTTCTAGTACTTCACAATGGAGGTACTAGATTTAATGTGCATTACCTAAAGCACATTAATGAATGTATAGACATGCCCTCTTTTTTATTAATTATGCCAAATAGCATCATTGTTTATTTCCTAGTGGGGATTTTCTATTCTTTTTACTTAAGTTCTAGAGCTGTAGTATGAAACAAAAATATGACCAGATGCTAATGATTGCTTATGGAGAATTTCATAAGGATAGGAGTTGAGATTCTGAAACAGAATTATATTAATTCTAGACAGAAATAAGCAGAATAAATTGCCAGTTGTCATCAAGTATTGTGCATGTATCTTTAACTTTCCCTCTGGGTACCTGGTCATTTTTAATGCTAAATTTTTGTGTCATTTAGGGTGCTGACAGATGTGCAGCTCCTCACTGTAACTGATGGAGCTTTGTGACCTCCCAAACCCAACAGACCCAAACAGAAGATTGAGCTCCACTTTGGAGCTGGCTACATGGCTGCAGCCTCTCTCCTATATTCTCGCGCTCCCTCTTTTCCCAGCTCCAGCGCTGTCTTCAGGATGGTGGGGAAGGTAGAAGAGGAATCTTAGTCTGCAGTTTTCCCAGCCTGCACTGGAGATTGGGGGGTGGGTGGATTGGAGCAAAACCCAGACCAAGTTCCCTCCCTGCCCTTCTCCCCCTCCCATCCTGAAGACAGCAGTGGTGGGGCTGGGTTGCTCCTGAGCAGGCACTGACAGAAGCTAATGAAGGTTCTCCACTTTGGAGCACTTCCATCTGAACCTCATGTAATGAGGGTTTATTTATCACATGATCTGGCACTTTTCAAACACTCTGCAGCTGTGCACTTCTGTCAGGGCATGATTGTAGAGCACTTTCAAGGGGCCCATTGCACAACAAAATATCACTCTTGTCAGCACCCCAAGTTGTTTTAGGGATTCAGGGTAAGATAGAGAGAGATTCTTAATTCTGGCATAAGGTGCTCAACTGAAAGCTTGAAATAAAGCACTAATATATGTTGTGCCAAGTAGAACAGAGATAGAAACAGCTCTACATTGCTGCTCTAAGTGACATAGTATGTTACATAGGGAAGGAAGAGCTAAGATAACTTCAGACTGCATTTGTACTCTTCTGATCCTGTCTTCTGTTCCAGGCCTTACAGAGGCTTCCAGCATAATTTAGCCAACCCTGGTGTCCCATCTAAATTACAGCAATATCCTATGAGCAATAGTGTAGCCCTGCATCTCCACTGCACTGGTTCTGTTGCCCCCATCCCAGCAGGCCCACCTGTCCCCAGCTTCTTCCATTACACAGAGGACAGAGGTTATGACAAGGTCCTTGGAAGGCAGCAATATGGATTATGGAGTTTCAGAGCATCTTTTCATTGCCCCATCCCTTCAACACAGCATACAGTGGCCAGATCATGATGTGGTCCTAATTTTTGATACACATCCTAAGACAGCTAATTGTTGCCATGCTGCAATCATGTGTATTAAACGCACCAAAAGTTTATCGATTTATTTCAGCTAAGTCATCAAGAAGGAAGTGGCCATTTTCAATCTTGGTCAGTTCTGTAGTACCGTAGGGGTGAAAAGCATACTCCACTATCCACCTACTCACTCAGTGATTACTAAGTAGATTGAAACACGAAAGAGATTTCTTACCACACACCCTGAGAAAGAGGTGGAGTTCTCATATTTTTAACTCACTAGAAGCAATTGTGCTCTGAGTACATGCATGCATGCATATGTGCTTACACACATACATAGATACACAGTCCTCTTATATGAATCCTTGCTCAGAGCCACTGAAGAATTTTAATACAGTGTTCTGTAGTATATGATGCCACAGGCCAATGTGCTGGAAATATGCATCCTTAAATACAAGGAGTTATAGCAGAGTCTTGTGCATTATATGCAACTTTTTCATAGTCTGTGGTGAGTTCAGCAAAATCTTGGATCTCTTATCCCTCAAATAATGAACTCTGCAGCAGTTTCAAGGAAAAAAAGTTGAAGTAGAGATTTGTAGCCAATTAAATATAGAAACAAATTTGTTCCATGGTTGCTGTATTGTTTGTTTTGTTATTAGCAGCTGCTGACCCTAAAGTTCAAATGGTCAGTGTACGATTTTGCATGACCAGCTAGTTAGAAAAATAATGATGTAGGCTTTCACTGATAAGAAAATGTAGCATGGGAATATAATTAATAGCAGTCAACCTAGATTTATGGATTTTGTCAGAACAAATCAGGTTTTATTCTTCGATGAGATTTTATTTTTTGGTTGATGAAAGCGATTTTGAAGATGTAATAATCTTTTGTAAGTTATTTTAATCAAGACCACATGACATTATGACTGAAAAAATTAGCACTATGTGGCATCAACAGAGCACATGTTAAGAAGATTAAGAAGAAACTAGCTCATATATATCAAAAGTAGTAGTCGGTGGGTGTGTCTACATGTGCATTTACTCTGGCTTAAATTTACTGCGCAGTAAATTACTGTGCAGTAAGCGGGAATAGGCTGGCATCTACATGTGCAGGTGTCAGACCTCAGTAATACTGTGTGTGGACTGGCTTAGGACTAAAGATAGTCCCAAGTCAGCCGACACACATAGTGTTACTGTGCAATAAGGCGACTACATGTGCCTTGTTGCATAGTAACCGATCAGGCATAAATTTGATACCTGCATCATGCAGGTATCAAATTTGTGCTCAAGTCAGCGAAAGTCACCATATTTACTGTTCAGTATGGGCATGCACGTGTAGATGCGCACCTGTACTTCACAGTAATTTTGGTTACTGTGCAGTAAGTGCACACATGTAGACGTGCCCAGTGAGGAGTCATCATAGAATGGAGTTGTCTCTAGCTAGGTTCTTTGAGGATAAGTATTAGTACTGATGATATTCAACCTTTTCATCAATGATCTTAAAATTAATATAAACTTACTGCTGATAAAATTTATAAGTTATACAAAGATTGGTGGAATAGTAAATAGTAAAGAGTGGTAGAGTGATCAGGATCTCAGGTAACTTGGGCCCATTCAAACAAAATGTTTTGTAATCAAGGCAAATACAGTCTAAATGAATGGCCTACATTCCTTATTCCTGAATGATTAATGTTGTATCTCACAGAGCAGTGATTCTGAAAAGGACATGGGGGTCACAGAGGCAAGCAACTTAGCATGACCTCCAAGGGTGGTGCTATGGCAAAAGAGGGCTATTATGAACCTTGAATGTCTAAACAGAGGAGTAATAAGGAAATGATTTCTCATCTGGAGCTGATAATACTGATATGAGGCTACTATATCCATTTCTAGTGTCTGCTTTTTAAACAGGAAGTTTGAAAAATTGGAGATGAGGCAGAAAAGAACTATAAAAATGATTTCAGGTCTGAAAGAAATGCCTTACAATGAAAGACTTAAAAGGCTCGATTTATTCAAGTTATTAAAAAGAAAATTAGAGAGAAGTAGTTAGCTGTGTTAGCCTGAAGTCAGGCAGAAGCCAGGACAGACTAGCACCTTAGAGACTAACTGGGTCAGAGAGGCTAAGCTTTCATAAGCAACAGCTTGTTTCATCAGATGCTATGACCTGCCATTCCAAAAAGAAGATGAAGTCCATTAATTACAGTGTTTGCTTTCTTCACTGGGAAGAACAATCAGGTATGGAAGGTATCCTTAATGCAGTAGAAGGCAGGGCAGGTTGGCACCTTAAAAGCAGTGGTTCTCAATCTTTTTAAACTGAAGATACCCATCCATAACTTCTGTGAATTGTGTGGCACTCCATTTCAAAAAAATTATTTATTTATTATGGTTTACCTACTTGAAGAACGGCAGAGATGGAGAAGCAGCAGCTGAGAGGGAAGAGCCACAGCAGACTGGTTGAGAATCACTGCTTTAGAGAGTAACTAGTTCAGAGAGGCAATAGTTTTCAAAGGCAACAGCCTACTTCATCTGATGTTATGAATGGACTTACAGAAAGCAGAGGAGACAGACATATGAAGAGTCAGTACCTGGAGCTGAAGTCAGACAAATTCAAAGTAGAAGTTAGGAGAAAAAAATTTCCAATGAGAATAATTAACCATTGCAACAAAATACCAACAGATGTGGTGGTTCTCCCATTAATACTTTCTCTGTCATGATATCCCCAGTTCAAGGCATAAGTTTGCCAAACACAACTTACACCTTTATTAAACACAATTTGGGTTTAATACTGGGGTAATGGTATGAAATTTAACAACCTGTGATATACAGAGTGTCACAGCAGACCATTTAATGATTCCTGCTGGTCTTGTACCCTGTAAGTCTATGAATGAAATGAATTAATTGTGGTAATACAGAGATGGATTGGGTCACTAGCAAAGGGGTATCAGGTGTTTTGGCATTCCAGATAGCTATGGAAGACAGTTTTGACAACAAGGAGCTTGCTGTGATATTTTTAGTAATAAAAAGCTGGGGAGAACTTGCATTTCCTCCTCTTCCCATTGGTAGAAGTATCAGAGGTGACTTGAAACTTGTCAGGGCTTTGACTTCTAGATCTTACTCACCAGCTACTCTTGCTTCCTCATTTCCTTCCTCCTCAATATTTATCAAATAGTATTAGGTAACCACATCAGCTGTATGTTTTTGTAAAAATGATTGAAATAAATTGTAGATAATGTCAAGCCCAATCCAAAGTTAATTTAAATTAATGGCAGCCTCCATTAATTCCAATGGGTGTTTTATGAGGTTCTGTCTCACAGTCATCACTGAGTTTTATGGTTTTTACACACCCTATGATTAGGGCAGTGTGCACTTGTGTCACATATATTTTCCTAAGCCAGCCAACCAGTTTGAAGGCCCAACTGCATTAGATTTTATTCTACCTGCCAAAGCTTTTCCTTGCTGGCATAAGGACTAGAACATATTTTTAAATGAAATATTAGAATCTGCTACCTATTTCTGAAACAAGTCTGCAAAAATGCTCAGATTATTTAGGAGATGATTTTTTCCAGAAATGAGATTGCACTAGCTTGTACTGTGATGTTCTAGTTTAACACTTGAATACTTTTTGTTTCAAAATATCAATTTGATCTGAATGTTTTCAGATTTTCTCTGGGGAAAAAGAAGAATGTTTATGCAAGGTCTAAAGAACATTTTGAATTACAGTTCATTATGACATTATCTTGATTTATTTCGTTCCCTCACACATGGTTTATTTTCATCCTGTGAGACCTGAACATAGTCATATCTCCTTGAACATGTATCCATTGGCTACATTTGGAAAATAGTTATTTAAGCAAAATTGTTTAGCGTGGGCTTGACTTTTTTTGGGCCCAGTCCCAATAGGAATTATGAGGCTAATCCTCCTGTCATTCATATCAGTGTAAGATTTTGCCATGAACTTTTGTAGGAAAAGTATCAAATGCTAAATGTAATGTGTTACCCTGCTATCTTCTAGCATGTGGTTGCAGTTTCCTGTAACCACTGTCTTTCTTGTCATCTGACAGAAATCTCCCACTAGCCCATATGAGAGAGGATCCTGGAGCAGCTGCAGGTCCAGGGTTTAGCCTGACTCTTACAGAATAGTTAGCATGATTTATTATGGCAAGCAGTAATCTCTCCGTGGAATCAAAGGTCTCTAGTAAGGCTAATTTATAATTCATAAAACTAATTTGTTCCAATTCTTAGCATTATATATAAAATTCATTTTTCGTTATTAAAAAATTTGAATCCTGACCCAAAATAAATATTCATCAGTTATTTCAAAATGTAATAACAATCAAAAACTCTTCTGAGAAATAAACGATAAGAACATATCTACATTAATAACACATGCAACTCTGTAGACATACCTTTTTTAGCATAAATTGCATTGCATAAATTAACCACATACAGTATTGCATATACAAATGATTCTCAATAAACAGAAAATTCTTTACCTAAGTATAGCTGACAACTATAGCAGTTAATAGTATTTAACATCCAGACTGCATACTGCAGTCAAGATATTTTTTTTTTAAACAACAAAACACTTTCTATCAATTATTCACAGACCAGTTAGGTAAGGAACATTAGGCAACATCCTGTGGACCGCATGCAGCCCACAAGGGGTTAATGTGTGGCCCCTGGGGTTCCTACTGTCCACTGCCACCCTTATCATTCCAACTGCGGCTGCGGCCTCCATCCTTCCCTCAGCTTTTACTTCCTCCTCTTTCCCCAGGGGTGGTACAGGCCATGGCACCATGCCATGGCACCCAGCATTATGCAGCGAGGGAACTGATATGGAGGCCACCCATGCACACGGTGCAATGGCTATTCATATGATGCAGTGGCCACCTGCATGGTGTAAGGGGGCACTGCAGCCCAGGGGCTTGTGGCTTGCAGTAGAGCTGCACACACTGGGGTGTGCAGCTCCTGCTAGTGCAGCTCACATGTGGGTGACCCACAGCAACTTAGAAGTTGGACAGCCCTGGTCTAAATAATAAGACTAACTAAGTTGGGTGAAAAGCTAAAACAGGCAGGCAGGTGCCATCTTTTTGTTCTGTAGATGGTACCAAGTACAGTGAGGTGCTGTTCTATGGCTGAGATTTTTAAGGCTTATCTATGCCACATCAGCAATCAGTCACGGAGAGAATAAAGCAGAGCATGCTGTTCCCAGAGCATGCTCCTCCTACCTGTGACTCCATGACTGAACTGGCATACCCCCGAGCCAGAAGTTTATCAGGGAGGCTACTGTGGACTTAGCCTCAGAGACCATTTTTGAGCCCTCAGTTTCCAGCAAGCCTGAGAGAAGATGCTGGGAATGAGTCCAGAGTGGCCTCAGTGTCAGACTTCCAGCTCTAGAACCCATAAGCAAATTCAAGTGGGTGAGGCACGCAAGGCCCATGCTTTACAGCACGTGCTACTGCCATGATACAGGCTATAGACAGTCAATCATACCTGTGTGTATGTGTATGTGTGTGTATACACACACACAAAAACACATTATACACATATTTTATATATGTAATATATATATATAAGGATATCACACAGGCAGTATAATCAATGTGTTGGTGTCAAATAAATTAGTGCCACTTCTTTTGGACAAGCATTTTATTTAGTAGGGGCTTAGCTGAATGGAAAGAAAAGGGAAGAAGGAATGAAGGGGCTGGAGCAGGAAAAAGAAGGAAGCCTTGAGGTGATGTGTAAGTAAATACAGTATTGTCACTTAGCAGCCTGGTTTGTCAGTCTATTTTTTTAAAATTCAAATGGATCTTCTTTCTACTAAGAATGCCAGGAACTTATCAGTTGTTTTTATGAGGGAAAAGAAATCCTGTCTATTTACCCATAATGCAAGAACTTTCCAACTTCTAATGCAATCTGAGCAGGCTGAGACTGAGTGTGTTCCTGTTCCCTAGTTTAAATTATCTTCTGTGGGGGGAATTTTTAATTTGAGAGTGACCACATATGTCTGGAGAGGAGATATTGGCAAAAGGACCACTAAGCCAGATGGTCCAATGGTGGGAGTCCTAGCTTATGAATTGGACTATGAGCCTGTGAGCCAGGTTCCATAGGTCTTGCCACAGGCTTCTTATGTGACCATTGGAAAGTCACTTAACCTCACTGGGTTTATCTGCATTGTGGCGGTGGCCTGTCATAGAATCACAGAACCAAATTAGAATTGGAAGGGACCTCAGGAGGTCATCTAGTCCAAGCCCCTGCTCAAAGCAGGACCATCTCCAACTGGATCAACCCAGCCAGGGCTTTGTCAAGCTGGACCTTAAAAATCTCCAAGGATGGAGATTCCACCACCTCTCTAGGTAACTTGTTCCAGCGCTTCACAACTCTCCAAGTGAGAAACGTTTTCCTAATATCCAACTTAAATCAACCTTGCTGCAACTTGAAACCATTTCTCCTTGTTCTGTCATTTGTCACCAGGCTACATCAGATAACCTAGTCTAAGACAGGCTGAAGTGTACCTTGCCCACACGTACCTGCAGGCAATGTCCAGACCTAGAAGTTTGCTGTTAAGCATACTCAGGGACATACTGCTGAGATCACTTTGCTATGGTCTCTTAGAAGTGGGGGGGAGGGAGCAACCTGTAGCATGTGTGTCACAAGTGGCACAGGCAGCCTCGGTGTGTGATACACAGCCAAACAGGGAGGGGGCAGTGGCAGATAGGGCTTGAGCAGGAAGAAAAGTGGTGGATCAGGCAGGGGAGGGGGGTAGAAGTAGAGCAGGGCTAATTTGTAACACACTTGAGGAAAAAAGTTGGCCCCCGCTGTGCTAGAGCAGGGGTTGTCAACTGGGGGTATGCATACACCTGGGGGGACTTGGAAAGGTCCTAGGGGGTACGCGTGGGTGGGCAGGGATGGAGAACCACCACTCACCACCCCGCATCACCACCTCCCAGGAGTGGGGCTGGGGTGGGGCGAGGGCAGTGGCATCCTTCTGTGGGCCACACAGGTGCTGCCTGGCTGGCTGGACGTGGGGGTGTGGAGCTCACACACAGCACTCGCCACCATCATCCACCACCCTGAGCCACTTTTCCACAGCCAGTTGCATGTGCGGCTTCATGAGCTGCTGACGGGCAGCACACAATTGGCTGGGTGCGAGGCCTGTCAGCAGCCTGTGGAGCTGCACATTATGTGCAACCGGCTATGGGAAAGTGGCTCGTGGCAGCGGCAAGGGGCAGTGGGGGGCGGCAGTGTGGGGTGGTGGTGGC
>NW_017729006.1:3705569-3727827 GCF_001723915.1 Gavialis gangeticus
GCTGGACGTGGGGGTGTGGAGCTCACACACAGCACTCGCCACCATCATCCACCACCCTGAGCCACTTTTCCACAGCCAGTTGCATGTGCGGCTTCATGAGCTGCTGACGGGCAGCACACAATTGGCTGGGTGCGAGGCCTGTCAGCAGCCTGTGGAGCTGCACATTATGTGCAACCGGCTATGGGAAAGTGGCTCGTGGCAGCGGCAAGGGGCAGTGGGTGGCGGCAGTGTGGGGTGGTGGTGGCGTTGGCAGCTGCTATGTGTCCTGCCCCCTGCTCTGCAGAAGGGGTACACTTCCTAAAAAAGTTGAAGACCCCCGTGCTAGAGCATGGCTGTGGGGCGTGAACTTTCATAGCTGGACCCTGTCTGCAGGCCTGGGTGGGCTGGTTGTTTTGAGGTCCATCCTGACAAAAACACATCACTTCTAAAGTATAAATGAGCCCTCTGTGTCCCAGGGCAAAACAGGGATAAAAGTTCCCTACCACAGATTGCTCTGAAGATAAACAAGTGGTTTGGCAGTTGGATACTATCATAATGGGGCTGTATAAATATCCCTGGTAGACAGCACAGATGAGTGGGTGTGGGAGCATCATGAAACAAGTTAAGGGCAAACATATCCCTAAAAAGCCAAGACTTGGGGCTCTGCTGATAGGAATTTAACATAAGGTCTATTAAATAAATGCAAGGCATAACAGAAATAATAATACTGACCTCTCATTTTCATCAGTCTTAATGTTGTTCTTCATTACAGCAAAGTATTTACCCTTTGGCCTCGCTTTATTCACGTGGGAATCAGATTACTGCCTCATAAAACAAAGGAGCAGTGAAATTATTACATAAGTAATGGCCCCAAACAGAGTGTTAGTACAGAGTGTTGACCATTGCTATACAAAAGAATGGTGTAGCTCTAGGGCATCATCCTGATAATGCAACCAGTGGAACAGGTAGAAATGAAGTGGATCAAGCAAGCTAGCTCCCCATCTACCCTTTTGAGCAGCCAAGTCCCCAGAATGTTATTCCTGAAACCTGTTAAACCTCCAAAAGCTCATATCCATTCAGGAGTGATAGCTGCTGTCTCAGTGCCAAATTGCTTTATCAATTTTAGATAGGCATTTTTCCCCCCAGTATCTGCTGATAAAATGTTTGCACACTGTTACATGGGGAAATACAGAACTCTAGCAACAAAAAATGAGCCTTGATAATTTAAGAGCTGGCATTTCAGCGCTAGAATGTCAAGCGTTTTAGATCCCGTTGATGCTGAGCCCTTAGGCTCTCCCTCCCTCTTTCTTTCTCTTTAATGTTTAAAGCAGGCTGAACGATCCTGTGTAAAGTGTGTGCAGTCTGATACTGCTACTGGGGATTTTTATGACCAGTTTAAAGCACACCGCTCAGCGACTGAAGACTATGGAGACAATGATCGGTGGATATAATACTCTCATTGTCTACACTTCATTCCTGCCATACACCAGCCCCTCTCCTCCTCTGCATTCATTGTCACTATTACATTTATCTAGGGAGAGAAGCAGGTGTTGGTTGCATATTTATTAATCATTCATACCTGTTTCCCTTTTTATTCTTCACTTTCATTATTTTCAATACAGACAGATAGAAACACAGTAGACTGTAATAATAAAAGTACTTACATAGCATTTTTTATCCACAGATCTCAAAGTGGTCAACAAAAGTAAGTGCTGTTATTAACATTATCAGCCTCATTTGACAAACTGGGAAACTGAGGTTAAGAGACACACAGCAGGCAAGGTACAGAGACGTGACCAGAACCCAGGCTACCTGAATCCCAGGCTAGCAAACCATGTATTGCACCACGCTGCCTCTTAACCAGAACATCCTGGTAAAAATATATTTGCCCTCGATAAAGGGAATTCTTGATTAATAAAAGACACCAATTGAATAGTAATGCTCTGGAAGGGCAGAACTTGTCCTGTTACAGGACAGGCCTAGGGAGAGGATGCTGTCTGCATTGTAATAACAAAGTTACTTTGCTCTTAGCACCCTGAAAAGCTCCTGCACAGTTGCTGTCACTCACACAGATGACTGTGCAGGTGTAATCAGGCTGCAAAAGGGTGTACAGAGGATCAGAAGGCATGTGCTAAAAGGACATGGACTCCGAGGACGTGTCCAGATGAGCATGGTCATATGGTATGTGGCCATATGCACATACATGCAAACACGTTTGCAGCACCAAATACCGCACAGTCCCGTGTTCTCCGTGCTGCAAGGGCATGCTGCCCAAGCATGTGCTCAGCTGGGTTTTTTTCCCACTGTTATTTTTTTACCCCCAGGGGTCAAAAGAAACCATGGAAAAGAAAAACCCGGAGCAAGGCACATTCAACCAGCACGCACTGCAGAAAAGCAGAGCTGGGCTGCCCAGAGCTGGGCTGCGCTCCACTGACAGCTAGGCTCCATGCAGCAGAATCGCAGTGGCTGCTGCTCCAGGAGGCCCCCAGGACTCCAGGTAAAGCTGCTGGGGTCAGCCCAGTGCTGGCTGCAGCCTCCCCTACCCACCCCCACCCAGGGCACCTTGCCATATACCAAAGTGCATGCGGCATGGGCATTCCCCAGGGACAAGTAGGTGCAGTGCCGCTACTTGTCCCCAGGGAACCAAACATCCACGCACATCTGGATGTGCCCCTCTCTGCAGTGAAGCGGGGCCTGAACTCCATGGCTTGGTAGCAGAAAGAAAGTGTAACAGCCACCACTCTTCTTGCTCACACCTGAGCTTGAGCCAGATTTGAGTTCTCCTCAAGAAGTGGAACCTGTATGGCATTGTGTCTCTGATTTTGATGTCTTATTTTAATTTAACTGTTTGTTTTGTGAGAACAGCTATAAAAACAAAATCTGTTTTGTTGTTTTTTAAAGTACAGCTGGGAAGGACTGGATATCTTAAGGATGAGGTAATGGGACAGAGTGGGTTTGGCTTCTTCAGTCACCCAAACATAGCCTGGGTCAGATGTGTCAGAATTCACACTGTCCACTGACCTGTGTGCAAATAAAGAGTCGGTGGGTTCACCAGTCTCTAGCCTCAGAACGTAATGCTAGCAACTTTTTGTAGGCTTCACAATGGGGCCAAGGAAGGAATAAGTTTGGATAGCAAATTTTGCTCCTTAATCCTTGGAGATTTCAACACAGTGGCAGGTGCTTTAATTCTTTACAGCATAATTTCCAGTACAAATATTTCATATTCTTTTTCTTTTGAAATAAGCACAGCTTCAATAACCCAGTGCTTTGCAAACCCTTCAAGGGGCAATGACAGCCTGGGAAGAAAAAAACAAATTAAAAGAAGATTTGAAAAAAACTACCTCAATAATATCCTCATAACTGACTATATTTGGTAATGGACTTACAAATGAAGTTTAAACATTAATCTAAAAGCTCAATTATGTGAAGTATTATGGTGCAACAGAGACTGCCTTTGCTCCTCAGACTAGTGCAAAACTTGGAAAAATTGGCATCTCTTTTTTCTTTTCCATTGTGTTTTGGCAGAGGTTATTACTGAATTGATGAATTGATTCATATTTTCTTTCATACAGCTGGAATGGAAGGGGATAGTGTTCATCACTCCTTCAACAGTTTCATATGGGACTGGAGTATAAATTAACCCAAGAAGCAAGCATACAACTCCCCCACCCCACACACACACACCTTTGTCATTTTAGACGCATAGGATTTCACTCTGCATTTCAGATCAGTATGTCTAGAGGTGCCCATCTGAGTAGTTACTGGGCTCAGTGCTGTTTCAGAACAGCACTTAAGTATGTGCTTAAGTATTGTTCTGAGAGAGACACTTTCCTGAATCAGGATCATAGAAGTGAAGAATAATTTATTCCACTGCAGGAATTACTAGGTGAGATTCTATAGCCTACTACATTATGCAAGAGGGCATAGTGATTTTTTTCTGGATTTAAAATCGTATGAATTAGATACATTAGTGGTCAAATGCAAACCTCCCAGTTGGATTATGTCCAGCACAAGCTAACTGTGCTAATAATTACAAAAAGGAAGTGAAGACAGTGTGGAGTAATTAAACACAGGGGAGGTTTTTTCCATTTGCAAGCCCCAGTCATCAGTGTTTTGGATAACTTGTTCTATTAAAAAACCTGAAATGCTAGAATAAATTTAAAGAGTTCTTTTTCTGCTCATTCTATTAAGGTTGTTCTAAAATTATACCACTGAGTATTGCCAGCAGCTTTGAGACCTTTAGCACACAGCATTAAGTAGAAATGAATAAAGAATGGGCTAAAATAACACAAGGGGGCTCACTTAAAAAGGCACTGTCAAATCATTTTTATGCACCTTTTCCTTTACTCTATATTGTTTGTAATATTCCTCTGAGAAGCTTGAAAACACTTGATTTTCCCCACCGGCTTTATGTGGTTTGCACTGTGCAAACATGTTTTGTCTTCAATGGCAGTGAAAATGAGCATGGCTCTTTCTTCTCAACAGTTTCAGTTTGCACAGTCCCTTGTTGTGATGGAGCATCTTTGTTTATGCATGAGTATTGGGGATATCAACTACTCTGGTTATTAACTGCTACCATGTAGCCTGAAGGGGGAAGGCATGCACACAATGCTGTATAGGTAGGTCCTATAAAAATAGTGGCCATGCGATTTTTTTTTTTAAATAAATTATCAGCAAACGTAAATGTTACTGGGTACATCTACACAAGCTGTTTACTGAGCAGTCGACCAATTAACTGTGCAGTAAACATCTCGGGGTCTATACGTGCACCCTATTAGGGCGCATGAAACTAATAAACTCCGCAGCAGGATAGTCTTGTAAAATACAAGTACTAGCTTGCTGCAGAGCTTTTTCCTGCACAGCAGTTCATGTGTAGACACTGCCCTAGCTGGCTGGGGCACAGGGTGGTTCAGTGTGGGGGTAGCTGGCAGGCAGCCTCTGCAATGAAGCACCCTTGTGCCCCAGCTAGCCACACTGCTGCACATGGAGCTGGGGGGGGCTACTTCCCCTCCAGCTCCATGTGCAGTGTGTTGCTGGCTGAGGCACAAGGGTGCTTCTGTGCAGCGGCTGCCTGCCAGCTAGCCCCACACTGAAGCACCCTGTGCCCCAACCAGTCCCCCCCAGAGCATGTGGAGCCCCCAGGACTGCTCCAGGTGCAGTGGGGAGCTGGCTAAGGCACCCACGCTGAAGCACCCTCATGCCTCAGCCAAGCCTCCTCCCACACCTGCCCAATGCACACAGAGCTGGTGGGAACAGCCCTGGGCTGGCGGTTCCCCCCTGGCTCCATCTGTTGTGGAGTGACTGACTGCGGCACGAGGGTGTTTCAGTGTGAGGGTTGCCTGCTACCTACCCCTGCGCTAAAGCACCCTCATGCCTCAGCCAGCCTCTCTGCAGCACTTGGAGCCTGGTCAGAGGAGCCCTGGGCTGGCAGGCAGACTCCCTGAGTCCTCTGCCAGCCCAGGCTGCTTTCACTGGGCTCCATGTGCTGTGCATGAAAAAATTCCAGAGCAATATGCTCCAGATTTTTTTGTTCCCAGGCGCATGTTCAAATGGCATGCCCAAGAGCAAAAGCTCTGTAGCAATAAGCTCCAAGCTTTATTCTGGCATGTTAATTGCATGTGTAGACATGCCCACTTACATTTAGATAGTACATTGCTTTCGTCATTGCTCTAGAATTAGAATATACACACACCATTTGATTTTGATAAAGAACATGGCTGGCCCCATCTTAGCCATAAAGTAAGTTTTCCCGGAAGGGAAGCTACATTTTCTGTTCATGGTGAAACTAAATGCTAGCTATGGTTTCATAACTACAGTGACATCCATGGATGTCCCACAGTAAATCAAACTCTTCAGCTCACACAGTTAGGCACCACCAGATGGGACTTTTCTGCTAGTAATTTATTGTGATTAGGATTCCAGCACTAATGCTGCCTAAAGTTTTCCAGCTTAGCTACCTGGGGCCAAATCATGCAGTGGAGCAAGCACTGAACAGCTTGGCCCAGAGTTCCAAACCACCTACTTTTGATGCAGTATGACAGTAGGAATTGCATCTCTCTTTGCATGAGCTTAAGTGCCCTCATCCTGATAGTGCTTTGAAGCAGGAAATTGCTTGCTCCTGCCCCCTCTTCTCTCATTTGTTGCTTTTGCAATGCATTCATCACTGGCCCTTCCCCACCCCCTGTCATTAGGCTGCCTCAGGAGGAACAGGGAAGGTGGAGCAGAATGCATGTGTGTTCCTGATTCAGCTCTGTCTGCGGTGACAGCAGAACTCCTCCAGATTTAATTGCAGGAAGAGACTTGTTCAAGAAATCAAATTAAAAAATCTCTCCGGGTGAAATTCTCTCTCATTTACCTTTGTGTAGATCAGTGGCAACTCCAGTACAATGAAAACCGGATTACTAGAAGAATCAGGGTCCTGTTCCACTTCAATGGATAACAACAGATAGATGCCATTAGGGAATGGTTCATGCATGGTTGGCAGCAACACCCAAATCCAGCCAAAGAACACTTCTGGGAAGAGAACCTGTCTGCTTTCACAGGAGGTACAGCAGTCTTAGGGTTTTCAGGGATCCACATTGCAGGTGAAGCTGGGAATTAAATAATTAAATATTGTGTATATAGTGTCTTTCATTCTACAGCACTTTACAAACCTAACAAAAAGATAACTATACACAGGCATCACTTCACCCACATTTAGGTTGAAGTGAAGGGGTAGCTTGGCAATGCCCTGCAATATTACCCCACAGTTTATCATATAATTACATGCTCTCTTACACATATAATTACCACTTGTGACAGAGCACCTTTGGGTGCCTGCCACTTTAAGGGCCAAAGCAGACATCAGGGCAGCCAGCAGGTATGTACCAGAGTAACAAGCCAGTCACATGACCTCAGGAGAGCCCTGGGATTGGAGGATGGGGCTGAGCAGACTCAGTTTTAGACCCAGGCTCTCAGGGCTGAGGCAGCAGTCTGCAGCTGGCAGCTGGAGAAACATCGCCTGGCTGAATGGCTGCTCAGGAACACCTTGGAAGTAAGGGCAGGAGCTATGGGGATGGTAGGAGGCTCCTGATCCTGGGTATGACCAAAAACTGCAACCTGCCAGGGTAGGAAGGCCTGGTGGGGCTACCTGTGGTGGGGAAGTTCACCAGAAATGCCAGGCCAGTTGCATCCCCAGTGAAAGGTGGGTAGGGACACCTTATAACCCCAACCCCCACTGCCCAGTGGGTCATAGAACAGATAGTGGGGCCAGACAAGCCTATTGAGAGGCACCTGATCCCAGGGGGTATAATACACCAAACGTAGTGGGGCCAGGCACACCTATGGAGAGGTACCTGAGCCCAGGGGGTATAAGACCTGGGGGCCCCAATGTAGGGACTGGAGTGAGGCCAGGTACACTTAGGGAGAGGCACCTGAGCCCAGGGGTGTAAGACCCCGAGGCCCTAGCATAGGGGACAGAGTGTTGGTCTCATTGAGGAGGCAGCAGCTCAGGGTAGGGTTGCAGGGGGTGACCTGAAAGACTACACAAGAGTAGTAAGTGAGAGAGCCCCAGTGAGTGTAGTACATCATTGCCTAAGTGAGAGGACAGAGGTGTAGCCCCAGTGAGGGGATGGAGGAGAGTTAGGGGCCAAAGGTAGAGCTGAGCCTTAGTGAGAGAGTGCACTGTGCATGACTGAGGGTACCGAGGCAAGCAGAGCCAAAGGCCAAGGGCTGCCCATAAGGGGTCAGGGGAAGTCATAGTGGGTAGTGGTGCATACAGTGTAGTGATAATGAGCTCTGGGGGGGAGGCGGGGGGGAGAGTCCCAGTGACACCCTGGAGCATGTCATGGTGAGGCACTGTACAATATGGATGCCATCTGTGAGGCATGGGACACAGTAAGGGAAGGTAGGAGCTGTGTGCAAACCCCTTGGCATCAGGGCATTATAATGGGCATTAGGTTAATCCCCAACAAATCATGGCAGGCAAGACAGGGCAGACTGCCCTTGACAAAGTGGCGGACCGATATGGTGACCGGCCATGAGTAGGTGCCTTTTTCAAACCACTGCATTGGTCCACTGACTGCACCCAAAGTGCCATGCAATATCATGTTCTTTTGCCTGAAGAATAGCTCTCCCAAAATATGTTTCCAGAGGTCTTGTCTGATTTATCTTTCCTAAATTTGACCATATCCTTTATATAAACTAGATCCTTGTCCTCACAGGGCTTGTTGTTGTTGAAGAAACAACATTTACCCCTGCAGCCCCTGAGAAATAACATGGTACATTTTATACTTAGGTAGGGCTTTAGAAATTATTTAGTTAAGGTCTATTAGATAGTTTACCACAGAATTTCTAAGCAAGCTTCAAAGTAGTTGCTAGTAAGGATTTCATTCTGTGGGGCCCATTTTTCCACTTCCATTGAGTGGGACAACATACATATGAAGCTTTATTTGTGTGTTTAAAGAATATATTTATGAATAGCGTGAACTTGCAGCCTTTCCAAAAATGTTAGATGAACTGCCAGCATTGATGTTACTATGGCAGATGTCCTCCAGCCTTTACTGTAATGTCTCTGTCATGATTCCACTGTTTAAGATATTTTACTTAGTATGCAAGCTTGCCGTTCATTTGCAGTTGTCATCTTATTTACGAGAGTTCACTAAGTGCTCCCCAAAGCAATAGAAATTTACTTGGTCTTACCAGGGGGAAATAACGATGATAGATTAAATGTACAGACTATAAAGTTTAAACAGAGGCAGTTCCCTAGTTCATAAGAAGATCTGCACGCCACATTTCATGCAAACCACATTTGGTAGTTTAATGTTTTGCTGTTTGAATAAAAGTAATTCTGTAGATGTTTTTGTAACACTGTGTGTTAGTTCAGAAAGATAGTTAAAGTAGGGGTTTTCAGATATAGTCACCTAATCTCATGTTAAGTCACCTCAGTCAAGTGGCCTGACTTTCTGAGGTGCTTAGCATTGGAGCTTTGGTGAAGGTTAAGAGTGCTGAGAACCTTGTCTGCCTTAAGAGTGCTGAGGAACTATGACAATCAAGTCATTTTATGCACCTAAGCATGGACATAGGCAACCAGCCTGAGATGCCTGAGTGATGGTTTTGGCACATCTGTTGCCAGCAGTGTTCTCCATTTGACAGTGAAAAAGTAGTAGCAAAGAAATTTTCTAATGAATATATAGTCTTTCAGCTTTCTAACTTACCTCAGTTGGGGTAAACAGGGACAAACTAGAAATCTCTCCTGATTATCTATTTATTATCAATGTTCAGGAGTTTCTGTAACTAGAGAGCTTTGATATTCCTCCCCAAAAGAAGCACATTCAAACCTGGATGCAGCCTTTTCCAAAGTTTGAGAGATGGGGTTTGCATGTAGGGCAGCCTGTTTCTACTTCAAAATTGCAATCTTTGCCTCATGCACACGAACTTGTGTCAAGTATGTGGGCTTAGATCAAACTTCTAGTTCTTGAACTTCTTGAACCTCTTCTTGTCCTGTCCCCTGTGGCCACAGACAACAGTCAGTGTGCTGTCATTGTCTTCATAATCACACTCCATGTATGTGTTGCTCTCTGAACCCTTTCCAATTTGTCTACATTTTTTTTTTTAATTTGGTGCCCAAAACTGGACACAGTACTCAAGGTGAGGCCTCACCAGTGCTGTATACAGTGGAAAAATCACATACCTTGTTTTACAGGCAACACACTTGTTAAGAAATCTCAGTTTGCTATAGGCTTTTTTGCAACAAGAGCACACTGTTGGCTCATATTCAGCTTGTAACTGCTATAATCTCCAACTCATTTTCTACGATGCTACAGTCTAGTTGGCTGTTCCCAGTATATATATATCTGTGTATTTGAATGTTCCATCATAGGGTATTCAGCTTTTTATATCATGAATGTGATTTAGTTTCTTTTCACTGACATTGAAATAGGAGGCTTGTTCCTCAGAGCACAGTCACACCTTGCAATAAAACAAATGTGACTTGCATGTTTATATGTGGAAAGGATAATATACCCTCAGATTTATAGGCTTATGTAAATATCTGGATTTCAAATATGGAAGCTCTTATGGAACTCACACAGTGGAGTTTTGTGACTATAAAGAGCTGAAAAATACTTATCTTTCATAAATATGACTATGACATTAGAAGATCAGCTCTCCGTGAACTTATCTACACTGGGAAAACTAGCTGCCTATGTTAAGCAATTGTTCAGGTGCATGGTTGCTAACAATAGTATATGCATTGTTTTAGACAGGACTTTGGTAATCTTATCACTGACATGAAAACCTGCTTTCAGAAACTTCACCACTGCTGAGAAATGAGTGCTAATTTTCCTTGTGGCTTAGCACTGTAAAAGCTGATGTTCGTTCTGTCTTGACAAATGCATCCTGAAAGCCCGTGATTTCCTCTATGTCCTTAGGGAGGACTGACTTCAGGAAGGTGCTTTGATGGCTTGGAAATCTTTCCCAGACTGCCCTCAGTTGACTTTACTTCTCAGTGACAGAAGACTGCAAACTTGAATTTGAATAGGTGATTCTCAACTGGCATACCCTAAATCATTGGGAAATGTATTCAGTTAAGTTACTAAACTACTAGGTGTATCTTGCAGTTAACTGTGGCTGAGCTTTATTTGTTGGCTGCAGGTTTGACAGACTATATGGATTTATAGCACCATTGCCTGTCCTCCCTACTCTGTGTATTCTGTGTAACTGTATAGACTTTGGATTTATTTTGGTTTTAAAAGTACATAATGGAAAGCCCATGGACTTTTGATGTTTTTAGATGATTGTTGTTAAATATACATTAACTGAGGAAGGACTCTTGGTACCTGGAATCTTGCCTACATCTCTCCTGACTATACAGTTGGTCAAATAAAAGATATCACCAACAGAAGTCCTTGCCTCGAACATTTTTCCTGGACCATCATGGCTATAGGATCACTCCAACAATGACCTTTTACTTACTTTTCAGGAATCAAGATCTTCTAATTTGATATGGTGCTATTTTTTCTATCTGTGGTGGGCAATTATTTGGGCCAGAGGGCCACTTGGGAAGTTTTGGTGAGCTGTTGTGGGCTGGGTCAGCACTCCCCACCCCTCTCCCCATGCTGGGCCAGGTCAGCACCCTGCCCCCACAACCCGCAACAGCTCACCAAAACTCCCGAAGTGGCTCTGCCCTGGAACCCAGCCCCATGCTGTCACTGCCCAGCGATCCAGGCCTCGCCCCAGGTTCTCCATAGAGACTGGCCTGGGACCCATGCAGGTAGAGCGCATTTGGCCAGGTGGATGGGATGGGACTGCAGGACAGGATCGCCCACTGAACCAGCACATTGCAGGGACATACGGGCAGTGGATCACAGCTCTGTTCTGGGCCCCGGCCCCACACTGTCACAGCCCCGAAATCCTGCCCTGTGATCCCAGCGCTGGCCCCACCTGCCTGTCCTGCTCCCAGACACTGCTCCCCACCCATCTGTGGCTCCATCCCATCTGCCCGGCTAAGTGCGCACTGCCCACATGGGTCTGCATGGAGACCCTGCCTGCCCCCTCCACCCGACCCCTAGCAGTGGGTGCAGAGCAGATGGGCCAGGGTGCCTGGGCAGTGGGGCTGAGTCCAGTGGCAACATTGGCAGTGGCAGGGCTGCCAGGAAACAGATTCTGGTTGCCATGTTGCCTCAGCCCCACTGCACGCCTGGGGGCAGCAGGACCAGCTGCATCCACCACAGCCTGGGCTGAGTGGGGCAAATCCCTTGATGGGGCAGATCCAGCCCACAGGCCATATTTTGCCCACTCCTGTTCTATCTGTTTGGGGTGAAACACACTGATTTTGCAGCTATAAAGGTAAATTTTAACATTAGTGTGAGTACAATCCTGGGATCTTCAGTTTACTTGTGCCCACTCATATTGGGGGTGAATCTGACCCATTCGTTAGAACGATCAAAATAGTCACTGGTTGCAGGTTTTTCCTTTTCACCCCTTGCAACATAAACATGAACTAAAAATTCATCGGTTCTGTCACTTTCAGAGTGTGGGCTAGAGTGACAATGGCCTGACTGAGCTAAAAGTGCCAATAGCTAAATATGTACGCACTTGCCTACAAAGTGATTTACTCCATTACCAATCCCTTCCTTCCCCAACCTAATCTGCCCCTTAGCACAAATCCAGCTCCAGTTAAAGCCTGCAAACCTGCCCTCTATGTCTTACTAAGGAGAGGATGAGAAGGGAATGGCTGAGGAGAAATAATTATGTTGTAGAGTTGGTGAGTCATTTCACTAGTAACATTTGGATTTTCAGCCAGGCTCTTGACTTATGTAAGAAAGGGGAAAAAGAGGGGCAGAGAAGTGTGCTTCCTTGAGATGTGGGATTCGCATGAGAGAGCCCCAGATCCCTGTTCCTTAAGCAACTCTTTCCTCAGGTAAAAATAACCTGCATCTTTGAACTCTTGTGCTGAATTCGTATCAACTGAAAAAAATGCATACACCCACAAAGTACTATTTTGTTAGGTACACACAGTAACCATAAGCCCATTTCTGCTAAAGCTAGTTGAAGAGCTTCCCATCTTCCCCACATCTGAAGAAAGCAGTACTTCTTCCCAAGCTGCCCCTCATCCCTAACTGATGTGGTCAGAGCTCCCCCTCCTGTTTCCATCCCCTTTATAACCATTGCTACAGCTCCACAGCTGGTGACCACAGTTCATCACTGATCATAGCAAAAGAAATGAATAACTCAAATTCATTTTGCTCATACACATTCAAAGCAAGAAAGCATTGCTTGTGTCATAGAGAATAGTGAAAAATGTTGTTTAATTGGTGGGTTAGCAGGGGGGAAGTGTACCCTGCTGCTGTTACTGGGTAATTAGGGGACTTTAGTCTCCAGGGATTTCAATCTGGCACCTTTCACCAGCCCCAAATTCAGCTGATTTCTTAACAGGACTTGCCATAGCTGGAATTCTATATTGCTGCATATCGCAGGATCAGCTAAATTTCATCTGTAATCACCTTTTCGCTTTTATTAACTCATATAAAACCCTCTGTTATGAAAAAGAATTAGCAAGATACATAAGAGCTAATAAGACTTCAGTATAACAGGACACTGGGGCTCTCTTTCAGTATTGTCTAAACACTATACAATTATAGTCAACTAAAAAGGAAGTATCCCTCTCTCTGCTTAGCAGTGCCGATGCAGTGCACAGGCTAGACAACAGAAAATCATGTACAGAAGCAAAAACAAAATTAACAAACTACATGTGAGGCAGTTTATAGCACCAGACCTGGCTGCTCCTATCCCTTTATTCTCAGGAGCTGTTCCTACTCTTTCACATCTCTCACTGAGATCCTAACTATCACCTATGCCCCTATTTGCAACAAATTCTTCTGGGGCTCTCCAGTCCCACTGCTTGATCATGGTAAAAGGTTTCTGGCTGCTTGCAGGCATTTGCAGGGCAACCTTTCATTCACTTGTGCTATTTTCTAAACAGCCTACAGTTAAGTACCTTGACCCACTGGAGCCAGCATTATGTGTAGCTACTAATAAACACAACTAAGGGTGACAGAACCAAGGTTGAGTGCTTGAGTAAAAACTTCAGTATTTAACTGATCATTTAATATACCTTAGAAGGAAGCTTCATTCAGTAAATATAATGGGTGGGTAGGGTTCAGGACACCTGTCATCAGGAAGGAAAAGCCACTGCATATAGGATCCTGCTGTGGGAGAAATTTCCTTTAACTATGCTCAGTCCCCTTTACTACAGTCCCCTATAGTTCATATTGTAGAGATCTAATTGGATTAGGGTAAAACTGAGGAAAAGATTCATATACAGATTGCCCCATACAAATTGCTCTATAGATATTGAAAGCCAGGTGGCCCAGGGAAGTCACTGGTGGCCATCCAAGTGGGGAATCTTTCTGGGGGAGTTGGTTGGGGGAGGCTGTCAAGATAGGTCATGCTTTTTGTGGGAGAGGTGATAGAGCAACAGCAGATCCTGAGTTTAAAGGAGCAGCAGCAAGTTGATTTACTAGAAATATGATCTGAGTAAAGACTTCAGGATCTGGCCCCACTTGCTCACACCACTGTATTGGGTTTAGAGGACATGTGCTATAATCTTTAATTAAAAAATAGCTAGTGTGTCAGAAAGTAAAGCCACTTTATATTGTACACTAGAGCCTTCATGGTCTAGGATGATAAAACTGTTTGGCACTCAGATCCTAGCATTTGCCAGGACGTAACTGTAGTTTAAACAACTGCATTTTAGGAAGGAAATAACAATAATGGCAAAACTACAAGAAAATGTCTTGGTTCTGTGCTATCCCTGTATCTTCCTTTGTAATGAGTGAGCACAATGGCTTGGGGGCTAATGAGCAGAGAAGAGAATTTGTCTGATACTTTAAGCCTGCCCCAGAGGTACAAAGGCAGAGTGACTTCAGAGAGTTCCCAGAGAGGGCAGCAGCCGCATTTTAGTCAGGAAGCATTTTGTTCATTCTTTCCCCTCTATGGTTTGTGGATCTATTGTGTATTTCATATGGCAGTAGGATGGAAGACAAATGCACAGTGAACTCCAAGCAAGAAACAAGAAAGGAGACATTAAGGGATGTATTTACTATGGGTGATACTGAAACTCATTTTGATACAAAAACTCTTGCTAGCCCTTTAACAGGAGATGAAGTCTCTTGCTTTTCAAAGTAAAATCCCTGTTGTGGTGTCACCAGGGAGTTCCCAGACAACTTCCATTCATTACACATTGCCCTGTGGGTTTGGTGGGTTTAGTAGCAAAATCTCCTAGTGGAGCTTAAAAGAGTCTGAAAGTCTCCTGTAGTGGCCTCTCTTCATTCTTTCTCAGAAGGCGTTATGTATTATGAGGCAATCTCACAGGTGCTACTGGAGAAGTGTAGCTTTTCCCTCATGTATAAATCAGGGTCAATGCAAGAATTTTGAAAAGAAAGAAATACATCCCAGGCTCTTCCCTTAAATGCAGGATACCTAGATATGGAAACCTGTGAATTTAAAGGAAAGAGAGAGTCTTCCCATCATTTTTTAGGAATGCTGACCTAAGCCACATCGTGGCACAGCCTCATGTGTTTGCACCTGCCAGAAAGCCCAGTGCAGTACAGGTAGCAGGAGACGAAAATTTTTCCATCAAAACTAATTTATCCCATAAAGGCCATGCCACAGACCCATAAGATTGTGGCTGTACGTAGGACTGTGAAGTAGAGTGAGATCATAGGGCAAAATATGCATGTTTTTATGACATGGTCCAGACCCTTATGCACACCTTTGTGTGGATTGCTTTTGCCAGGAGCATGAGTAATCAGCCTGGGGGAGAGGGTTGCAAGTGCAAGGCACTGCAGAATTAGGCCACAACATGTGCAGGCAAGAGTAGGGTGATCGGGTAATTTTTCAGTTGCACTTAGAGCTTAACATATCCTCCATAATCAAGGGACCAGATGGCATAATTTAGAACAGCTTTAGCTACCTAGGGCTGTTACAGTGGCCAAGGATTGCCAAACTGCAGCCTGTGTCCTCCTTACTCCTCAGCACACTGCTGAGAACCAGGAGGAAGAAGCAAATGAGAATTCTATCACTAGGGAAATCCCACCTTGCCCATTTAAAGCTACTTCAAGATTCCCCAAGTCAGTGGATCATTGCCAACTGTTCATAGTACAGGCCAAGCCTTCAACAGGACATTAGATTAATTTGGTTGGTTCCAGACAGACTCTAAACTGTAAATTATTACTATTTCCCAAACCAAAATCAAAGTTTTAATTCTAGAAATTAGGGATGGAAAAGCCTAGTAGTTTTGTCCATTTACCCAAGTGAAGTAGCTTGAAAGGAGACACCAAATAGATATATTTGGGCAGCGTCAGAATTCAAAGAGGAACCCCAATTTACCAGATAGTCATCTTAGCCAGCTATGCCTTGGCACCAGAAAAATGTGAATGGGTAGAGTTTTATGTGTAGGTTGTAGGGAGTTCCTGAATTAATATTCTACCAGATTTGTACTTTGTTAATTGTTGCTTTCATTCACTGTCCCTGAGATTATAATGTGGAGCATTTTTAATAACATGGGGGCAAGGATTAGAAAGAGGCCACTGCATTGACAGGAACACCAGGGCAGTTTGTAGGAAAGCAGTTAAGAGAGATATCTGGAAGATTTGCCAAGTTGAAAAGTCTTCATTATTAATGTCTTAGGAGCTGACTTGATGAATTGTCTAGTCTGTTTCCCCTTAGTCCTTCCGCTTCTTTCCTAAAGACAAATGTCTAAGACAAATCTCTGTACAGGGGGGAAGGAATCTGTAATAGATTATTTCTTATTACATAGAAATTGGTTAATAATTTACTAATTTAATTTCAGTGTTTCATGCTCCATTTCAATTAATCTTCAGAATATAAAATAAATGCTGTTCTTTTTTCTTCAGATGCTAAAGAGGACACTAATGAGAAGACCTGACCTTGATACCTTTTCAAAGATAATTTAACTGCCTAGGAGGTGATTTCCTCTTCCCTTTCTCTGTTTACTTGTACTTAAATGTAAACCTCTCCAGTGATATTAGAAATTGTACAAACATATTTTTATCCTGATTTACACCAGTCTTATACTAGTAAAATGTCATTGCAACTAGTAGAATTAGGCCCATTATCTTCAATAAAGTAGACATGTGAAATGATAGGATTTCTGGGCACAGTCTTACAAAAAGCAATCATCCCAGTATTATTCCAGGCCACATATTATATCCATCCACCAAATCTCTCTTGTGTTTTCCTTAAATAAAATGGATGGTATGGAAACTCTTTTGTAATGCTTAATCCTAGTCTACACCCCCATGGAAGAGTTTTAATAAAAAATGATTTATCAAGTGATCAAAGTGGCTCATCTAACCAGGTACACTAACATCCACATTATCTATCCATGATTTTGTTAAAATAATTTTTCATCTTATTCCTGCTGTTCTTTATTACTCTTCCTTCCACCTGTGGGTTCTCCTGCTTTGAAAATGTTCTTGGACCTGTCTATTACATTATAACCAGAATGTTCAGGACCTAGAATACTAGGGGTTGCATCTGCACTTGCAATTAGCATATAGCAGTACAATCTGGTGTAGTTTGCACCAGAGTTTTTTGCTCCCAGGCACAGCGTTTACATGTGCTCCCAGGACCACAGTACGTTGAGCTGGGGCAGACTAGCTCCAGTTGACAGGGACTCCAGGGGTAAGCCTGCCAGCCCAAGGCTGATCTGCCCCTGCTCAATGTGCTGCTGAGGGGCTGGCTGGGGTATGAGGGTGCTACAGTGTGGGCCTAGCCAGCAGGCACCCCTGAACTGTAGTGCTCATGCCCCAGCCAGCCCCAGTCACCATCTACATGTGCGTTTTGGTGCACGTAACTATTCTGCTGTAGGATAGTACTTGTCCTGGACAGTACTATCCTACAGCAGAGTTAATTAATTTACTGTACCCTAATACAGGCACACGTAGACAATGAGGCTTTATGGCAGAGCTCATTAATCAGCTCTGCAGGAAAGCACACATGTAGATGCACCCTGTGACTGGTAAATATACTGGATTAAATTAGGAATCACACTCACTGAAGCCAATTAAATTTTGCATTTGCAGTATGTTTTGTGATCAGTAGAAAGATGTTCAAGAATTACATGAAATTCTTGCAGTTGTTATTGCTAAGCTTAGATGTAAAAATTGACAGCACCAAACAACATGTTCCAGTGTTCAGATGCTCTTTGCCAGGTGTGATTTCACACTCTGGAAAACACAAAAATATATAAGGAAAACTCCAAAAAGCAATATTTCCTTGATTTGCTTACTGGAGAGACCTTTCATTTTTGTAAAGAATTTTCTTTGTAAAGAAAATCTGTTTTTTTCATATGGGGTCAAAGTAGACAAGTTGACTTGATGTAATCACCTCTGATCTAAGCAAAAAGCAGCCTTCCCTCCAGTACCTACAGGCAGTTTAAATTTGTCTCAACACAGAACAAATGTTATACATGAAGCTATTGAATAGATGGGGCAGCATGCTAGCTTGGCAGGTGCAGTGAAGGGGAGCAAAGATGCTGATTGGTGCTAGGTTCCACTGTAGGAGATTCTACCAGCCAGAAAAGGATTCCTTGCAGAAATTTTGGGGAATGCACATCTTTCTTCCTGTGAGCAAAGGGTACTCAAAGTTTTGGTCAGATTTTGCTGCTGAGGACTGTGTACATGCTCACAGGCCTCCAACTAGGCAAGTTGCAATGTAGGTTTGCTACCCAAGCCAGCATTATGTGACTCTTTGCACAGGGGCAGGAGTTCTCAGAGCTTCTTTTCTTCCCTTTGCATTCTAATATAACAGAGGGCAGGATTTAACGTAAAGAGTTTACTCTACAGATTCCTCATGCTGCTTACACAAATACACAAAAACCTTCAAATAACATATCAGACCCAGAGAGGCATTAGAATTGTGAATTGCCCTAGATCTTTGGTAATAGGGAATTAAGATTTTACAAATGACTGAGTAAATTGATACCTACAGAGGCACTGTAAACTGATCGGCCTTGAGTCTGAGCTCACTTTATTCCACTATGAATTGGGGGCAACTAAACTGAAGCCAGTGGAATTACATCAATGCAAGATCAGAATCCATCTCACTGCTTTCTCTTTTACTGAGCTTGCTAATCCTATAGTTGCAAGGAAACTGAAAAATCTATACACACAAACTCCATTGGCCTGGCTATCTTATTGTGAAACCTACAGTATATCCCAGCCTTATAAAAAAAATCACTCAAGTGTAACACCATCCTCTCTCTCTTTTCTGATAAGGAGTAAGGAAGAGCTGCCAATAGCATAGAAAGTACAAGACAGGGACATAATATTTCACAACAGGAAAAAAAATACAGGAACTGAATGAAAATCAAATCATTTAAATTAAAGTGGCCTATAATACCTAAATCATACAGCTATAACAGAATGCAAACTAGAGTTGGGAAATAAAATCACCTGAAGAGGGTTCTTGAAGACAATTCTGAAGCTGCAGAAACATAAATTTTACAATGTTCTTCTATACCAATAGTCTTCCCCTACTAATAGGGTCCATTGCAACCAGTGGAAATTTTCTCACTGACTTCAGTGTTCTATGAATCAAAACCTAAATAAAAGGTAAACAAATGAAATACCATGTTTATGAATTAATCAAAACTGCAGTTATTCATTGTTGTCTGCTGTTTCCGAGACAGAAGGTTACGCATCGTTGTTTGCATTGTATGGTGCTTTGTAGAAAAGGGATTGTATGACTGCAGTGCTCCTGGGACTCACAAAAATCAGCTGTACATCTGATGAGGTTATTCCAGTGAGCAAATATTTTAAATAACTGTGGCAGAGCTGAGAGGGAATGTATGGAGGGAGGTGTGGTTCCCCTTTATGCTATTCAACCAATTGGAGCTGTCATTTTAAGCGGCGGTCTGGGAAAACTGCAAAATTCTATTTTGTTCTTAGCTGATTCACAAAAATAACATCTTAAATATGCCTGTAAGACCAATCTCCCACCCTCACGATTTATTTTAATGGAAGGCCGAGCTGGAATTAAATACACTCCAAGATTTAAAATGTAAATCTTAGCTTTGGGAGGAACATAACTCTTCACTTACTTAATTATGTGCAAATCTGGTTAACAGCAAGTAAAAAAAAAAAAGAATCTATCTTTGTCCTCCTGAATATACACTAGCGAAAGAAAAAATCCTTGATGTCCATTGCACAGCATCTTTTTCCCATCCACAGTTTTGCAAACCAGCGCTCTCTTCAAGGGCATGATACTATTGTCAACCAATGCCAAGAAGGTGTACAATTTTACTGACATCTTGGAATACTGAATAGTGAATCAGAAGGCATGCTCTCCAGATATATTTTAATAGGATTCCTACCAATATGCTTTCTTTTGTATGGTACATAACCTGTTAAATAAAACCTATATAGGGGTTTTTTGTTGGGGGTTTTTTTGGGGGTGGGGAAGGGCAGGGGAAGGTTTCTGATTTATTTTGTTCAAAAGGAAAGTGAAAAGAGAAATCCACAAACAGGACTCAGATTCCTGCTCTCTCTATAAACAGAAAGAGAGGCTTTTGTTTTTATCATAGCATTACCTAAAAGCTCCAGTCCTGGACCTAGACCTAGATGTGCCAGGCACTATGCAAATTCAGAAGAATAAATTGGCACCTGTCCCTAAGAGCTTATATCCAGGCTTCCTAACTGGAAGCCTAATCCAGTGATTCTTAGGCTTTTGTCTGTGATCCAGTAATAGCTTATAGAGCTGTTAGCATTGGTGTGAAAAGCCAACTGAACTATCCTCTTCATTCTCAGTTTTTTTCTGTAGGTATCCAGGCTCAGGTGTCATTGCAAAGGAAAGCCTGAAGTTCCTTTGAAAAAGCAGGATGAGAGACTACCTTAAGTGGCCTCTACTGATGAAAGGAAGGAGAGAAATTGGGAGGGAAAGGAATGTAACAACTGGACTGTTTGACCCGGTAAAGCCTGAGGGAGGAGGACCAGCTGGCCGGGCACACCCAGAAGAGTATGGGAGGGGAATCAAATGACAAGGAATCATGTGCCCAGTGATAAGAGAACCAAGCAACAGGGAGGTAGGTAAAGAAAGAAAACAAGAGAGGAAGGAAAAAAAGGTAGGAGATAAACTCAAGCAGAAACATTAAGGGACAGAATCCAGAGAGAGGAAGAGGAAACAAATGGAAAAAGGAGAGAGCACAATTAACATTTTTCAAAAAGCACATTTAATGAAAGCATACCTGCCTCACCTGTTCATTTTAACACTAATTCAACGTTGAATGAACATTTTGGAGGAAAGACATCTTTGTAACAACATAGAGTGAAATTTTCTGAGGCCTTGCCTAGATAGAAAATGTTTTTTTGGTATAACCAAAGGTATGATAATGGTATATCTGTATAACTCCTCATATAGACAGTCTGGAATACAATGAACATCTTTTAAAGTTTAGCGTATGTTGCTTGGAAAAGGGTTTAAGGAAATTTAAAAAGGCACTCTTGCTGGAATATTAGTGTCCATATGGAGGGTACTGGAATAAGTATACCTGAATAACTATACTAATATAAGCACAGAGTGAAATGAACTTGCACTGATTTCTCCCCTTTTCAGAAAAGCCTTTGTCAGCAAATGAGGCAGAATAGGTTTAAAGCTCAACAGAAATTCTCTATAAATATATTCTTTGAGAGGTTAGGATATGCAAACTTTTTCCCGTCATTCACAAACCAAATAAATTGAAACAGAAAGGAAATTTCTAAATTCTTGAACAGAACATATAACTTAGATCTAAGATGCTACCAAGCTAGGGATGCTTTATAGTGCTAAACTATTTGAGCAAATGAGAAACCTAATGAAACAGTGAAATGCATTTGAAATACCAGAAGGTAAAGAGTGAAGGTGCTAAGTGAAGGTGCTAAGGGTTCTATATAAGATGGAAGCACCAACTTTCTTGAAAAACTGTTGTTGTCAAATTATTGTTGCTTTCTGAAATGATCCCTTCAACTCTGTTGGTCAACATGACAAATATTTGTGCCTCCATGATAACTGATTTTTCTAGAGTATCAAGTCAGAATCCAGAAACAGATTGTAAAATCAAACTTTTGTGATAACAATAAGAAGACTTAGCCTTTATATTCCACATTTTCATCTGAATTTCTCAAATTGCTCAAAAGTGCTTTGCAAAGTTGGGCAACAGGCAGTTAGCCCATGGGTCTTTTCAGTGTTATGATGCCAGATGGCAAACATCTTAGTCAAATCTACATGAGTCATACCATTTCTTGTTAGGTCATACAGGCTAAGTACAGACACTACACTTAATGTAGTTTAAGCACACAGAAAGTGCATTACAGTCATAACAGAACAGATGTTCATGGCATCTAAAACAGTGGTTCTCAGCCTTTTTTGTACCAGGCCCCATTTGTAAACATCAGTGGCCAGTCTCGACCCAGTAAATAGTTTCAGTAGAAAACACACAAGTATTTTGGCCCTGACATACTTATTACACACAAGTTAAAGCAGCTCAACAGCCTTAATTTTAAAGACAGAAATCAACATCAACAGGAAAACATTAACAGCAAGATCAACATGTGGCCTTCCATTACTCCCAAGTAAAACTCATCATTGTGCAGTTTGCACACTGCAAATTGCCAGTGCCCCTCACTCCCAACAGGCAGCCCCCTGGCTCTGCTGATGCCCCTTATTCCCAACTCACAGCCCCCTGGCCCTGCTGGTGCCCCTCACTCCCAAGCCACAGCTCCCTGACAGTACCTCTCAC
>NW_017729006.1:3732827-3736808 GCF_001723915.1 Gavialis gangeticus
GATCAACATGTGGCCTTCCATTACTCCCAAGTAAAACTCATCATTGTGCAGTTTGCACACTGCAAATTGCCAGTGCCCCTCACTCCCAACAGGCAGCCCCCTGGCTCTGCTGATGCCCCTTATTCCCAACTCACAGCCCCCTGGCCCTGCTGGTGCCCCTCACTCCCAAGCCACAGCTCCCTGACAGTACCTCTCACTCCTGACCCACAGCTCCCTGAACCTGCCAGTGCCCCTCACTCCCAAGCCACAGCCCCCACCCCTCCCAGCCTGCAAGGGGAAACCTGTGCTTTCCTGAGTTTTTCTGTGACTGTTTGCGACCCTTTCAAATAATCTTGCAACCAACTTTTGGGTCATGACCCATGGGCTGAGAAACACTGATCTAAAGCACTTTAAAAATAGTGGATTCTGCTTTAAGTTAACCCTGGATGGATGTGTACTAACTTAAAGCACTTTCTGTTAGAGTGTTTGACCAAATGTCTGTACCAGATCCCATCAAGGGTTAACTTGAGCACAATTGCCGCCATCCTAGGCAGCATTGCACAGGGCAATAACAGCCTCTGATCCCAGTGACAGCCTCTGATCCCAGTCCTGCTTGCATCGCGGCAAGGGCTGCTGCAGGGACACGAACCCCCCAGCATCCCCAGCCAGGCTGTGCTACACTGCAGCTGTTGGCTACAGCTGTCAAGAGCCTGGTAGGGAAAGGGACCACTCTGCACCAACCTGGCTTGCCCCTCTCCCCCACAAAAGACCCCAGCCAGCAAACTTTCGGGGGCCCTCATCATGAATGCCATGTGCTGCCAGTGGTGCCTTTTTGTAGGGGGTGCACCGTCACGATCAGGTCGCCTTCATGGTGGGGAGGCTCTGTTCCCCTCTCTTCCCCCTAGCTGCTGCTGACAGTCACCAACTGGCTGGGGGGTGGAGCTGGAGAGAGGAGCCGCATACTGGGAGGTGTGTGAAAGCACCCCCAGTGGCAAACATCACACCAAACAGTGAATGTCTGTTCAGTTGGCTCCCGCTCTAACTTATCATGCTTTGAATAAAGTGCTTCCGCCACAGGATTTTTGAACGTCTGTACTTAGACACAGTCATTAGGTTTCCAATTAGGTTTGCTCATACGGTTTGTATGAGCAAACCCCTTCTAGTAAAGAAACAATATATGCTGGGAAAGACCACACTTGGATGATTTATTCCAGTTCTTCAAGAAAAATAAACAATATTGGCAAAAGTACATCAATGTCTCTACATTAAGGCTTTCACTGGCATGAACATGTCAATAAAGTCACTCCACTAATCAACATCACTATACTAGAAAGTTTCTAGTGTAGATCTGGCATTAGAGGGATATCACCATTACCTAGTCACCGAGCAACTGGGTCCAGATCAAAAACATGTATGCACTTACTGTCCACATGCAACATCCTGCAGTATATCAATAGGAAAGAGACAAAAGCAGCAGGTTTACTGAAGCTTGACCCACTGCATTTGTAAGTCAGGTTGTTTGAGCCTCGATATGGTACAGGCCTCTGTTCAGCACCATACCCAGACTCTTGGTGGCCTTGGACAAACTTTTAGTATCGGACTCCCCTTCGCCAGAGATAATGTCAATAACAATTTTAAAATTACTACTTTCGGGTCCCCTTTCTGTCCAGGCCCCAGGTGGCCGCCCAGTTCACCCATGCCCATGTCCGGCCCTGCCTCTGTTTTCTCCAAGGCCTAAATTGCCATTGTCCTAGAATTCCTGCCACTTGGTCTGCTGTAATCACACCACTCCAGAGTTTCCCACTGAATTATATTTTATGTTTGCACCACTGATGTCTAAGAGCAGTACCTATGTTCTGGACCTAGAAACAACTGGGTAGCAGAACTTCATGCACCTGTCTGAGAGGAGGCAGGAAGAGAAATGGAGCCCAGCACATAGATGGCCAAGAAGCCTATGCAGTCATCAGTGACAGAAGAAGCTAGCCTGAAGAAAAGTGTTTTACTTGCTGGGGGAAACCCTCAGAAGGCTGATAACTTTTGAGAAGGCAGCAGAGTCTGAAGAAAACTGCCTCCACCAGCCCCAAAACAATGCGACACAACTGATTGACTTTGGGTTTTAGGTGGAGTCTAGAATAGCAATAACCATCTATTTTCTCAGTTTAACGCCTGGTGAATATCATTTTCTCCATTTTACAAAAGGAAAAAATGAGGGACAGGGAGATAAAGTGACCTGCCACTGACAGAGCTAGGAAAGAAACCTCCTATCAATCAGTCCAAAAGCTTTTGCACTCACTGTAGTTCTGACACTTTAAAGAAGCAATGGAGTACTCTGTCTTCAAGATGGTGAAATAATTTTAATGCTTGCTTCTATTATACACCGGGTACATCTACATGTGCATTTACTGTGCAGTAAGGGGCTTGCAGGCTGGCGACACATGCAGCCATTAAAGCACAGTAATGCTGTATATATACTGACTTGGGACTAAAATTAGTCCAAAGTCAGTCCACACACACACTATTACTGTGCAATAAGGCATCTACACGTATATTACTGCGCAGTAACTAATTGGACATAAATTTGATATCTGCAGGATGCAGGTCTCATATTTACACCCAAGTCAGTGTAAGTCACTATAGTTATAGTGCAGTATGGGCATGTACATGTAGACATGTGCCCATACTGTGCAGTAATTTGCAGTTACTGTGTAATATCCTAAATTACTGCACAGTAAATGTGCACGTGTAGACACACCCACAGAGGCAAAGGAGAGACTTCTGGACAGAGATCTCATGATAACTTTGACCGTATTGCGGAGTGAAAATTGATCTTAAGATGTCTGGTTTCTACAGATATCAGAGTGGGCCATGCCATGTTTCAGGAGGACTTCAATAAAGGAGAACCTTTCACATCAGTCCGTGGTTTTCTACTAAAGCTTAAGGGGTGAAATTCTGGCCAGTAAATAGTAGTTTTACCAAGAATTCAGTGGAGCAAGAGTTTTTCCCATAGTCTTTTTGCTCATATTACAGTCTCTTAGCCCACTCTGTAGATACCAGGTCTCCAAATTAATGTCAGGACTAGTCCTAAAAACAGACAAAGAAAGTCACATCTTGCAGCATGACTTTAGGGGGCCCATAGTTACAACTAAATGTTTTGGGTCATCAACCAGCACATCTCTGGCAGAACAAAGAGAGAAGAAACAACTCATTATGGACCTCTCCTTGCTCCTATAAGAGAGAACTGAAGGGGAGGCAACTGTAATGATCCATAGAGGGAATCTCATTGCCAAGGGAAATTACTGTAAGCGAAGCTGGAGCACATAATTAATTAAGAGAAGATAGTTGTGGGCAGGAAACCCCAGTGTAAGCCTGTAAGTTCCCCAACCCTGACTCGTGGAACTCAATGCTTGCATTTTCACAGTGCAATAAGCAACTAATTTGAATATAGTTCCTTCCTCTTTTGATCCTATTCAAAGGTTCAGTATAATTATTTAGCAAGTTGTGTCATGAACTTCATTTTCCCTAGTATCTGGCCCCATATCGTATGATTATGCATAGATGACAAAGTGGATCACTACAGGACCATATGATCTGCCGGCATTTTTCTAGTTCCCCTGCTTCTCATCTACTTACCCAAACTGAGCAGCAGGGAGTCATTCTAAGAAAGTATCTAGTGACACGATCCAAAGGGACTTTGATTAATCCCAATAATCTTCCTTTTGCAGAAGATCCAGAATGAATTTGAACTGGCCAGATTCCTATGTGCATTCAGATCAGTGGCCCCAAGGAAATTAGATTATTGTAATGTATTCTTGCAGTCTTCTCCAAGCTTGATGCTAAGGAAAAATTGTCTACTACTATCCAGTTACTGCCTTTAGACAACTCCATGTGGCTAAGAAACGTGGGGCACAAGGAGAGTGAATAATTTGAGCTATTTTTCCTGCATTATTTTTTTGGCCCTGATCAAGAGGGCGAACTTCAACGAGCTAAGGAGGATAGTTGGAG
>NW_017729006.1:3736819-3739681 GCF_001723915.1 Gavialis gangeticus
TCCAACCCTAGAAACTATGAAACTATGAAAAAAAAAAAAAGGAGAAGAAAGAACAGCAAATAAAGGGAAAAGAAACTAAAAGAAAAGGGATTGTAGGGAGAACAGTACAAAATGGTGCAAAAAGTATTACAGAAATCAAACGGAGAGGGGGAACAGCAATAACTGTTTAAGTGGAGGAGCTGCTTGATTTCTGGAGATCGTACTGTCACTGTTGCTGGAGTGGTTCCCCAAGTTATTCATAGGAATTTTGGCTGAAAAACCAGTCATACCTGTTTGGTGGACGAAGGATAAGGTACTTTTCCAGTACCAGTTCTGTGATCTCCAGACCAGGACTGGGAAGGCAGGCAAAAAGGTAGGCTTCTAGAGCTGTAGGGATTTCACTCAGTGGATCAGCACCTTTGCTGCTTCTTTTCTCCCTGTATCCTCTGTTTCGCTTCCTCGTGTATTGCTAGAGAGTCTGGCAGGCCTGGTTGTGGAGAACTGTAAGAACTATGAACTGCCTCTGTTCACACCTAGAGGCAATCATTGGTGACATAAAATGAAAATTCCTACTGCTGTAGTTACTGCAGTCATGGCAACACCGAGTGCACTCAGAGAGGACTGAAAACACATTTTTGGGTGGGTAACAAAACCTTCCCTTCTCCAAAATGTGACCAGCTTTGTCAATGATTACTGTGAATGGGACTGGGCTGGCATTGTGATAATTTCCATAGAGATGATTCTTCAGAATACACCTCTGACTTCTTAACTAATCAATTTTACGTAAGTGTGTGTGTGTGTGCGTGCGTGCGTGCATGCGTGCGTGTGTGTTAGGGGAAGGATCTCCAAGCCTTCTGCTGTAGAAGTGGAGCCCTTTCAATTAGTTTAAATTCACTTTGGTTCTTGTCGTTAAAAGCTAATGAAGCAGGGAAAGGGACTCAAACCTTACTTTTTTCCAGTGAAAGTGAAGATTCTCTTTTAAAAACAGAAGTATTTGTTCTGTAAAAAGTGGCTCGGAAAGGACTTATCTCCAGATCCACCAAGGATGAAATATGGAACACAACAAATGACAAAGACTCAAAGTGAAGGGCACCAAAAAAAAAAAAATACAGGAAATGAAAGGCTATGGGCTTTATTGTCTTAGTATACATGACTCTTTCTGTAATCTTGGGTTCATAATTCATTATTTCTGATGGAGAATTTACAACCATAAAAGTGAACAGATTCCAAGCCTGTCTAGCGCACAGGTGACTTTGGGATTGACATGAGTGACATTCTGTGGAGGGGCACATTTGAATCAGTAGTGCTCAGTTTTTGCATGTGGTCCCAGCCACATAACATGAATTGGTTACAAATTCCCCATGGAAAGGGAAGTCTGTATCAACACTGGCCTTTTCTGCATTGGCTAAGGAAGGTCCTTAAGGCTGCCAGCAAAGATTTGCCAAAGAATTACCATACTTGATGCAGCATTTATCGGTTTACCATTGTGGTCACTAGCAAGCCCTTATTAAAAGAACTGCCCATGAGGAGCTAGTTTACCGCCTGTACCCTTTCCATGTCAACTCCAGCCCCTAATGATCCATGAATCATAACATGATAACTATAAAAGTCTTTAAAAAAAGGCAAAAGGAGTTTCACCTTTTCTTTATTTGGGAGCCTCAAAGAGGCAGAATTCTTGCAAAAGTAACCATAGGTCCTAGACCCACAGCTAAGTGAATAAAGCAGTTAGAAAAGGGAATTGAGGGGAGGAAGCACATATAACAGAATGGAGAAGTAGGCCCATCTGCCTGTAGTACAGGGTACCCCAGGATAGCGCCAGACAAGGAACTTAACACCAGACACTTAACTCCCCACATTCAAATATATTACACCAGGATAGAATGGTATACACTAGAGTAACAGCTAATTATACAGGTGTAACTGTCTCATGTGCCCCAGCCTGAAGTTTGTGAGTCATGGGAATGTTTTGGCTTACCCTACGGCAGTGGTGCTCACACTTTTTGCTGCATGGACTGGATGGCCAATGCCCAGTCAGTTCGTGTGCCGGGTCTGGCTGGTGGACCCAATGCAATGCACAGGAAGGGTGGAAGGGGACACAGTGGGGCCAAATCAGGTCACGCAGTAGTGAGATCCAGCATTTGGGGGACGGGTGGAAGTTGGCCCAGCCCTCATCAGGAGGGAAGGGGGCATGGCTTGGCCCCAGTCCAGCAGCATGGGGTTTGGGATTCTGGCAGCAGGGCAGGGTAGCAGCATTAATTGCCACTGCTCCCCAACTGCCACAGTTCCCAACCTGTGGAGAGTCCTGTGGGCCAGATGCGAAGGCTCCATGGGCTGCATTTGGGAGAAAGGCAATGCCTGTCCTTTGGCACTGAAGGGGCCAAAGGGTGACATTACTGCATGTACTGAGCTAGCACATTACCTGAGACTGATCTTCCCTAGGCAAGTCAAAGCTCCATCCAAGTTCAAGTTCCATTTTGGAATGAACCATAGACCTAGACACCGATAAAATACATCTTTGGTTCCAGTTCTTCACCTATACGTCTTCAGCTTTTGGTACGGACGTTCCAGAGCTCAATCCCCACCAACAGCAAGACTGGTTTCCCCTTTGTATGCAGCCATGCTTTATTCTGCAAAGCCATGCCATTAGAACATGAGACTAGGAGCCTGTTTTGCGGAAGTGTATTGCTCCTCACCTCCAGGTAAAGGCAGGAAAAGCAGCACTCCTGAAAGCCCTTGAGGGACTGGAGAGCTGGTCTCTTGTTTCAGCATTGTCTTCTCATTGCTTGTGTGGCCTTAGATAGGTAATGAAACCTCTTAATATATTAAGTTGGTGGTACTAGCCATACTCACGGTACTTGGCTGGAGCATGTGGTTGGAGCAATT
>NW_017729006.1:3744681-3745652 GCF_001723915.1 Gavialis gangeticus
CCTCTTAATATATTAAGTTGGTGGTACTAGCCATACTCACGGTACTTGGCTGGAGCATGTGGTTGGAGCAATTCCTATCTATCTATCTATCTATCTATCTATCTATCTATCTATCAATCATAATATCGGTGGATAGACAGATGTTTTCTAGATAGGAATTGCTCCAACCACACACTCCAGCCAAATACTATAAGTATAGGATGGATAGATAGATAGATAGATCTGAGAAATGCAGAATCATCCCAGTAATAGTGATGGTGATGGGCAGTGGTGGTGAGACTCAGGCTTTTCCCTGCCTGCCACTGGAGATGCCCCATGGTTTCCTAGGGGCTCTTTGATCTCCTATAGAAACCAGGGACACTGAGCCAAATTCGCCCCCACAGTGAAGTCAAGAGGGATGAAGTGGGTCTGGAAAACTAGGGCAAGCTGCCTGGACTGTGCTGCCTTCTTCTCAGGTGCGAGGGCTGGTAGGTCATGTCCTTTCTCTCTCTCCAGTCACATAAGGCTGCTAAAGGGGGGTGATTTTTTTTCCCCAGGGGAAAGAAGTGTAAAAGAAGGACCAGACAAGTTGCAGCCGATCTCCTCCCGCGCCCCCCGCGGGTGCCCCCTTCCTCGTGCCCGGCCGCGGACGAGCCCCCCAGTCGCAGCAGGCGCGGATGACGTAACGCGCGGCCCCTTCTTTTGTGCGCTCGTGATGTCACCGGGCGCGGAGGTGCGGACAATGGAGCCCGGGGCCCGGGCGGCGGCGGCAGGGGGGCCCCGAGGCTGTTGACGCTGCCCGAGGAGGGAGGGGGGGACCTGCCGCGGAGCCAGGTGAGCCCCGGCGCCCCGCGGAGACAGGGGAGAAGTTGCTGCTGCTGCGGGGAGGGCAGCGAGTGGCAACAGCCTTGCAGCACCCCCCTGCCCCCCCCGGCCCCGTCTCCATCCCCGGGGGCTGCGGGTCCCCCCGCCCTCGCCGTGCCCAGGGGGCG
>NW_017729006.1:3745859-3759563 GCF_001723915.1 Gavialis gangeticus
TGCAGGCTCTGAGTGGGCTGCCCCTTCCCCACCCCCCCTTTTCACCATCCCTTGTGGGCACCCACTCTCCTCCTCCACCCCCTGCACATACTAATCCCCTTTCCCCCCCACCTCAGACACTTTTTCTGGCATCGATTCTCTGCCCCCACCGGGCCACTGGGGCGCCCCCTCACGCACACAGCTAAGCTGCTCGTGGCCCCATGCTCTTGCCCTGGAAGCCCATGACACCCCAGTCCCATTGTAGCCAGGCGCTGATGATGAGCTTCCTTCCATTTCCCCCCACGTGCCTTTCAGCGCAGAAAGGGGACAGGGGACATCCCATTTACATCGGGGCTGGGCAGTAGTGGGTGGTGATGACTGGGCTCCTGTGTGTAGTTTGGGGGAGATTAGAAGGAATTATTGAGAGCTTCCCTGATCTTCGCTGTCGTCTTTTTTCTAGCCCCTCTCCTCTCACTGGGAGGAGGCGTTAAAGTCCGTCCCCTCCCCCAGTATATTGCTGGTGCGCTCAGACCACTGCTGTGTGTGGTTCCTGTTTGCCGAGCCCGTGGGGAGGGGGAGAGAGGAGGACCCTTTAAAGAGAGCACAACCCAAACACAGAGTGAGATTGTCCATTTCCTTTCTCTGTGTGTGTTCATTGTCTGTTCCCCACACCCCATGGTGTCTCCTCTCCAGGTTTGGGGTGTGTGGTGGGGGGGTCGCTATGTCGGATGACGATTCGAGGGCCAGCACCAGCTCCTCCTCATCTTCATCCTCCAACCAACAGACAGAGAAAGAGACAAACACGCCTAAGAAGAAGGAAAGTAAAGTCAGCATGAGTAAAAACTCCAAACTCCTCTCCACCAGCGCCAAGAGGTGAGACTGTTAGCAACTAAACACCACCTCACTGCTGTCTCTGCTTGTCCAACTCTTCTCTTTGCCTCCCTTCCATTGCTCATTAATCACTCCCATTCGTTATGACTGGAAATTATACCTTCAACCCCCCCTCACTATCTCCATGAAGCAAAGAGCACCTACATACTATTACTGCTTCTGCCAGCCTCTCCTCCTCCCAAGCACTACCACAGTCTATCTTCCTTCTCAGCAACATCCTTCTTCTCCATAGTTATTGCTCTTCTCATCCCCTTTCTTCATCAGAAGTATAGATAGCCAGAATTGCATGCGAGTGTAATTCCTGTTTTTTTTCTGAACTCTGTGGCCTTAAGCAAACTATTTAACTTCTTCATCAGTTTGCCCATCAGTAAAATGGGGATGACAATTGATTTTTTTTATAAAGCATTTTGAGCTCTCTTATTGAAAGGCCTCTTACAAAGTCAGCCCATCAAACCATCGCTACTGTCCTGTCTCCATGTCACTAGCGTTCAGTTCTTGTCTATGTTGGGAAATTGACCCAAATAACTCTTCTACTACTTCAGCCAACACTTTAGTCTGAAATAATTATTCTGCTCATAGGCAACTGGTAGGGGGTGCATGGGGGTCTGACACCGATGTTGTTGGCAGCTCTGACAGGGCCACCACCTTTGGTGGCTTCTGCAAGTGCCCCACTGATTCAGGAGGCACCAGTCACTCATGATTCTGCTGACAAAACATAGTATTTTTTCCAGAATATTGTTCCCAGAAGGGAGTCATACCAGAATAGTTAAATTTATTCTAGAACAGCGAGCCTAGAATTGCTGTGCTGGTCATTTTTTCCCAGTAGTCAGACCCTTAAAGCTAACTCACTTCTACAATATTACTGCTACCCTCTCTGCTCTGCTTCTCATCTTACCTGAATTCACCACCATCATGCTCCCAAAAGCATGAAGAATGGAGTTTCCAAGAAAACTTCCATTACTTCTTCCACAAACAGAATATTCCATCTACTTAATGGCTTTGCCATGCAGCAGCAAAAAGCTTCCCAGCTGTAGATGTCAACAGTGTCTGGATTTTTGTCAATTTTTCTATGATTTCTCAGCTGATGCCAGTCTGTCACAGCCCAGATCTTGTGGTGTTTAGGCAGTTGGTTAGGCAGACCTCAACAGAGCACATTTACTTAGCAGTCACCTAGCCAGTGGCAACAAGGTTTCTTGTAAAGCCTGCTGATTGTAAATTGCCTAATATAAATAGGCTGTGGTTCTCATAACATGTGACAAATGGAAGAAAATGCAAAGGAGAAGGAAGGGAGGTTGGTTGTATGGAGGGGGTAGATATGAAAGTGAGGTCTGAATGGTACTAATGGGACTGAGGGGTAGGGGGTGGTAGCTGGGTGGTTGGTGATGGGAAGGGTAGTGCAGTGCTGCATAGGCACAGAGGCTTTTGAAGCAGGAGGCAATGAAGGGACTGGAGTGTTGTTTGGACATGGCAGTTCTGTACATGTAAGTGGGGGGGTGCTATATGCTATCGTGGAGGCAATAAAGGAGTTGGAGGTTGTGGGGGCATAAAGGGCCTTGGAGATGTATGGATATTCACTTCCCTTTAGTACTTTTTCCCAGAGATGACTTGGGAGTGTGTGCCAGTTTGGTTCTACTTCTAGTTGTTTGCCCACCAAGGTCCAGCCCCTTCCCATGGGAAGATGGTGAAGTCAGTGTTGGCAGTGGAAGATTGTGGCACTAGTTGTTTAGGCCAGAGCAGTGGGACAAGGATGCAAAATCTCCAGGCTACAGCCTCCTACTCAGCCAGTGCATTGGGTCTGTTAGGAGAACCTGTCTTATTATGAGTGTGATGGAAGGGGAAAAGGCCCTGTCTGTTCCACCGTGTGGTTTGCAGTGGCGTCTGCCTGTATCATAATGCATTGGTCTGCGGCTCTGGCGTGGTGGTGGGGGGAAATGCAGTGTCTTTTTTACTTTCAGTGTCTCTGGGTATACATGGGAGAGGGTTTTGCATACTTGCACACAGGGTTTTGCGCACACACAGCCACAGACTCAAGTGACTGCATTGGTAAAACCTATGTGTTGAGCATGATCCCACATAGTGACTTACCTTTGTTCTCTCTTGTTTTTATTGCCACAGGATTCAGAAGGAATTGGCTGACATCACTTTAGATCCACCTCCCAACTGCAGGTTTGTGTTGGGTTTTTTTGTTTTTGTTTTTTTTGGGGGGGGAGGGGGTTGTGGGGCAGGGAGGAGCTAAAGGATGCTTTTTATTATTTCTAAATACTGTGTCTTCATAGGTTATAGATACAGTGGATGAACAACTGTTTAGATTAACATAAATACTTTCATGAATGCTTGGTTGATACAAAATACTCCCCCTGTGGGGGAAAGCTCAAGAGATTGCATGTGTTTTGACATGAATTTTCTGTTTGTTTTGTTTTTTCATAATTGCATTAGAATTTATCACACTGCCCATGCATATGTTTCTGAAACTGGTCAGTAAGAAAGTGTGTGAAAACTTGCCCCTTGTTGGTTTTTTCCTCTGGTTTAAAAATCTAACACTTGACTGTGTTAATCTTATTTATATAAGAGTACTGCCAAAAAAGCAAAGAATAGTAAAAAACTATGGGTTCTTTTCAGCTCTTTGCTAAGCAGGAACAAGGGTGGAGGGGAGGTGTGTGTCAGTATGTGTACCAAAGAAGACAGTCTGGTATCTAATAAAATAAGAGACTGGAGTATGCTCTTGGCCTCTCTAAAATGGTTATTTGAACTATATTTTAAAGATGTAAACACTTTGTTCAATATACCTACTAAATGTTATTTTGTTCCTCTCTGAGTTGTCTTGGCTTCCTTGATGCCACTCAGCATTTGGGGATGAAACAGCCTTTGGTTGAACAGAAAGACTGCTTTCAGCCTGGTCTCTGTCCACTTCAGTTGCTGTAGACCTATTTCCAAAGAGCTTCTTTAGTTCTTTATCTGACTGCTCAGATCTTCCTGCTACTGCTGAGCCAGGTCTGAAGCTTTTGATGTCAGTCATGGCAGCAATTAAAAGAAAAATGCCATTTAACAATTCAGAATTGGTCTCTCAGTTATTCGGAGTGGATTTTCCACTCACTTTTATATTGTTAGCACTTTGAAGTTTCTTACTCTCCTGTTTTGGTCAGCAGGGAGACATTAGCATTGGAGTTAGGTGAAGGGGTCCTGAATAGCCTTTTTAGGGCCCCTTTCTCAGGACTCTTAACTGCAGTATCTGGGGATGGGAAGACAGTATGCAGGAACAAGGCAGATCTAGAGTGAAAGAAACTTTACCTTTATTTAAAGGTTCAGCTAAAAGACACCTCTGGCCCTTGTCGCCAAAAATCAGCAACTGTACTGATGGGTGATACACCAAAGAAAAAAGGAGATTCTCATATTTTTATGTTGTTTTTTTTAATAAAAATATATTTTTAAGATGGCTTAAAATTTGACTAGATGAATTGAAATAGTTCAGTGGTTAATAGGCAAGGAATGCTTTTTATGTAATGGTAAGGTGTGTAGCATTTGAAAAATAGCTAATGAGTTTTGTACTCTTCAGATACTGCTAAATTACTTTAATGGTGTTATTGTGCCCAGGAACTGTTGTGAGGGGCACCTCCTATGTTTCTTTATAAAGAAATCAGGTTGCAGCTTTCATGCAGAGCCTCCTATAAATGATGTCAAAATCCTAATGTTCTTTTATCTACTCATTGCTTTTCCTGGGTCAAGATTAGTTACCAAATGAGTTTTTTTCAAAATGTATATTATGTAGCCATAAAAGTGTTTTCTTACTAACATAATGTAGTTCATTGGCAGTTATATATTTTGAGGCACCTATAGACAAATTTGCACTGTTTCAGCCTTTATGAATGGTTTAAATGGTGGAAATTAGTTCACTGTACAAATAGTTATAATAATAGCAAACTGATGTCCTGCATTCTTTCTGGCCTTCAGATGAATGAGTGGAAGTTGGCAGTTCTATTTAGCAAACACTTTTATAAAAATTTTTAACCTTAAGTATGTTGATAAAGGAAAAAAAATCTGTATTTTTCTTTGTGAAAGCAGGTCTGCTAGTCTTGATGTAGAACTAAATTTTCATATTTCTTATTGAGAATAAGTGAGTGGGTCTGTTAAGTTTAAAATGGCAAATGCCTTAGATTTCCTGAAATGCCATAGGCTTGATGCTGTAAACAACAGACTTGTAAAAGTGTAGGCAGATGCTGATTGCCACAATGGTGAGATGAATTCCAGCTACTAAAGATATGTGGAGTGCTTATGTCCCATGGAAGTAGTCAAATTAGGAGTGTGAAGAGATTATGCAACTGAGATGCTCAAATTGCTGTGTTAAGGCTATAAGACTGTTGTGTGGAAGTCCTACATTAGTACCACTGCCTTCAATTATTCTTTTTTTTTTCTCTTTGAACTTTTCACTGTGAGGGAGTGACTAAAGTTGGTTTCTGAGCTTAATTTTAAGTCTTATCTATTCATTACTTTTAAAAGACTTCATAATGCTAAAAAAATCACTTATCCCACCCTTCCCCAACCCCCACTGCTCAAGCCTTTCATCTCATTGCTCCCTTTGTGTCTTTTCTCGTAGGCTTCTATGCATTCCCTGTATGCACTCTATGCTACCCTATATGTAGGATGGGGGTCCTTTATTCCTCCATTCCATTCTTTAAGGCTTATCTCAAAGCTCAGTTCTTAGGAGGAACCCTGTAAGATGTGGTGTAAAAGGACCTAAACCCTGTGGACTTCCAATGAGACTTAGGTTCCTAGGTATCTAAGTCACTTTTGAAAACTTAGCTGCTCTAGAAATATTTACCTTCTGTCTCATTAATATAAAACTAATTCAGTGTCATTCTGAAGGCTAACAACTTTCTCAGCCAACTACTTGACCTTTTGTATTCACCATCACTGTTGTCACCTTCCTCTCTTGCCAAGGCATTCCAGACATCTTCTGCTTGCCAGCTCCTCCTTGTTTTCAGGGTCTTAATTTAGGGCCTGCTTGCTGAGCACCTTAAATTGCCACTGAAGTCAGCAGGAGTTCAAAACATTCAACATGCTGAGTTCCTTCTGAATTACCACGATCTTAGACTAGAAACTCTGTTGTTGCTTGATTTATTTAATTTTTTAATGGCTTTTTCAAAGCCATATAGGAGGCTTTGAAAGTCAGGAGTTTTATTTTGAATTTTGTAGAGTTGCAAATGTATGTTCAGCCTTTAATCAAAAAGAAATAGACTTTTTGCCTGGTGAAGCCTTTCTGTTGGCAGTATATTTAAAATAATACTTGGATATTTGCTGATTTCTGTTGGAGAGAGTTTGTGTTCTCTTAAATGTCAGTGGCTAATTTTAAGTGAGTCTTGTTTTCTCTCGTCTCTTGAGTATGTTAACATTTTACTTGAAGACACTGAGGTAGAGAAAAGGGCTGAAAAGCTTTAACTTCCTTTTGTCCTTTAATGAAATGGTTTGGCCTCTGACACTGGTGATGAGAGGTAGAGAATCTGTTTTTTGATTGGGGATGTCAGGTTATAAAAGCTAGCCCCAATTTTTCAAATCCAAAAGATGATCATTTTGTGAAATTGAGATTAACTTCATAGGCTTTAAATAGTGCACATTTACATCAGTCATAATGAAATTTCATTTCTCTTTCTAAATATGAGGCCTTTCATTTTATCAAAACAAACTAACTTATTAAGAGAACTCAAAGAAGAATATGTTGAGACTCTTGTTCTTTGTTGTTATATGTGGATGCTGTTAATAGTGCTATCTCAGCACCTCTTTATATTACAAATTCAAGGGTATCATGGAAGTGGCATTCTCTAACTTTACTTCAAATTTTAAAATAGGATTCTAGCTTGCCATTTAAACAGGGTTAACTGTCTAATTGTGTTCACGAATATCATGACAACCTTGGTACTGCTCTTACAGGGTTTCCAAGGTGTTAGTAGGAACAATAGTATAAATGACTGTCTAGATTTGTTACTGCATTGTCTTCATATATTTGAGCAGCAGTATATATGGGCATCTCACAATCTGAAATCTGTGGAGCCCTGTGAAGTAAATATTTATTCCCAATTTTCTGATGAACAATGGAGGCAGGGAGAAACTAAGTGACTTGCCCAGGGTCACACAGGAAGTCTGTGGCAAAGCAGGAACTGAACCAAGGTCTTCTGTGTTCCAGACAAACACCCTCCCAACTTCTCTGGAGCTGTATAGTTCATGCTTTAGATTTGACGTTCAGAGGGAGCCATAAGGAATTGACAGAGTTTAAGCCTGATCATTTAATTCTATCTATTTTTTTTTCTCTCTGTATAGAGGGATCAAAATGTATATTAATTAAAACTTACTAATGTCCATTTTCAACTTTTCAGCTCTTTGCTAAGCAGTAACAATAGTGGAGGGCAGGTGGGAGTTCATCAGTCAGTATGTGTACCAAAGAAGACTGTCTGGTATCTGATAAAATAAGAGGCTGGAGCATGCTATTGGCATATGGCACATAACTTAATGAAGGGAGGTTGAGGGAACTGGGCTTCTTCAGTCTGCAGAAGAGAAGACTGAGGGGGGATTTGATAGCAGCCTTCAACTACCTGAAGAGTGGTTACAAAGAGGACAGAGCTAAACTGTTCTCAGTGGTGGCCAGAAGTGACACATAGGGGGTGCAAGTGCACCCCCTGAGAGCACCGGTGCACCCCTTGTCAGGCCATGCTCCCTGTGTGGCAGGGGCGCAGGCAGGAGCACCAGTGCCCCCCCTGCAAGCGCTGGACAGGAAGCAGGGCCACCAGCAAAAGCAGCCGCGCTGCTTTTAGAAATGGCCGCGGAGCTCCAGAAGCGGTGCAACTGCTTTTGCAGTGAATGAGATCAGAGCCCCTCCAGCCAGCGGGATTGGCTGCCTGGGGACCCCACCCTGGGTCGCTGACTGGTGTCAAGGGGGGCACATGCCCCCCCTGACTCAAGAGGAACCAGGCACCCATGGTGGCGGCAGATGACAGAACAAGGAGCAATGGTCTCAAGTTGCCGCAACTGGGAAGTTCAGGTTGGATATTAGGAAAGCTCTCACTAGGAGGGTGGTGAAGCACTGGATTGAGTTACCTGGACAGGTGGTGGAATCTCCATCCTTAGCGGTTTTTAAGGCCCAGCTCAACAAAGCCCTGGCTGGAATGATCTAGCTGGGGATGGTTTGTTCTGCTTTGAGCAGGGGTTTGGCCTAGATCAGTGGTTCTCAACCTTTTTTTGTACCAGGATGCATTTGTAAACATCAGTGGCCAGTCCTGACCCACTGCCCCCTGGCTCCAGGCCCCAGTCCCCCAGTGTGTGGGGCAGTGGGAGTGTGGGGCAGGGGGAAGCTCCAAATAGCTCCTCACAGGCTGGAACTCTGCCAGCCTGCAGAGGAAAAAACACCGTTTCCTACACTTTTCTCCTTTAAAGGAGAATCCATTTTTAAAGTTTTTGTTCATGACCCTTTCATATATTCCTGCAACCCACTTTTGAGTCATGACCCACAGGTTGAGAAATACTGAACCAGATGACCTCCTGAGGTCCCTTCCAACTATTGGCAACACGTAGGGGGTGCACATGCACCCCCTGAGCTTGGCGGTGCACCCCCTGCAAAAAGCGCCACTGATTGCTGTCGGCGGTGCCTGCAAGTGGTCTCCGCATGCCACCCCCCTCTTGCCGCCACCATGGCCATAGGTGCCTGCGGGAGCTCACCGCCACACCATTGCCACCGCTGCCTGAGGGCAGTTGCTGTGTCCCCCCTCTCCCCCCAGCCTCGGGGTGCATGCAGCATTCATGCTTCCAACTCTAATTTTCTATAATTTAGGCAGAAATAACATGTTATATTACTTTTCAAATTTATCACGTAAAAAGCTGCCTTCTGCAAGGTCCAGAAGCAATGACCTTTAGCCGGGAAAATGCTGTCACCTTTCCACTATTTAAATAAAATAAAATAAAAGACTTAGCATTGTTACCTGATTCTTCCTGTCGAGTTCTTTTAAATTCCTAGGACAACCATCACTCTCTTTGAGGCTATTGTGTGAGTAAAAAGGCGGCTCTTAATATACATATCTCAGACTGTAGGTTGGTAAGAAGCCCTACACTTCCAAGCTGTGGGGGTGGAAAAGCCATCATTTTAAAAACTCTCCAGTGAGGAATTAAGATTTGCAGACTAATGTGAAGTCTGCAGAATATTTGTGGTTCAAATGCTGTTTTGAACCCTCTTATTTTAATTAATGCACTTCACTTGCATACTCAGAAGTGTAGCACTTGTTTTGACTAGTCATTTTTATATTTCTGAGAACTTTATATGAATACACTTTCTAAATAGCTTTAACTTGGATAAATGCTTAACTGGTCTTGCTTCAAAATGTAATGCATTATCTAAGAATATACTGTAATTTTTAAACCACAGTACAGTAAATATGATTTATTTTTTTTAATTGCATGCTAGAAAGACCTTCCTGAATATAGTCATTTTTATATAAACTTTTATATAATTAAATTCTGAATGTATCTGGACTGAAGTTATTTACAGGTTTTTTCATATGTACCATATTTACTTGAGTAGAAGATGAGGGTTTTTTCTCTTAACATGGGGAGGGGGGGAGCCCCTTGCCTTACAACTGAGCACAAGGCGATGGAGGAGGAGAGACAGGCAGCTGCTGCAGCTCTGGCTCCAACTGGGAGGAGGGGGTGGGGAAGGGCAGTCGGGGGAGAAGAGACTGGGGCGGGGAGATAGGAAGAAGGGGTAGGTAGGGACCTGAGGGCTGTGAGTGACAGAAATGGTGTGAAGGGGAAGAAGGTGGGGAACAGGGGAAAGAGAAGGCTGCAGGGAGGGACAGCAGGCACAATGGAGGGGGTAAATAGGGGGGGGATAGGCAGCAGGGATCAAGCTGCCTGCCCCACCACTTCCATGCTGCCTGCCACCTGCCTCCAACTGCCGCCTGCTGCCTGCCCTACCACGTGCCCTCCTACTGCCCGCCGCACTGCCTGCCCCATTACTGCCCCCCTTGTCGCTTCTTCTCCCCCCCCCCCCCAACCATCTGCAGCAGTGCGGGGAGGAAACATTTAAGATGATCCTCCAATAATTAAATTCCATGCATGGAAAATTATAATAAATTTATACATTTTCCATGTGTAGAATCTAATTATTGAGGGGTTGTCTTGCATTCAGGGTCATCTTGTATTCAGATAAATACAGCATTGACTAAAAAATTTATATAATTAGAATGACAAAGATATCAGGATTTTATTCCTTTGTAAAACCTGTGTGCATTTGTGATTCTCTGACTAAAATACGTATTGCATTATATTAAAATACCTGGATGGCCAAAGTGTTTGTAGCACATTTTATTACTTTACTCTGAAATATAAGTATGATATGTTGTATGCTAAGTTTCAAATGGGAAAAACCTTCATAATGTGTTATGTGTAGTTGGAAAAATATTTTTTGTCATATAAACTCCCAGTGGTCTCCCCGTCTTCTCCTCTGTTTTGGCATAGAATCCATGGAAAAATAACTCTTCCCTTTTGAAACAGTGTATTAACTAATTTAGTGATCCTCACCAGCTGTGCATGGTCTATCTTGCAAACCATAAAAATAAGTGCCATTTATATACTTAGTAAATTCCAAGTATATGTCGCAGTTCCTGCAGGCTAAGTCATCTGCCTGATGTATTCAGACAAAAGCTACATGGTAGCAGCCTCTTTACTGTAGATTGATTAGTTAATATTACAGGAATTCTCATTTCTAAAGCTAGTAAACAGTTTTAGTCAGTTCCCTTTAAAAGTTAGAAGCATTTTAGTGGTAGAGTTTCTACGATCCTGTGGCAATAGCTAGGCTGATTCTGTGGTAGATTTTATTTGGCATATCTTGGCTCGTTAATTCCCAAATGGACTATGTTTTGTGCTCTTGCATGCCAAATATCAGAATGATGAATCTTGAGCGGCTGTGCAAGTGTATCGTGGCTAAGAACAAAGAGGATTCGAGTCCCCTCTCCGTGAACCTTTTTGTACAGTGCTTAATTTTATTATTTTACTTTCATCTTTGTTGTCCTTAAAGGACACCGTGCAACTATAACTATGCTGCCTGTGTATTTTATCCAACAAAAATGATGTTATTTTAGATTTACTCATTAAGCTGGGCTTCATTTCTTTTGTATCCCAGTGTGGTGGCTTTCAGTTTTACACTTTGAAATATTTTATTTTTTATTCCATTTTATTAATATTTTTTTAATGTGAAAATGTTGTGCATGTCTGTGTGGGGGGTTCTCTTTTGTTAGTTTTGTTACAGACGGGCACAGTACTTTGTAGAAATTAAAAAAACGAAACAACTTTGTCCACATCCTAACTCCTTATAATTTAAGGATTCAGTTCTGCAAAGTCTTTATACAGGAGCTAGTGATAATTCATCATTATTCCCGTCTTCATTTGGGACAGGATGATTAAGGGGACTAATAATGTTATGTGTAGCTTCTTGCCTTTTTAAGGATTTGAATCCAGGCCAAGTTGGAACTATCTAAAGTTAGATATTTACTCTTCTTTTACCAATTTACTGAACTCAAACAAAACTAAGTTAATGATGTGATTGCAGTCAAATCTTACACTTTACTCAAATAAAATAATTTATACTTATTTAGCAGCAAAGTTCTAACAATTCTAATCTAATTTCTGACTTTTTGACTTTAGACATGGACTGCAGAGCATTTAATACATTTTAAAGTACTTTAAACTACAACTGTCAAAATAGGCACTACGGTTTGGAAAACTGTTTGTTTGTTTTGTTCATTTCCTTGCCAATTTCACTAACTTGCCTTTGAGACAGGTGTGCAAATTATAAAGGTTCTATCATGTATATAATAAATACCTTCTGTGCATGAAATATAAATTGATATTTGCACAACATCCTGCAAATATTTATACTTAAGAGTAAGTTATACAATGACAAATGGGTACAGATGTCCTTCATAGAAGTGGGGATGCAGAGGATAGTGACCTGTGGCAGATAACTCTTTATTCCTTCGATTTCACAACTTGTAGCCCAGGAAGGACTAAGTCTGGCTGTTAAAAAGTGGGACCATGTTAAATTCTGGCACTAATTTATTTAGTAGAGAAACTAATAGAGTATACAGTGATGCAAAGTGCTATTAAATCTCTCTGGTTCTATATTTTTGTGGGGCAGTCTGTAATGAAGCCTGGTTTAAAAGTGAATATAAACTCAATTGGAATGGCAAGCAATAATGTTTTACACCCACTTTTTGAATTGTGTAAATGACTATACAGGGTACTGTATAAGGATTTGGAGAACTAAACCTCTGATTTCTCCCTCTGGAGTTGTTTGGCTCATATTGGAAGAGTAGATTATCATTGCTGGTTCTGAGTTTTTGGGGGGTTTTTTGGGGTTTTTTTTTAGAAGTTCTCATAAAAGTAAACTGCTGTGATAGAGGTATTACTGCAGTAATTGGGCTGCTGATATTTGATTCTGTTTCTGCCATGGGTAGCTAAACAGTAGATTTTCCCCAAAGCAACAAATTCCCTCATCTGTTAAAGGGAAAGCAGGGAAGAAAATGGTGTAAAGATTTCTACCAACAATCACCCACAAGGGGGAAAAAATTGGACATTAAACATTAAGTCTGAAGGCAAAGGTGGTTTTCCATGACAGATAAATCAATGAATATTAAAAAAACCCAAAAAAACAAAAACCTGCCTGTAGTCTGGACTTGGAGAACTTTATCAGATTTGTTACAAGACGTAGGAAACAGTGGTTATCACACCAAAAAGAACAGTACAAGTTAACAGTAGAAAGTATTTATGAACAGATTGAATATCTCAGCTCAAGCATTAAGGTACTGATTTTGAGGATTGTTATTATGAACATGTATACATTTTAAACTTTTCAAATGGACAATTTCTAGGGAGTTTTATTGGTATTCTGAACAAGCGTAGAATTGGGCTGCTTTGAGAAATGGCCTATAAACTGTAGAGAAATTGCAGTATATTTTAATTAAAGTAGTGTTTAAATGTTGCAGATGGTTTTGAAAGCTTGCTAAAATGTATACAGTTTACAGTTTAAAGCAATTATATCAATACTGTAGTATACCACAAGGGGTCATTTCATCAGAAGTTTCTGATCTATCAAACTAGCAGTTACAATGTTAAACTTGCACATTAATTATTTCCTGTATGTCCTGGTAACCTTTCTAAAGCAGATACTTTGTGAGGCATGGAGACATTTACATTTATACTCCTTGACTTTTATTTATAAATGTATTCATTGGTGAGAACTGGCTGGCTTTGTTTTCAGTAGGATAATTTTAATTTTGAAAACATATCTGTATTTTACATTTATTTGTTTCTTGACAGCAGTGTTATTCATCTGCTTCCTTTGGGATAGCAAAATTAAGAGGCGAAGAATATTTTACTAGTAAACAAAAATAAGCAAACAAAAAATAGCTTTCTACACGTTCTGCTTTAAATAATGAAATATAAGTTTCCTTGATTAAATTCAAGTTAGAGATGTTGTAATTCTGCCTCCAATTCTCCACTGCATTCATCTGTTTTCTGCTGCTCTTCCTAGCACAAATTAGACTTGATTACTATGAGCGTCTATACACGAGCAGCAAGGCTGCTTGGTTAATTGAGTCTGCTGGAGCATGGCAATTACCAGTGTCTCATGTATCAGCATCCCCGTGCTAAAAAATGGTGGTAGGGGTGCTTTAACTAAAACTCATTCGACAAGCTTTAGTTGAAGCACCCCCACTGCCATTTTTCAGCATGAGGATGCTGATACAAGACACTCCAGGTGCTTTAATTAGAGCGGCTCTCAAAGCTGCTCTAAAGCCCCCC
>NW_017729006.1:3759710-3766952 GCF_001723915.1 Gavialis gangeticus
CGCACACACTCCTGGAGTACGTGTATAAATGCCCCAAGGTTCCAGGTATTTAGAGTAGAGGATTGTATGAGCTGCCAGAATGGCTACTGGCACGACTTGAGTAGGTTACTTGTAATTGGCCACTTGTGTCAGGAAATTTAGTGTTTTATGTGCAAACCCCAGTTCTTGTCCTTTTTACATGCACAGGGCACTGATCAAATAGATCCCAAGATTTAGGCCTCTAATGCAATCGTTCTTAACCTTTTTGGGCCTAAGGCACCCATCATTAGATGCAGGAGGCCAAATCAAAAAACCCACAACAGGTCAAGATGTCTTAAAAACAATGGATTCCTATCTGAAATATTTGGGTCTATCTTGTGGAGAATGTTTTCACATTTAACAGCACCCTTTAAATGATCTCAAGGTACCCCAGGGAACCATTGCACCGTGGCTGAGAATCACTGTTCTAATGCAATATCATAGTTTTTGTTTTGCTCTAGCATCTTTCAGTTAAATTGCATCTACCAACACTTGAGATAAACCAGAATGGTTGGAGATGATGGTAAGATTAAGAGAGTTACAGACAAGGAAATAAAAGCATTGTCATTGTGTGATTTTTAAATAAGATGCAGTTGTTTGGGTGGAGAGATGCATAAAGTGATTCTGAATAAGCCAATATTTGAGCAGGAACCTCTTGTACTGTTAGTAGCAAAATTGCAAAGAGATGCTGATAGATGTAAGTGAATATAAAAGGGAACTAGAGATACAAGATCTGTAGAGTAGGCTGTGGCAAATTTGGAGTGAAAGGAATGGAAGTGATAAGGATCTTCTCTCCCTGCCCCACAATGTTTGTTTCTCTTTGTTGCCATAGCAAGGAGAAGAAAAGGACATTATATGACGAGCAATATGGAGAATGGAAAAGAGGGCAAAAACAAAACGGGAGGTGACCAAGACATGCACTGAGACAAAAAGGGATATGGTTGTTTGGGCTAAATACAGACAGTCAAAAAGCCCGAGACTGATTTTTATTCAATCTTTGCAGGTTAGTCTAAGCTGAGTAGATTGAACCAATAAGCAAGTGAACAGACATTCACTTTTGATTCTGGAAATGCAGCCACATGCCTGCAGTGGCCCAGACCAGAAGTTGTGGGGGATTAGAGCACACCTCCTTTCTCAGGTGAAGCAGACATCTTGGGCAGGGCTAACCCACCCACTATGTGAGAAGGGGGATGGCTGGAGAGTAGGTACAAAGCGTCCTGCAATGCTGGGAGACTGTAAGTTGACTTGAATCTGGAGGGGATCTGGGACAGAAGTTCAGTAAGCCAATTTAACCTAAATCAGTTAAGTCTGATACTACATCCATCCAGGTTTATCTTAAACCAGTTTTGACCAGTTTGAAAGCAGTGTATGTGCAGTGAACTTCTGTTGTGTTACAGATTTGAACCCGTTTCCAATCATTAATACTGGTTTATGTGTAATTTCTGTCCCTAGTCAGCTAGGGACCAATGGAAACAGAGACAAGGAAGTGGGACAAGAAGGTAAAAATAAGAGGTAAAAATAAAGGACAGTTTAGTTCAAGGTGGACATTAGCTTAACCAAAGCCAGTGCTAAAGGCAGCACTATCCTTATAGATTCCATGTGAAAGAGGCTAGCTTTCAATCAAGGGAACAAAATCTCTCATCACCTGTTTTTCTGCCCTCCTTTTCCCTGTTTTCCTCTCACACTGACTTTTTTTTTCCAGTCCTTTTTTTTTGCTCCTTTATGCTCAGCTCTATGCCTTTCAACCCGGAGCTCCCTGCATACCTCCTTATGTGTTTCCTCTGCTTCGTGTATGTACCAGCACACCCTGTCTCTTCCTCCTTCACCTTTACTTTTTTAGAAGCAATCCCTCCTCAGTTTTCATCACTTGTTCTCTGATCCTCACTTTTCTGAAGTGCTAATCTGTACGTGTTTGTCTTGCCTTATTTAGACTGTAAAGTCTGCAGGGCAGGCGACCTGCCTTATTATCTGTGTTTGTAAAGTGCTGTGTAAATTTACAGCCCTATATAAAATGTCCTGTAATAACAAAATAGTTTTAGTCCTTGGGCTGGTCGGTGTGTCTCAGATGTTTAAAGCTCTGCTTACTCTTGTGACACTGCATTTTTATCTGATCAAAGTAAATAAGTGAGTTGCTTTTTTTCAGTAGCCATTATAGTGTCTTGAATATGTGATTTGGTTATTTTTCCGGTTTTATGCACATCAGGGTTATCACAGCTGCTGCTTTGTGATACTACTACATTGTAATAGGATAATGTGTTTTGAGATATAATACTTTTATTCTGGATGGTACCCAAGGAAATAATAAAGGTGTCCAATAGCTTATCTTTTTCTTTTGCTGTATTTGGTCCTACTTCACCTTACACTTCAATAACTGGAGGGACTGAGACCATTTGTTAAGCAAACGTTAGTTAAAATGCATAGTTATTATATGGGTTGAGGTAAAACAGTTTAACATATTTGTGTGTGTGTAACTTCTAATGACTCTATAAATATTCTGTTACATGACTTTTTGTAGTGTCAGTTGTATTTTACTTGTAGATATTTTTTTCCCATAAAGATTAAAACAAATAGCTTCTAGTTAGTGTGGGTTGTTATTAAAAGCTATATGAAACATAACTTTTCTTTATAAGTTCCATCATACACTATTTTATATAATCATACTCTCTAAAAATCCTGGTTAATTTAACATGGAGTTTTGTGTATATTTCCTATCACTCTAATCACTAAATAAAATGGCCAGCTAATGACACCGTTAGCATTTTGGGCTGGAAGAAGGACAAAGGGAGGGTTGTTGGAAGACCATAAGATGGATATGAAATTCTGCGAGGATGGCGTTGAGTCGGTAGTGCTTAACAATGCAGTATTTTGGCATAGACCAATTTGAGCCCAGGGGTTGAGAGGTAAGTGAGCTGTTGTTCTGTATGCCTCCCTTGGAGCCAGGCCAGGATTGACTGGATGGGTGAAGGGAGCAGAATGGGACTTGGTGTTTGAATAAAGCTAGGGAGATTGGTGGCTGACTCTGGATCTGTATCTTGAGTAAAGGACAGCTGGTGCAACTATGTCAACAAGGACTGTTATGTTCTGAGAGTCTGCACTAGTTCAGGTGGGAATGGGAGCGCTTGCTGGTGGAGTTGTGTGGAAAAGAAGTTGCCTTAGTCATTGGAGATGAAACTTGAATATGGGACTGAAAAGACTGCTACTTAATGGCGGGGGGGGGGAGTCCATTGTATTTAAGGGACTAGGAGTGGTGCTGTGGAGAAGGCAAGAAAAGGAAAGCACTGGCTGATTCTTTGGCCCTATTGCAAGACTGTTGTGAAAGAAAATAACACCTCATATTTTGAGGCTCTCTGCTTACTTCTCTCTGGTACTGGCCCACTCATGGCCTGGCTGTAGCCATAGAAGTAATCATTTCTGCAAAAGCACTGCAATACTACTGTTCAGACTCATGTCATTGGGCCTGCTTCTTGCATTAAAAGTTTTGTGGGCTGGAGAGGTGAGGAAATGCCATAGTCTGTCCTTATGCTTCTCTCTTGGTGCACTGAGCTGCTCTTGAGAACCTCATTCTGACCACAGTGAGTTGTCTCTATTGACCTATACCTATTGCCTACGTGAGTCTCCTATTGTTATGATAAGTATAGCGGAGATGTTCTCCCACAAGTCCCTGTAACAAAAGCAAATCATTATGCTGAATAAAAATGTTTACTTTTATTCATTTATTTGCAAATGACTGTCTTTTAAAATGAAGCTGTACATGGATTTTGAAGTATTTAAGTATTTGAATCATTAAGTCAAAAAAGTTTGAAAAATGCATGAGAGTAGCTTAGGAAATTTGAAAAGGAGCATTTTTAAAGTGCGGAGATGTATCAATTAGGGTGCTTTAAGTATGAAATACATGTAAGGAATTCAAACTTGGCATCCTTGTTAATATGGCAAATTTTAAGTAATAGTGGAGATGGGTAACCTTTTTAAAAGGTTCTTAGTCACTTGTGCTAAGTCCAGGCTTAAATTTGGGATTATAATATATGATATATATGTTTGTGCTTGTACCAGTGTTAAAAAAACTAATATCTCTTTCACATGCACATGTATCTAAAATAACGGCAGAGTCTCTTTATATAACTTAGAGTATATTTTCATTTTTAGAGTCATAAACAATGGAATTGTACAGTTTGACTGTATCATTCCATTAGATATTCCTTCAGAGACTTCCATACCTTGATAATGCGTAATAATTCATCCCTTGATGTAGATAATGTAAGAACTGTATTGTAGGAACAAAAAAGTATGTTGCTGTTGAGAGAGTTCAACAAGGTACTTGCTACAGTATACTAGTGCATTCTGATATTTGAAATATTCTGCTCATCTTTTTTTTTAAATGACAAGCTTATTTATTGAACTCTTTAAATAACTTCCTGAATTATACCAAGCCAGTGCTTTATTTTTTGTTTCTTTGTCCTACCTAGTACATACACTAGGGAATGTAGGAATTGTTTCTCTTTTAAATTAGTGTCAGATGTCATGTTGAAGCACTGTAACTTGAATTTTTTTTTCTCTGAAGTAAAGACCTCCTCTTTAAATGTCTTATTTAGTTTATAGACTTAGTCTCTAGTTGAGGATTATCTTGAAAAGCATAGAGAACGAACTGTTCCTGATGAGGGCCAATTATGTGATCCCTTTTGAATGGAAGCAAAATTCCTCTTTCTTGGCCTTTCTCTTTGATTCATAGATGTTAGGGTTGGAAGGGACCTCAGCAGGTTATCAAGTCTAACCCCGTGCTCTGGGCAGGAAAGAGGGCTGGGGTTAGATGACCCCAGCTAGGTGCTTGTCCAGTCTCCTCTTGAAGACCCCCATTGTAGGGGAGAGAGCACCACCTCCCTTGGAAGCCCGTTCCGGATTCTTCACCCTTACTGTGAAGAAGTTCTTTCTAATGTCCAACCTAAATCTGCTCTCCGTCAATTTGTGACCATTGCTCCTAGGTACTCCAGGGGGTGCCCTAGTAAACAGAGCATCTCCTATTCCTTGCTGCCCTCCCCTGATGAATTTATAGGCAGTCACAAGATCACCTCTCAGTCTTCTCTTGCAAAGGCTAAAGAGATCTAGGTTCCTCCATCTCTCCTCTTAGGGCCTTGCCTGCAGGCCTCTGACCATATGTGCACCCCTCCTCTGAACCCTCTCAAGATTCTCTGCATCCCTCTTGAAGTGTGGCACCCAAACCTAGATGCAGTACTCCAACTGCAGCCTGACCAGTGCTACATAGAGGGGAAGCATCACCTCCCTGGACCTGTTCATCATGCATCTGCTAATGCACGATAAAGTGCATTTAGCCTTGTTGATCACTTTGTCACATTGACTCGTGTTCATCTTGGAGTCACCTATGACTCCAAGATCCCTTTCCACTGCTGTGCTGCTGAGTAGGTCATCCCCCAGCCTGTAAGTGTGTTGGTGGTTATTTTTTACCTAGGTGCAGCATGTTGCACTTGTCTTTGTTGAACTGCATCCTATTTCATTTTGCCTATTTTTCCAACCTGTCCAGATCCACGTGGATCCATTGTGGATCTGGTGTGTTAACTTCCCCCCATAATTGGGGCCCATCTGATTCACGAACATCGTGGTGCTAATAAAATGTTTATTTTTTTTCCCCCAGAGATATAACTTGTGATTAGTGCCTTTATGTTGTACAAATTTAATAGGATGATCTACTTTACTAAAAACTGAAGAAGGTATATTACATTTGTTTATGCCTGAATATCCAGTAAAGAAAACCAGGTTGTTATGTACAGGAATTTGAAATCATTGCTAGTGACTAGAGCTTTGTGAAATTTCGCCTGGTGTTTTGTTTCAAAGCTGTTTTGATGTGTTTCGAGCTCAAAACAGCGAAATCAAAACTAAACAGCCTTTGAAACAGCTTTGAAATTAAATAAGGGCACGCAAAATGTTTTGAAGCCAGGCTTACCTGGCTTCTGCTGGTCCCAGGCAGCACCAGCCTCCTGTCATCCAGTAGGCAGATCGGGGGCTTGCCCACACCCCCAGGTGGGCTGCAGGGCTGTGCTGAACTGCTCCCGGGGGTGCAGGCCCCAAATCTGCCTCATGGATTACAGGAGGCTGGTGCTGCTGGCTGCAGCCAGTGGCAACACCAATTTTCTCGCCACAGGCTGCATCCAGCCAGCAGCACCAGCTTGCTGTCATCCAGCAGGCATCTTGGAGACTCGACTGCACCCCCGGGAGGGCTGCGGGGCCTGTGCCGGCCTGCTCCTGGGAGTACAGGCCCCCAGTCTGCCTCCTGGATCATAGGAGGCTGGTGCTACCACCTTGGGCCAGCAGCGGGCAGGCCTGGGGCAAATAAGCTCATGCAGGGACCCACCCCCATCCTGGGGCCCGCACCTTCCTTGGGTCAGCTCTGGTGTGGTCACTCCTGTCTTGTTTTTTCCTTAGTTGTTCTCCCTGCCCTCCAGAAAAATTAAAAAAAAATTACTGGCTGTATTTTTCACTCTTTGGCCCCATACGGGAGGGGGCTATTAGTTAACATTAGTTAACTATGTCCACTGGAAGGTACAAATAGATGGGAGCTTCTGGGCCTGGCCAATTTGTATCTGGGGACACTACCCCCTTGCATCAGCTGGACTGCTGAAGCAGCCCTGAGAGTTTCCTGCACCCTCTATGCACTGCAGCAGTCTGGCAGTGCATGCTGTTGCCTAGCTATGACCTGCTGCTACCTGTGACAGCATGTGGCCCCAAGGTTGCATGCCTGTCAGACCCAGATAGGGACTGCACGGCCGTAGCAGAGGCATCTGCACCTCTGGGCACCAGCAGGGTGTGGCAGCACAGTTGGACTTTGTGCGGCACTACTCCCATGTGTGCCGCCGCCCTGCCAGCTAGGCAGCTATCACCCAGAAGATGTTCTCAGTGTCGTGGCCTGCTTTGAACTGTCAAGTGGCCAGGAGGTCAGCCACCTCCAGTTGGGTCCTGGGTACTAGCCCTGAGCAGGCTCCTCTGCCTGGGTCCTGCCACAAGCTTCACTAGCAGGAATTCTGGTGTTTCCTGTTTTAAAAACTGTAAAATCACTGATTTTTAAAAAAAAAATCCCAAATTCACTCTTTAAATTACCCCAGAAGCCATGTTCTTCCGCAATTAAAACAAAAGACCACTATATATAGGGAGAGAGAGCAAGAGAGATTGATCAGTTGGACAGTGTTTATTAATTATATTTACAATGTTAAAGCAGTT
>NW_017729006.1:3767895-3768727 GCF_001723915.1 Gavialis gangeticus
CTGGGCATGCAGGATGTGTGCTGGGGGGATGTGGGGTTTGCAGAAGTGGGGTGGGAAGACGGATGGGGGAATGTGTGTGGCTGTGGACGGGTGGGGGGGCATGGGGTGTGTGGGTAGGTGTGGGAGGTGTACATCCCCTTCCCCCCTCAAGGCACAGATCCCTCACACTGCACATGGACTGGACTGTTCCCCCTTGCAAGGCCCACATGCTCCCCCACAGCCTCAACTCCTTACAGGGGCCAAAGCCCCCCCTCATGGTCCACATGGCCCCCACACCGCACTGTGCCGAGCTGGGTGGGGCCCGTGTGATATGACACAGGCAACACTGGGTGCCAGGCAGCCGGGACTGAGCCACACTGGCCCCTGCCATGTGTGGGGGCTGTGCCAGGAGGCCTTAAGTGCCCTGATGTCCATTGCTACTGCCAGTGAGCTGTGGGCTGTGTGGGGGTGCATGGGGGGTGGCCAGGGGACCTACCCCTCTGAAGCTTGCCCCCTCCCTTGGTCCCCTGCACCCTCACTGCCCCTCCCCCCTTCAACTCCCCCACCCCCTACTTACCTGGAATGGAGTCTTGGTCCAGATTGCTGCAGTCTCATCACTCTTTGCCCTGCATGCAGAGGCAGCGTGCTGTAGCAGCAAGGCAAGAGGCAGGCATGGAGATGCTCTAACCAGCTACCAGAGCATCTCTTTGGAGGACCCAAGCCTCTGGTTGCTTCCTGCCCTGGTTTTTTTCTGGGGGAGGAGAGGTTTGATACTTGGATATCCAGGTATCAAATTTTGAGCCCACGTTGCAAATATGCAGTGTGGGAATGTTTTTTTTTTTTGTTGGGGGGT
>NW_017729006.1:3768957-3769831 GCF_001723915.1 Gavialis gangeticus
GGCCTGGGGCAAATAAGCTCATGCAGGGACCCACCCCCATCCTGGGGCCCGCACCTTCCTTGGGTCAGCTCTGGTGTGGTCACTCCTGTCTTGTTTTTTCCTTAGTTGTTCTCCCTGCCCTCCAGAAAAATTAAAAAAAAATTACTGGCTGTATTTTTCACTCTTTGGCCCCATACGGGAGGGGGCTATTAGTTAACATTAGTTAACTATGTCCACTGGAAGGTACAAATAGATGGGAGCTTCTGGGCCTGGCCAATTTGTATCTGGGGACACTACCCCCTTGCATCAGCTGGACTGCTGAAGCAGCCCTGAGAGTTTCCTGCACCCTCTATGCACTGCAGCAGTCTGGCAGTGCATGCTGTTGCCTAGCTATGACCTGCTGCTACCTGTGACAGCATGTGGCCCCAAGGTTGCATGCCTGTCAGACCCAGATAGGGACTGCACGGCCGTAGCAGAGGCATCTGCACCTCTGGGCACCAGCAGGGTGTGGCAGCACAGTTGGACTTTGTGCGGCACTACTCCCATGTGTGCCGCCGCCCTGCCAGCTAGGCAGCTATCACCCAGAAGATGTTCTCAGTGTCGTGGCCTGCTTTGAACTGTCAAGTGGCCAGGAGGTCAGCCACCTCCAGTTGGGTCCTGGGTACTAGCCCTGAGCAGGCTCCTCTGCCTGGGTCCTGCCACAAGCTTCACTAGCAGGAATTCTGGTGTTTCCTGTTTTAAAAACTGTAAAATCACTGATTTTTAAAAAAAAAATCCCAAATTCACTCTTTAAATTACCCCAGAAGCCATGTTCTTCCGCAATTAAAACAAAAGACCACTATATATAGGGAGAGAGAGCAAGAGAGATTGATCAGTTGGACAGTGTTTATTAATT
>NW_017729006.1:3774831-3776227 GCF_001723915.1 Gavialis gangeticus
TCCCCTGCACCCTCACTGCCCCTCCCCCCTTCAACTCCCCCACCCCCTACTTACCTGGAATGGAGTCTTGGTCCAGATTGCTGCAGTCTCATCACTCTTTGCCCTGCATGCAGAGGCAGCGTGCTGTAGCAGCAAGGCAAGAGGCAGGCATGGAGATGCTCTAACCAGCTACCAGAGCATCTCTTTGGAGGACCCAAGCCTCTGGTTGCTTCCTGCCCTGGTTTTTTTCTGGGGGAGGAGAGGTTTGATACTTGGATATCCAGGTATCAAATTTTGAGCCCACGTTGCAAATATGCAGTGTGGGAATGTTTTTTTTTTTTGTTGGGGGGTTGTTCCCAGCATGCCTCTTGCTGTGTCTCAAACTGCTTTCAGATGCAGCAAGAGGCACGTGTGAGTTCATCTGGATGCGCCCTAAGAGTTGCTTTTCAGTAAGGACACTTGCTTAAAAGGAGAATTGCGATCCTTCTTAGACCTCATGGAATAAAAGTTCAGGAAGAATGGAACAACCACCAGGATGGCTCTGTCATCACCTTGTCCCTCACACAACTCTTGTCAATATATGTCGTGATTGTTAAACCATTTAAAATAAATGTTTGGTACTGCTTTCAGCTGTTCTCTTGTGTTTTGGCTGAAGCAGTCTGTGCATGGGCATTTCCTGCTTTCTAATACTGTTCTGAACTCTTGCCCCATCACTAGTGTTGCCTTTCCTGCTGAGGTTAATGGAACTGTGGAGGTATAAGTATTTTTAGGGTCAGATATAAATGGCTTAAAGAAATAGTATGAAAAATGAAATCGCTATTCACTAAAGAGAATATCTGTGGCTACTGTTTAGATTTTGTAAATAGACCACAGTAGCAAATAGTCCTATATGCGGTATGTGAAGCTTTAAATGTTGCTTTGTTTTATTTTAGTCATACATATGCATTGTGAGGGAGTAGGGAAAGGAGGGAAGAGCATGAAAAATAAAAACAGAAAGGAATTCCATCCAGTATAGTCACTTATGAAATGTCGATTTTGAAATGGGGACAATAGATTTGAGTTTAGCTTTTTATTGTCTTGTTACATTCTTCAACTTGATTAATAACAGTCAACAGATTAAATTCAATAAACTTTAGATCTTCTCCATTTCTAAAGAAGTGTTTTTAAATCTGATTCATTCTTCAGCAATGATGTATTAGTAGAGTTTTATAAGAATTGCTATATGCAGTATGTTAAACGCATTGAAGATACTAAATATTTTTAGAACACGGATTTTCTTTTCTCATTGTCCCTTTTTCCAAATATGCGCAAAAGAGATAGTAATAAAAAAGACTGTTATAAGGTCAGCTTTTGTTTTCTTTGACATTGTACTTACTGACATTTGACATTGTATAAAAAAAAAAAAAAAAAAAAAAAA
>NW_017729006.1:3776359-3783665 GCF_001723915.1 Gavialis gangeticus
TTGAAATTGTAAAAAAAAAAAAAAAAAAAAAAAAATTAAACATTACATCATCCAAGAGAGAGACTGTGGGAAAGTCTCTTTATTACAGGGAAAACAGACTCAGGGTAATGCTGACTTGCTGCACTTAATCCCAGTAGTATAAATGTTAAGGCCAAACATGCTGTCATCACTGAGAACTAAAGCTGTAAACCATGATCAGTGCCATGATGTACATTCTGTCATCATTTGGTAGTGTAATTTGCTAGGAAGATAAAGTTATTATAGGTCTGCCACTGTGGAAGACTAAATGAGTGCATGTGTGTTCTGAATAAATGCTGTAAGCAAAATGACCAGAACTGGCTAACACTTACCTGCTTAGCAGTCTTGGATGGCCTTTCTGGCCCCTCTCACTGTATTGCTATATTGAAGCAGCAGCTGCTCATTTTAAATAGCAATGAGCTATGTCAAGATATAGCTGTTTGTGTATCCTTATAAGCATATGTGCATGTAACATCTGTGCTGTGTAGAATTGTACATTTATACCCAAGTTTGATTAAAGATGTATGGTATTTTAGGACAACTGATCCAAATGACAGCCCACTTGCTTATGTAGCTCTTTCTCTATTTTACCTCCTTGGGCTTTCTTGTCCTCTCCGTTTCTTGCAGTCCTTCTGTCAATGGGGAGAATTGAGTTGCTGCTCTTGTGCCCCTGGCAACATGTGCCAGTAAGAGTGGTGGCTTTCCTTTGGGCTCAGCTAGTTCTCAATCGTCTATTTAAAAATGAATAGCCTTAACTGTGCAACTGTGTTAGAAAACAATCTATTTGTGGAATTTATTTTGCTATTTAAAGAGCACCCAGAATAAATAGGTCTAAATGACAAGAAAGCCCTCCGTTCCAGCAAGCTCTGCGTCAAGACTTGAAATATATCTGTGTATAAATTGTGCCAATAGTTTGCTAGTTATAAGAGCATCTCCTCATCTCGGAGAAACTTTGCTATTTAGAAAATTTAATTTTTGCAAATTTATTTTACAGATTTGTTTAAACAATATTTATGACAGTATTAAGAGCAGGCTTCTGTGTTTCCCCACATACACACATGTGTGCTCACACTGTCGCACTCACACTATCCTTTGGGGATAAAAACAGGTGAAAAATACCACAAAGGTATCATAATCAAGTTGAAAGTTCCATCAAATATACTCTGAATATACTTTTTTACCCAAGCATAAAAGGACTGTATTTTTCAAAAGGAAGAGCTTGTATTTTTATGATTTTAAATGCTAGAACACAATGACATTAAATTGTTGGTATACTAAGTATCTAGGCCCAGTTTTAATTGCTGTTGGTTTTTCAGTACCTAAAGACATCATAGTCTGTTACAGTTATACTAATCCAAGTGTGCATGATTAGTGTTGGATAGGAGTGCTGGTGACAGAACTACGTCTCCCATGTTTCTACTTCCAAAATGTATTGCTATAGTGATGGGAGAAACTAAAATGTGATATTCTTTCAAAGACAGATTTAGAATAGAAATCTGGGTCTTGTATTTTAGATACTAGAAGACAAGGAAAGAATTTGGGATTGTGTTCTGTAAACCACAGTTCAGCCTCTAGTTTTTGTGTTGACTCTTAACTATAACTTCTTATATTTGGGATTAAGCATGTTGGTAAAGGGAATGGAAAGTTTCTATAGCATCTCTGGGGTTTCTTTTTCCTGTTTTGTTCTTTTGTCATTCAGTTTCTTTGATACCTAGATTTACACTGAGCCTGTAATCCTAGTGTCATTAACCTGTAATCTGTCAAGTCCCCCTGAAACCTCCTTCGGTGGCTTTTCCTTGCTGTAAGAAATGCCTGCTGCGTTTTGGTCCAAATTGTGCTTGACAGAACTTTCTACTTAGTATTTGCATATATACCTATCATAATTAAGTCATAATCGTCTTTGTATTCTATCATATGTCATTTTTAAAAAGGTCATCAATCTTTTCCAGTCAGTCAGATGTAAGGGGTGGTAGGTTCTAAGTATTTTTGAATTGTCACATCATAATTTAGAACTACTGCTTTCATAATGAGGTTTAAATAGCATGCTGAACACTTGCATATCAGAAGGTTAGGATGTCTCTGTAAATGGGAGGAGCTGCCTCCTCCTCCTCCATTTCTTTATGTTCTTGAATAGCATCTTCAGCAAGAAGAACACTAATTTCTGTATTCCTCTCAGATGTAGAATCACTAGCTTTTAAGAAGAAATCAGTTATTCCCACTGTGTGTGTTTGTAACCATTGTTACCTGGTTCTCAGATTTGGCGAAACATCTTGCCATTAGCTTTTAAACATTTTCATTCTTCTTCTTTTCCCCTAATTTCTTATTTACAAATTCTAGTAGTGGACTGGCAAGTTTTAAATCTGTCTTGTGGAATATATCAATTGTTTATTTAAAGTATTTGCTTTGGGCTATATTGAAGGCAATGACATTTATATAAGAAGGTTGTGATTTTTTTTTTAATGAGTTCACGTCTTTGCCTTTAGCACAATCACCAATTGATCTTTTGTTGGTTTTTTGTTTGTTTGTTTTGGGGGGTGGTGACAGACATAAAAACACCATGTGACAATGCTTTTGAGCATTTGGAAGGCCTAAAACAAAGGGGTTTAATGAGTGAGAAATGGTGAGATGTAAAACATTCTTTTATAAAAAGACTGAAAAGACCAAAGTTGTATCCCTTTGCAAAGAAATCAAAGTAACACGGGAAAAAGTATATAAAATAATGAATAATATAAATTGTAACTTCTGTTTTCCCAGTTTCATAACACTAGAGTAAAGGGATGTTCATCTCAAATTAAAAGGTGGCAAATGTAAAACTGATAAGAAGAGAAATTTCTTCACACATGTAATTAAACTTAAACTCACTGTCGCAGGATGTCATTGAAGCCAAGATTAACAAGGCTTGCAATGAAAATGGGCAGTCATGGATATCATGACTATCCAAAGTTGTCATAATTAATTATGCTGATTGTTGTGGAAAGAATATTTAACATCATGCTACTGGGCTTGATCTAACTTATCTTTAAAAGAACAGCTAATTCTTGTTATACCTCCTTACGTTAAACTGGGAACTGAAGAAGACTAGAGCATACTTGGGTTCTGTATATAAATTGGCTACTTTTTTCTGCCTCTGTGGGCTTGTGCATCCCTAAATGTTTGTTCCCTGTCCTTCCCCCTCTGACTGGTTTTTTGTCCTTCCCAGAGAAGGATTATTACCCAGTGTCCTGGGGTGACAGAGAAAAGGAATCAGGAAGCCCCACCCAAGAGGCACGGCATGGAAAAAAATAGTGAAATAAAGAAGGGAACGTACAAAAACCACTTACCTGCAGGGGAGCCAAGGCCAGAAGGATGAGAAGAGCCCGCGCGGTTCACAAGCCGTGCTTTTGTACAATTAAAGCCAGCGGGTGATGTCATGGAGACACGCCAGCCGGCAGGGATAAAAGCAGCTGCTGGCAGTGAGGCGGGGGAGCGAGTGAGGAGGCGGAGGCTCTCCGTGCCAGCAATGGGCAGAGCTGGCATGAACAGGGAACGCCCAGACAACAGGCAGCAGCTGGGGCAACAAGGCTCCCTCGCACCAAGGGGACTGAGGCAGGACCCCAGGAGGGGAGAAGTGTCGGGGGTGACTTTCCCCTCATGCCTCCGAAGAGGTTCTGTGGCAGCAGTTCCGGACAATGGAACAACCAGCGCGGCGACCCAGAAGAACCGGTCGAGACCTATCTCGAGGAAGCAGAAGGTTTTTCACTGAACAATCCCAGGTACTGGGACAGGTGAGCTGGGCTGGGAGCGAAAAGTGGAGAGAAACCCCACAGGACCAGCATCGGGGGAATACTGCCAAGCATAGGCAGGAGTGTGGGAAGAACGAGCTGGTAGAACACCAGACAGGAAGACCCTTTTGGGATTCTTTTTTCTTTTCTTCTCTTCATTTCGTTACCCCTGCTTGACAGGGGAACCCGTGCCGACCCCAGGAATAGAGCTGACAGGCTCAAAGGGCCTTGGGCATAGGGCCGGAAAGAACCAAAGATCCTTCCTCAAGGAGAGGAGAGGAACACAATCAGGCACAAGGAACATCCACTGAAGGGAGGCGGCCATGTTAAGATCTGGTGCCCTGCCAGAGGTTGGTGTAAGGGTGGGGGGCAGGGGAGGTGGAGCCCCACAAACATCCCACGAGTGGAGTGGTCATCCCTGAGGGGACCTTTGAGGCTTTCCTTCCCCCCTGACTGAAGTAACATTCAAAGACATGGCAGGGAGTTCAGGGAGGCCAGAGGGACAACTGAAGCCCACCTTGGGGTACCCATGAAGCCAGAGAGCATGCGCCCTCTACAGCCCAGGCCAAGGCCACACGCGAGCGGGCGTTCGAAGCCAGGCGGGTGCACCCAGCATTGCTGAGCATATTGCATGGAAAGTCCTGTAAATATGACATGCAAAGTGATGATTAGAACCCTAACATTTTTGGAGGATTAGTAATGGCCCAAAGAAAGGGCCATGATGGTGGTTAAACTTAACATGTAGTGATGTTACCCGTTATGCTGTATTTCTGAACAGGAAACAACACGTATGGCATGTACTTTACAGTAGATAACTATCATGTCTTGGCATTTTACCAGGTGATACTTTAAATTATGAAATTAGTTCTATAGAGTAGAAAAAATAAGGGGTGAAGCAGTAAATATGTTAAAAGGTTTGACTATTGTGGTTGATATTTATGTCAATGGATCTCAGAGGGGTTTTAAGCTGTACGGCTCCTATGTATTAGAGACAGAAGAGAGGATATCTCTTCTTGTCTTTATGGCCTAAGGTTTTTACCTCAATGAAAAATGGAGTTGAGAAAAATGGAGTTACTAATTCAACTATTATTAGTTATAAAAGTAACTTTTAGAAATTCTTGCAACTTAGCCAAGATATTGTCTTCGCATTCCTTAATTTTGAAATTATGAAAAGCTATTAGAATAAATTATGTAATTTTTTTAAAAGGAAGAACCATTAAATAGCTCCATAAGCAGATTTTAGATCTTTAATTTTCAAAATTCTGAAAAGAACACACAATTCTAACTTTTTAAAATGAGGTAGAAAACTTTAGGTTGCAAGTAGCACTAGTAGGTTATACCTTGATTACTCACTGTGGTGAGCGTGGTGAAATCAAGCCACTATAAGAAGCGGGTAATGCAGCTTATGGTTTCATTGTGCCTTCTAGGTTTCCTTTCATGTATCATGTAGGACAGTGGTCAGTAACATTTTTTTAGCAGTGGGTTGGAATGACTCACCTTGGGCACCATAGGTTGCTGACCCCAGCATAGTATACACAAGGGGTAAAGTCCTGAGTTTGTTTGTTTTGTTTGTTTGTTTTTGTTGAAGTTGATGGAAATTTTCCTGTTGACTTGAGCAGGGCCAAGATTTGCATCCCCTGTGCTTCTAATTTAACTTCTTTTGAAAAGGTTTTGCCAGTTGAATTATCTGCTAATTGAACTGGTACTAGGAAAATTCCTCATGTTGGTTCAAACTAATTGTTTCATACCTGGTGTATTAAAACTAGAGGATGATTGCCATGTTTTTGGGCAACAAGTGCAGTGCGGTATGGGTGGGCAGATGAGGATCGTGAATATTATGCGAAGAGTATTACAATGCATTCATATAAATTAGTGCCTGAGCAGTGCCTTTATATAAATCGCTAACTGAGAGTTAGCATGAAACTACTGGAGGAGGAGGTCACATCTAGCTTCTGGGGTTGTTACGCCTTCCTCTGAAGTATCTGAAGTTGGTCATTGTCAGTTAAAAGCAACCGGACTGACCTCAGGTCTGATATACAGCACAGCAGTTCCCTTGTTCTTTGTGTTAGGTCCAGAAGCAAACTACAGGTCCAACATATGGATTTAAGCTGGGATTCAAGTCCCATGCTATAACAGTAGTAGTAGTAATAGTAATATTCGTTCTTACTCGACTGATCTGGTTAGGCTTTTCTTATTATATTTAAATGTTTACAGAAGAAAACAATATTCACAAACTACCTTATTTACATAAGCTACGGTACAGGGGAATTATATTACGAGCAATCTTTATGACAAAACCACTTCTTAGCGCTCTGCCCAACCAGAGTCTTCTTAATTTACTCATTTGAATTTATATTTGCCTCAGCTTTTCTGTTTTCAATTTTAATACTGAAATGTAGAAACACTAATGTCTCTCTCGCTCCAATACTTTTACTTAACTGTGACTTCACTTGGTCAAGATCCAGAATTGAGATTTCATTAGTTGGCATCTTGAAAGAAATGTATAAATATATGAAACTACATTTTTGTAGTACTAAAAAATTCAAAATTTCCAGTCTCATTATTTTGATGCAGAGTACCATCGTATTCATATCATTCATATCAATGTTTCATAGATTTCATAAACATTAGGGCTGGAAAGAACCTCAGAAGATCGAGTCCAACCCCCCACCCAAAGGGCAGGAAGTCAGCTGGGCACATTGGATCCCAGCAAGATAAGCATCCAATTTGCTCTTGAAGGTGTTCAATGTAGGTGCTTGAACGACCTCCGATGGCATGCTGTTCCAGACCTTGGGGGCTCGGACAGTAAAGAAATTCTTCCTTACGTCCAGCCTGAAACGGTCTTGCAAGCAATCAAGTCCAGTCCCCTGTGTTTGCAGATAATTATTTGTCCAAAAGATCCACAAGATCATCCACTCTGACCCCTGTCACACAATACAGCACAGACCATCCTGTGGGAAACCAAAAACCCTATGATATACCACAGGTAAAGAACAAGAAAGACAAAGGCATTGCCAGTTCCCTGGCGCTTCAGTAGACAGACAAGATTCTTTGATATCTTTTATTAGACCAACTTAAATAGTTGGAAAAAAAATTTAAGCAAGCTTTTGGGTTTAAAAACCCTTCGTCAGGCTGTGGCCTGGACCCCTGGCACTTCAGTGGCAGTAACTTCAACAGCTTTGCTTTTCAGGGAAGTTGAGCACTTCAAAGGACACAGGACTACCTCTAAATTACCAAGAAGAATATAATCTGTTCCCCAAAGTTATGTATATGGGGCAGAAACATAAAATATGTGTAAAAATGCAGCTGCCCATACAAAATGGTAATGCCAGTCAGATGCCCATTTATTTAGATTTCATAGACTTTTCATAGACTTTAGGGCTCAAAGGGACCTTGGAAGATCATTGACTCCAGCCCCATGCCCAAAGGGCAGGAAGTCGGCTGTGGTCATAGGTTCCCAGCAAGATAAGCATCCAATTTGCTCTTGAAGGTGTTCAATGTAGGTGCTTGAACCACCTCTGATGGCA
>NW_017729006.1:3784831-3809249 GCF_001723915.1 Gavialis gangeticus
CCTGGGGTGTAGATTGTCAGGGCTGGCTGACTTGAAGGTATCCAGCCCCTCAAGGTGTTCCTTCATGAGGTCGGCATTTATGAGAGGCAGGGGATCACCCTCGCTCGGACCTTGTCCTGTAGCGGGCATGGGCGTCCCATGGGACTGATGAAAGACCTATGCAAAGTACCCATTTAACAGGTTGGCTTTTTCCTGGCCATCAGTTGTCCTATCTGGTTTAGCAGGGGTCCATTGTTGCCCTTGCTTTTCCTCTGCCTTCCCACATATCTGAAAAAGGACTTTTTATTGTCCTTGATGCTCAAAGCTAGTTGGAGTTCAGTTGCAGCCTTGGCTTTTCTGGTTTGCTCCCTGCAGTTCTAACATCTAGTTCATTGGCTCTCAACCTTTTTAGACTTGAGGCACCCCTTGTTTGGCTCCATAAAAGTTTTGAAGGGGAACCTGAACTGAGCAGCCCATTTCAAAAACTAATGTATTTATTATAGAACATGCTTCCTTGCAGAGGGGCTGGGTATTGGGGGCAAGGCAGTGGCTACGCAGGGATGATCCTGAGCCTGCCTTGATCTCCTAGTACCTCATGGCACCCTTCAAAAGTTCTCATAGCACCCCAGGGTGCCCTGGGACCCTAGTCAAGAATCACTGATCTAGTTGTACAATTTCTTGCTAAACAAGTATGTTAGAGTTCCTAAGACTTGTGTCTAATAAAAGCTCTGGAGAATAAAACAATCTATACATTAGTTTGTATTGGCTTGGAAAGGCTGCTGTATCTTACAGAGCTTTTGCTAGGTCATTTTATTTTAAAAAATCAGTTATTTTTTAAAAAATTGATTAGGAGACTGTTTGTTTGATTAAGGGAATACTAGCTGACACTGGAATCTGTATATTTCTATTTCTAAGAATGCTACATGCATGCAAGTTCCTTGACAGTTTGCTGATCCTGCCAATCACGAGACCATGACATAACCTTAGGCTTATGAGTTAAGAATCATGTTTGACTCTGTCGTTATTTTATTTTTTAAATTTTAAGTTAGACCTTAAACCTAAACTAAGGTTGAAATGGTATATACATTGCTTTCTGAACTACTTAATTGTTTCATTGAAAGTAACAGTTTGACCTATGTTTGCCCTCTTAGCAAAAGGTTGAAAGGAAATGAACATACAAGTTATAGTTATGCTGAAGTGGATGATTTAATGTTTTTCTTTAACCTTCTTCTTAACATGTGTTCCTCTCCCCCATTTCTAACAGAAAAAAATACTGTGAATTAAAAGCAGCTTTACTTCTGGTTTGTGTTGATGCATGTACAAAATTACATCACATGGGAATTAAGGTTCTCAGACCTGCCAGAAGTTTCATCATGCTGTGGTGTATGATATGGTTGTTTGAAATCCTTTTATTTAAGAAGGCTTTCTAACTAATTAGTTCATCCTCTAGCCACCCCTCCTCCCGTTGTTTTTGTGTAAAACCACATTCCGGTTCTACATTTGCCCACAGTGTCTATCAGGGTTTTTTAAATTTAAAATCCTATTTTATTAATTTTTAAACTGTATTTTCTTACCTGTATCTGTTTTTTAAAGTTTCTTTTCTCACGGGTGTGAAAATACTTTTAGAACATTAGGGATGGGAACAGAAGTTGCACATCAACTAGTTTGTCATCAAAAACATGTTTCAACCTGTAAAAGAACAGAAATTCATTGCATATAAACCAGTTTCAAAATGGCTGAAACTGGTTTGAGAGAAACCTGGTTGAATATAGTATCAGACTTAACTGATTTGGGTCAAACCCGTTTTATGAAACTTGTGTCCTAGACCCCTTCCTGGTTTTAGTTTTTAAATCAGAGTCCCCCAGCATGCTTTCTAGCTCTGGGCTGGGCTACCTGCTCCAGCAGAGAAGGGCTGGCAGGGCAGGGGGGGGGAAGGCAGAGACTGCTCCTTCTCTGGCAAACCCTGATTGGGGCCAGGGAAGGGGATTAAATTTCCCTTTCCCTGAGTACAGAGTTGCCCTGCCCTGTTTAAAAACTTACTGCTGGCTGCAACTGTGGACTACAAATCCCAAAGGCACCTGGAAGCAGGAAGAGGAAGTGATGAGCAACTCTGCAGAGTCCTGGTGCACTGATTGTGGACTGCAAATCCCAGAGACCTCAGGGACAGCATGAAGAGGAAGCAAACACACAGCCCATGCTGACTGTGCTAGAGAGCTGTGCTCTAGTGCCCCTTGGCCAAAGCTGCTGCAGGCATGTGGCTGCATTTCCTGAATCAAAAGTAAATGTCTGTCCAGTTGTTTCTCAACTTAATCTCTGCAGCTTAGACTAAATTGCAAAGACTGAATCAATTCAGCCTTGGGCCTTTTGACTTGACCAACAAAGCTGACACAAACCCATCAAATGTGCAAAGACAACGGAATAAAATTATTTTTTTCCTTCTAGAAATATTATAAGGTGCCAAGTATAACAATAGTAGATTTAATAGTAAAAATGTGTGAGCTGCTATTCCTTAAAATTGTTTGTAAATGGATCCTGTTTTCCTTATCAATCATGTATCCTGAATTACAAACTGGTGCAAATTAAGTGTTGTGGTAATTAGGCCAAGCAATATGACACTAATACAGAAACCCACAAGTTCTGCTAAATGCCATAGAAATACTACTATTTTTTTTTTGTTGCAAATATTATCCAAAGTTTAGGAAATTTATGAGGAAGTATATGTTCCTGTTCTTTGAAAAGTTAACTAAATTCTGAGAGTTCCTACTAGAAGTGCCATTTAACTTCAGAGGTGTTTTTTCCTAGTAAACACTGGTACGTAGCATGACTTTCCTTTTCAAAAGCAAAATTACAGGTTGACATCATGGAGGGGAGGTGTTTCAAACTGAAGGGGGAGGCTTTTCTAAGCTTTGAGTGGTAGAAGTGGTAAATGAGAGGAACTCCTGAGCTCTTTGTACTCTCTCTCTCTTAGCTCCTTTTAACATGCCCTCTTCTGTCTCTCCCCCCCCACTTCATCATGCACCAGGCAGAATGTAATGCTATATTTTGATGTCTCATTACCAGCATATTTAACTTGCCAATAAATCTTTGCTGTTCATGTGCAGATTGATGACCTTTATTTTTAAAGTGGAAACCCAGAGGGGGCATGAGCTGATAAATAAGCTGACTTTTATGTCAGTGTATAGATTATATGTTTTATTATGCCCTTTATAATGTTATGGCCCTAATGATAGCAAAAGCTTCAAAGCCTCTGCTGAGTTGACTTTAACACAATAAGATTTTCTCATGTGCTTAGCTTCCTGGTAGCTGAAGAGATAGTGAAATGATGATATAATTATAAGATTCAAGAGTGAGAAAAAGGGAGTCTATATCAATGTTAAAGCTTTTTTTTGTGGCAGTGCTTACTTAAATTCAACGGCTAACTTTCTGGAATAAAGATGCTGAAGGTGCACGTGAAGTGCTTCTTTGAGGCATGGTGTGAAGGCTGATCAGGCATATCCTTGTGATCTCCTCTAAGTCTGTGCAAAACCAAAGAAAATCAGACTTGACATTCCTGATCTTTCAAGCATTTAAAAAAAAAAGCGTGCACATTTAGTTATCCATTATACATCCCAAATTATAATAAAAGGGCACAGCCCAGTACTTTAAATAAAACTCTTACTCTTAAAATGAAATTGTTGACTCTGAAATAGCAACTACTTTCATTGCTGTGATGCTAAACCCTGATTAACTCCAGTGACATGTAGGTCATGGTAGGAACTCTTATCTATTAATGAGACCATCTTACCATGCTACTTAAATGCTTTTAATAGCTAATATGTGATTGTCTGACAGCTCTGGCATACATAATATTAGTTGGTGATTGTTATGCTAGCAGATTAGAATACAGTAGGAAATTCTCATCCCAAACTTTTCAGTTGGACAGTCCTGAAATGAATTTCAAAGGAAATAGGCAGGCAAGGTTTTTTGTTTAGCTGTGATATCTTTTATTAGACCAACTAATAACTAACAGTTGGTCCTAATAAAAGATATCACATCTACCCAAAGAACCTTGGCTGCCTATGTCCTTAGACCAACATGGCGGCAACCAAAAACTTTCAAAGGAAATATCATTTTATTATTACTCTTATGGTATGCAACTTGTAGTTGCTTCACAATCCTCTGTAAGCAGTAAAAATAGTTTGTAGTAATGCATCATAGTATGCAGTAATATGTTTTCTCTTTGCAATGAGGATTAGAAAGTTTTGTGCAGGCATTATTGCCCTAACCTCCTTCAAACATAGTTTCCCTTCAGTGAAATCAATTGATATCATTGCAGTTATCTTGATTTTTTTTTTTTTTTTTTTTTAAATTGAGTGGCTAAAACAAGATGACTGTTGCTAAGAGAAGATAATCTTAAGTGAAGTGGAAGTGAAACAGATCTTTCTGATGTGACACAGTTTCATACAGCATGAAAACAAGTCCTAAAATCAGTGCATGTCACATAACAAGATGAGCTAATGATGTAATGTTGTTAATCTCACTTTAGTACCAGCATCCTTGTAATGCCAAGTGGAAGCAATCAAGTGAGTGGGTCTTGAGATCTAGCTATCTGTATTTAACAGGGATGATACTTTTCCTTTCTCTAAGTTGACTAGGTTGCCAGAGTGTTTATTAGTTGGTATGGTGAGTTTGTTGTAATTTGGAATGTGTTTTTTGGAATAGGCAAAGATGGTTAGACAAAGTACTATCCAAGTCAGAGGGGCTAAGGTTTGCACCCTGCCCAGAGGATCCACAATGCCCTTTTTGTCACATCCCTATGTTAAATGTTAAGTTGCACAAACTTGGCCTTAATTATTATAAACATTGTAAGGAACCAAAGGAGTGTAGATGTCCTGAAGTATAAACCTTTTGTAGTATCTTTTTGGTGGGTAAAAGAGTGATTACACTATGTTTCTAGTTTAAGGACATTTTTCCCCCTGCTTTAGAAAAGAGTGTTTGTATGGAAATCTGAATGTTGGCTTGAAAAAGCAGTTGGTTACAGCCACAGGAATCCAGTCTTTATTAGCTTGAGGAAGTTGGAGTCTTCATGAGCTGTCAAGTTTTCAGCCTAGCAACACCTCTAGCCAAGTGTTGCACATAATTACTAACTTTCTGGGTGCCAGTTTCTGCAAGCATGTTCATAACTATCACTGAACTTTACTCTTAGCTAGATGTTGCCTTTCTTTTGATTTATGAAATGATGGGTGTGAACTACTAATTAAATCAGTAGTTGAGCAAAGGAGTAATAATAGGCTGGCTATCCAGGAGCTTATTGAGTTATCAATATATGGGACAGATAAGTTTATTCAATAGTTTGAGGTTTTTTAGAGTCCAAAAACAATGCATGTGGAATTTTTAATCGGCTTTGACTGAACAAATACATCCCCAACTCATCTAATTCTGCATGAGTTTGCTAATGTGATATATACCACTTGCAAAATCTCCAGATGGGTGGCTAGAGATGCTAGAATTTTTCATCAGTTTATCCTAGAGTAGACTCTTTCGTAAACTGATTTTTGTTTCTGTAGAGCCAGCTTATGTTTAGTTTGTTTCTTTTTCTTTTTTTTTTCCAAGAGGATGGAAAACAGGATTTAGGGGAGCGTCTGGTGTTCTTTCCAAGTGAAGTTGGAGAATGTGGAGGTCTGCTTCCAATATTAAGAAGATATGTTTATACCCCTGCTGTCTCTCCGAGGTTAAGAGCAGGCAGTGGACCACAAGACAGCATGTTTTGTTTCTTGAGATATTCACTACAGCTGAGATGATTGTGTGCTTTGATTGGGATTTTGTTAGTAATAATGATGTACCATTTCTTGAATGAGATGTATTCTCTTTTCAGTCCTTAAATATGGAATTGTCATTTAATGTGGGGAAATGAGTTTTTAAAGGTACCTTTGACTCTTGACAGTTACAGTACCTGATGTATTTACTGCTTCTGTTTGGGTGTTAGCTCCCAGAAGCAGGCTGAAAACAGAAAGGACACTAAGTGGCTAAAATACAGAAATACTCCGCTTATGAGACTACTTAGTATTCCCTACAGATTGTAGATGTTATGCACCTATGTAATACATACTAAATTTGGAAATGAGCTCTGATTTTTCTGAAGGGTTCCCTCCTCCCCATCAGCAGCTAATAGTCCAATTGACAAATGGCAGGAAGGAAACGGTGACAGTAAAAATAACACAAGGTTAAGCTGGCAGAACATGGCTTTAACCATCACATCTTTCTGTCATTTTAAATAAGCCGTTACTAATTGTTAGGCAAGTCAGATTTCTTTCCACTCTTCCTGATTTGTCTTATTGTTTCCTGTGCAGGTTATCATTTAACGGGAAAGGGAAGGTCAAATGTAAGCGAGTTTGTCCTCTCCCTTTTCCCTATGTATTTGAAATATCATTTTGCAGAGAAAATGAAAACAGATTTGCATAGGGTAAGAGTAATTCCACTGACATTTCAAAATATGGCATTTCATGTACTTGTATACTTAAATAGAGGCATGTACTGTAACCATGGGCTTCTGAAAACAGTCACCCTTTCTGTAGTGGGATTGGAAGCTTAGCAACCGTTCCTGCACACGGTAGGACAAGCCTCCAAAGATCAGTGCCAAAGGAAGCCTAGGAAGGAGAAGCCATTGCTGGGGAAAACGGAAGGCCTCGGGGAGTGGAGCAAGTTCAGATTTATTTTGAATTTTGGAACCAGCATTAAATGGATTAATTTCTCCTGAACCTTCTTACTAGGACTTGCTTCTAAATTGAAATAATTACTGTTAAACTAAACAGAACTTCAGCGCACCCTTGGGAATACTCTACATCTCTTCCTAACCTTCCCAATCACTGAGCTTTTCTTTTTTTAAGCTCAAGGTAGAGTTCAAAAATCAAACTTTGCAGCACAACCTTCTAGTACGTTTTGCCTTTTCATAAACCTTTTCAAGTAGCTTCCTAGCAGTTTCAAAACTGTGTATTGCTGGGAATAAAAATAGCAAGTTGTGGTCCTGTGAGCTCGCTTGGGCACAATCCACCTTGTCCTGGTGAGGAAAGGTGGTAGGTGCTTCCTCTGGGAGTAAATACTGCTTTCGGTACTTGTTTTAAGCTCTTCAAAATGGAATATGTTGCTGCTTAATTTTCAGCTTGGGCAGACCAAATTTTCTTGCATGTATCTTTTCCCTCAAAACTCCCTTTTAGTTATCTAAAGAACTAATTAGATTTAAGATGACTGTTTGGAACCCTAAAACAGAAAAGCTGTGTGTGCCGTCTCTCTCCTCTTGGGAATACAGTAGGATTTGTAAGGTATTTACCCTTGTGTGATAATGTGACTGCCATTTTAAATTTAGACAGAAAATACCGAGAACTTCAAGAAGCATATCTGGTTACAACTTAATGCTTTAAAACCATGCACTCACAGTGCTTTACAAAGGGAATTAAGTCTCATTATCACCATTTTCAGGCGACATCACTAACAGTAGGACATATACTATCTTTCCTATCTTGCCTTCCCTGCTGGCTTCTTAAGGTGCCAGTCAGTCTCACCCCTGCTCTCTTTTTCTCCCACCCTTCGTGCTGCTTGTAGGCATTTTACCCTTGGTCAGTCCATCATTTGTAGTTAATTCTGACACCACAGAGCAGTTTGTGGCTGTCTCTAATGAAAGTGGGTAGAAATACTGTTTGGATTGATTTGGTCATGTCATAATTGAGTGCCTTACCATTTAAACTGCCAGAGTTGCCCAGAAGGGGCTGTGGCAGTATGTCATTATTTTGGGATGGTTCTCCCCTTCCCTTTTTTTAATCTTTTCCTCCCCCCCACTTTGATCTAAAATGAGACTGAAGAAGAAAGATTCCAGCTTATTATAATTGTTTTCAATGAAATATTTTTATGTGAATGACCAATGGTGTCATCTTAACTTCAGTCTTGGCTGGACAGATTCCTTTCCTGGTAACGTTTTTTGATGTTTTGGTGCTTACTTAGATGACTGTAAAAGGACACTAACTTGTGCAATGTCAAAAGCTTACAAAACATGTGAAATGAAATTGTTGTAGAAAGCAGGGCATGTACCAAGTAGGTTTTCTTTTCTCTCCTGGGAAGGAGGAGAGTGGCAGGGATGCAGCTGCCTGCTACCCTGAAGCCCTTACTCATCCAGTGTTTAGTAACAGTATTATTACATGTTTGCATTTGTAGACCAGGGGCAACCCAGGTATAGCCTGCAGGCCGAATCTAACCCATGGAGCCATGTCATCCAGCTCGCAGGACTCCCCACAGGTCCAGAAATTCGGTGGCAGGAGGGTGGCAATAGCGTTAACTACCAGAGCTGCAGCAATTAATGCTGCCACTGCTCACTCTGCCACCACATTTTGAGACCCATAGGGACCCCCACAGGCTAGATGGCACGGCTTCACAGGCTGGATCCAGCCTGTGAATTGGCCCCATGGTAGATCCAGCCTACGAACCAGCCCCACACCACTCATCCAGCCCACCGCTGTAGGTCAGAATGGCCATTTTGTGCAGCTTGTTGGTGGAGGTAGGGGTGTCTTATTGTTGTATTTGTACAGGGCTCCACATAGCAAGGTCCTGATCTATGACTTGGACTCTAAGGCACTAATACAAATAATGAAGGATAATCATATTTCTAGCAGCTGAAATGTGTGTGGGAGGTAATTATTTCTAAAATTATAGTTGCTCATTTCTGTACATCTTAAAAATGAGATCATGACTAAAGGAAGGATTTTTTTTTCTAAATATACTTTGATGTTCCCATTTTTTTAATACTTTTGAAATGGAATACCATTTAATAAAAAATTCCTGGAGGAGGGGGAACAAGCATGCTTAGTACAGAATTTCCTAGCTTTGTATGTTTAAATGATTTATTAAACTCTCACCAACAATGTTAAGACTGCACCCCACTTTCCTTCTAGTGTCTTCTTGTCTCTGCAAACTGACCAGAACCCCCTCATCTTCTACAAAAGAGCAGGACTTCCTGTATCCGTGTCTGACTCTCTCTACCTCCTCCCCTTATCTTTGTGATAAAGGTTGGGATCTGCACCATGTATTCCATTTGCTCTCCTGGAATACCAGGATGGGTAGAGTTTTAACAATAGGTAATACAAGGTCAGATCCTGGATCCCATGAATAAGGGGCTCTACTGAATGTTTTGATCCTTCCATATTGAATGCCCAAAGTTAATTTGTCTGCTTGCAGAGCATTTTGCTGTTGGATCTATTTTAAGGAAAATACAGTCTGTTTGATATTATGTAGCAGATTAAGTACTTTGAATCCTCTTACTAATAGGCACAGTTGGGGCTCTCTTTTTTTACTTTAATAGCAGTTTAATAATGTGATAACTGTATAGCCATTTATACACAAGTCCTTCTTCAGGCACCAATGTTGTTGCTGCCATTGTTTTACTATGAGAAAAAAATAAAAAGTTTCTGGGAGGGTATGTCATTTCAAAATTCTTACTTTTTAGTCTGTATGATTCAAGTATTATGCTGGATGGAAGATTTTGTATGTAAATTCTATAAAACTACACTGTCAGATCATAGTTTCACTGAAATAAATTTTGCCACTTTCACTTCTATGCAAATGCAAAAAAAAAATAACGTTTCAGGTTTTATACCTCCTGTTTGCATTTTTTTTTAAGTAAGCCTGCTGCTGTTACAGAGCAGAAATCATTTAGATTCTGTTTTGCTTAGAAATTCCTAATTTTCTTCAGCGTTTTTTGTGGGTGGGTTTGAGCCCTCTGAAATGAGTAGTTTCTGCAGGATTTTTGTTGTCATCTTCCTTCTCCAGAGGGATGTTGCATCAAGGCAGCCCTTCTGGTTTGGTTTAGGTTCTTCCTGTTAGAATCAGAACTAGGATCTAGAATAGAAACCACAATCGGGGATTGTAGCAGGAGCTAGTGGTGGTATAGCTCCTTTGAAATACTTGTTAGTTTTCCATGGACTGCTGAAGTGAATTGTGACTAATGAAATTGTCCTTGCTCACATCATCCTGACAGGTTGACCTAAGGCTGTCTATAGCATTTTAAGTGACTCTCTTAACCCTTAGAATGAATATACTCCTTCTCACTATCCAGTCTGATTATTTATCTGACCCTCATCACCATTGTATTTGAGTGCTGCACAATTTTTTTAATTTACTTCTTACAATACCTCTGTTAGGTAGGGAAATACTACTATCTGCATTTAACATAAGGCAAACTGAGACACAGAGGAACTATCATCCACCTTAATTCGAAGAAATGGTGTGTGGTATCACAGAGTAGCCAACAGGTCTTAGCTAGTAAAATCCTAGAAAGCACAAAGCCATTTGTAGTGTAGGTCAGCCTGATAAGTGATAACACACTTGAGAACCTTGGGCTGCCTGCTTGTATTTACACTGACCTACTAGTAATTGTGTGAATAACAGCTATTTATTCACACCAGGGTTTTAGCACCTATTAGCTAACACAGTCCTTTCAATAATTTCTAACGTAGAGACAGCCTAAGTGACTTGTCCAAGGTCACCCAGGAAGTCAGTGGCAGAGGAAGGGATGAACCTGGGTCTCAAGTCCCTGCCTGGTATCTAAGCACGGAACCATTCTACTTCTCATGTTTAAACCCCTCCCAAGTGGACTCTGCATTATATGCATTATTGGTTGCTTTTCTTCCTCGGTGTCAGAGAGCTAATAAGCCTATCTGGGTTTCATACCAGCTTTTTCCTGTTTTCAGCCCCTGGTGCAGGTATCTCGATCGGCTTATTTCCAAGGCTGAGAAAATATGATAATTTGGCAACGCAGGCTAGAGGGAAAGGTTCTTGGCAGAGCAGGTCAAGGCCAACTGGGACTTTATGCAAACAGAAGCCTGAATGTAGCTATACACAGATTCTCCCTTCATAGAACTTACTAAGGGTTTTCTCCAAACATAGGAAGCGTGCCAGTCCTTGGGTAAAAGTCACCTTGATGCTGGCCAGTTTACTAAGAATGTCAGCCTCATGATAGCCAAAGTGTGACATAGAAAGTGATGTAATTGGAACAGTTGCATAAAAGGACAGAGTAAAACTTCAGTGAGCGTACTTTGCCCTGTACTTCACGGGAAGATATTGTCAGATACGCTTTAACAAAATGCATGGCATCTAGATAGGCTGAGATGATTGGCGGGGTGGGAAGGGGGAGAAATAACATTCTTTGAAACTGTATTAACAGTTTTTCCTTCCTTGCAACACTCTCTCTATTTATGGATTTAATGAAGTATGTTGTAACCTCGTATTGTCTGCTTGTAATGGAATCTGTTTATATTTTTTTTTAAAGTTGCCTTCAGAAGGGCTAAGTTTGGACAGCTGGAAAGTGTTGTATTAGTATGTTGTAGATACTTAAGTATAGTGGTCATGCAGTTCAGTGGAGGTGTCAGTTTTGCTTATGAACTGTACATCTATGTATTGATGAGTTCTGTTGAAAAAGATAATTGTAAAGGATTTCAAACGGAGAATGTAATCCCTCACCTTTCACTTCTTTTTATATCTTTGCTAATGTTAATGCCTTTGCACTTAAGCTACATTCCAGTATCATCACTTTTCTATTAAGCACTTGGTACTGAGCTGCTTGGATATTACCTAATCCTAATTTAAAACCAAGTAATACTGCATTCTGTAACTGACTCGTGCCTCCCCCTTTCAGTCTGCTCTTTATACAAAATCAACGATGCTACTTAAAAATTGAAATTCTATGGCTATTCTACACGGTTAATTGAAATGAAAGGTTTGAAAGGTAAGCTTCTGTACATAGCTTTGATTAAAATATCCGGGAAAAATCTGTTTTATAAAGATGTAAGGGATATACAAAGTTCTAGGAGCATATTGCTTCATATGTGGAAATAATTGCAACTTGACTATAGCGATTATTCTAATTGAAACTCTAATGGGGTATAAAAGATTTCAAGCACTGTTTGAAGTCAGCAGTTCTTTACTGAGTGTCCTTTGGGTTCAAACTGGAAATAAAATGCAAAATAAAATATTGAAACATTTCTTATTGGTTTAGAGGACCGTGGTTAGTGCTAATCACTTACCATGTTTTTTGAACATTGAAGTACTCCCAACTGACAGCTTTTGCTTTATGAATTACAACAGTAAATTGGTATTAGCAAACTGCAAGTTCCTGTTCCATTCAGTAGTTCCATCTTAAGTAGGTTAGCTGGTGCAACTTGGAGTAATGATAGTGTTTCAGTAGGTTGATAATACCTCTCAGTGGTAATTCCTTGGAGTGGTAGCTAAGGAGACCCAAGAGAGTCTTTTTCAATAAGTTTGCACAGTGAAGCTGGTACCTGTCAAGAGCCAGGGCATCTTGTAGAAATACAGTAGTTTCGTCCTATTCCACATACAGTAACTGTAGAGATGGGTATCAAAAGTATAGATCTGTATGGGGAAAAAAGGATGTCACATCCTTCAAGGTGCAGAGGATAGAATGGGTTTTGCTTTAAGTAAGTGCCAAACCATGTAAAGCTTTGTGTTTTGATGGGGAAAAATCTTTTGACCACCGTGCAATGTGTAACATCTTTGCAGGATTTACAAAATGTAATAGATTTGTCTCCCCTTCTCTGCCTTCCACCCCAAATATTTTCATAGTAGTAGCTTCTCTATCAGGAGTTAATTATGCAAGTATTACGGCAGTGGTGCTTCACCTTTTTGGTACTACAAGCCAGATGAGTGGTGCAGGGCTGGTTCATAGAGCAGATGGGACTCTGTGCATTGAGACTGGGCTCCCAGGTCCTACACCAGCACTGCTCACTGAGACCAGGCCCTGGGGCCCCACATCACCCCTGCATGCTAGTATTGGACCCCATACTAGCCCCATGTGCCTTGATCGGGCAGCGGGTTAGGGTTAGTTTAGTGTAATGAATAAAAAAGTTTTTTCATTTATCCTCCACCAACACATCAGGCTTCTTTGGATGGTATCAGGACAGTGAAATCCACCTTTTTTGTAAAGGAAGGGGAGAAATTAATTCCAAAATCAAGGTGATTTCATGGTGAATGCCCTGTCAGCTGTCTGCCACTTCACCAAAGGGAGCATCAATTCTAGCATGTCATCTGAGTACATTTGTTGCATTTACACACACTCACATGCGCACACAATTCTTAGATGAAATTCTTGGGTGACTGATTTCAAATCATTTGGGCCTTTTGAGCTTGAGTTTTCCTTAGAAATATTCAGAGACACCTTGTAGATTACTGGAACATGGGTGGTGAAAGTTCTCGGTACGACTAACATTTCATAATCTTAAGAGTGTAAAATTAGATGATGATTTGAGAGAGTTTGATTGTGGTTTAACACTACATTTTATTTGAGTATATAAAAAATAGCTCTGTAAGATGGACAGCAACATGAGGAAGAATCCATTTGGCTTCATGTTAGAAATTATTACATGCAAAATGCACGATAGCCAGGTATGAATAATTTTGACACTGTAAACTATCATGATCTATTTATTTTTTATCCACTTAATTATGGCGAATGAAATACCATTCAGTAATAATGTAGGACACTAAAAAACAGCAATAACAAAAATGCCCTTAGTTACATTAAATTTAAATAAAAAATACCAGTTAAGTACAATGAGAATATTTTTCTCCATTCTCTTATTTGTTTAATAAAGGAACATTAAGCAAGGTTCAAATTCCTTCATTCCTGGGATCCCTTTAATACAGCTGTATTAATACTGAGTCCTTTCTGCAAGTAAGAATTTCTTCTTTTGAAGTTGTTTAGAATAATACTAGTGACGTTTCTTGTGTTGAACTGGGGCTTCTTGAAGCAATGTATTTTGTAAGGAATCATGGGATATGTATTTAATGGTGCTGATAGAGGCAGAATTTTTAAGTCCCTACAATCGCATTCCCTTTTTCCTTAGACCTTTGCCATACACAATGTACCAGTTAAAGTTCACCAGTTCATCCATATAGGATTTTAATTTTGTTCTTTGTTACAGTCCTAACATCTTCATGGTACAATAAATACCATGTTGCTGAGATTCAGCTATATTGTGGAAATCTATTAGATCATATTTAAGTCCATAGCTTTGCCTTCAAATTGTATTTATTTTTGCTTCACAGTGCGGGCCCCAAAGGCGATAACATCTATGAATGGAGGTCGACTATTCTAGGACCTCCAGGCTCAGTATATGAGGGTGGAGTTTTCTTCCTTGACATCACATTTACACCAGAATATCCATTCAAGCCTCCAAAGGTAAGAAGGAATTAGCCTACTGTTTTATGCTGTAAATATTCTACCAATTAGCGAGTAGTACTCGGTACTGACCAGACACTTGGTGCATTTGAAATCTGGTCACTTTTTAAAAAGCCAAGATAAATTAACTTCAAGTACTATGTCTGTATTTCCTGGCCAGTTTTGATAGCTTTTTTTCAATCACCTCCCTTCCCTCCACTTCAGGGGATGATGGAAAAATCCTACGCAAAGAGGGGAAACCAACAGCTTATAAACTTACTATATACAATGTGCTGTGAAATTGCAGAATAGGAACAGAAAGCAGAGAAAATATCTGATTTTTCTAATCTCTGTAGTAAACATGGGTGTTTTTGTAACAACAATAATAAAGATAATTTAAAAGAAGTAAGATAGCAGAGTAATTTAAGTTTCCAGAGTTCTGTTAGGAGTTTGCTTATTGTTGATTTACATTGTATACTGGCCATCGCTTTGGTGGTTTCTGGGTGCAGATTATAATTAGAAAGCCTCTTGCAGTGTTCTAGCAGTATATCATTGTGAGTAAATATTGTTTTATTGTTCATGCAGTTGAACTCTAAAAAAAAACAAACCCAAAAACAACAGTTGGGTTGCAAGTACAGTTAATTGTATTTAAGTTGCATGTTTACCTCAAATTTGCAAACACTTGCATGTGCTTATCTTTATACATGAGTAGTCCCAGTGACAAGTAAGCAAATACGTGAGTGGAGCTTAGCCTGAGAGTTAGCCTACGCTAAAAAGTTGTCAGTTTAGCTATACCAACATAGGTTTACCATCAGTCTTTCCTAATGTGGACATGACTTGCTGCTTTTGCTGGTCTGGTTTATACTAGTTCCCCAAACAAAATAAACCGAACCCTTCTATAGCTACTTTTTTCAGTAGGGCTTGGCTTTACTATAAAAATGTAGTTAAAAAAAACCAAACAAACCCATGCTCCTAAGCAACATTACTATATTGGCACAAGTCTCAGACCTTGTCTAGATGGTAAGCTTGCTGAAGCAAGGATTGTTCATTTTTTTTTGTGTCTATACCCTCAGTATCTTTAGCCCAAGCAGACTGAGTGGGCATGGAGCTCCACCCATACAGATAAGACTATGGTCCTGAGTGGTGCACAAGTGGCAATAGTGGTTCAGAACATCAGTTCTCAATGTGACTGCGATTGTCACAGCAAAATCATCATATTTTATGGATTGCGACCTCCCTGGCATAAGGAGTTTAATGGTATTGTTTAGACTGAACATCCAGAACTTGAAGAGTCTTTTGAAACTGTGGAAGTTTCTGAGGTGGGTCTTGGGCCATTGTTCTTTTTCAAGATCAGGAAGTAATAGGATGTTGGGATGGACTTATGCAGAACTGAATGGCATTTCTACTGTGGAGGATATCTAGTAGCAACTGAATACAAGTTGTGCCTATCACTGCATTAGAAGATTATTGAATTTTTTTTTTAAGGTAGAAGACCAGTATTCATGGTTTAGTGACTCTTCCCTTTCCATGAGAACCACCAATGCACTCTTGGCATGCCTCAGTCAAATTACTTCAGTGGAGATTTGTAGCAATCTGGAGTTCAGCAATATGGAGTTCATACCTGCAGCTGTCAGTACTCCTTGGATTTTTGAACTGTACTTTACTGACCCATTTGGGAAAGCCATGCTATAACCCAGGGCTGTGTGAAGCTTCAGTCCCTGATTCAATTTGGTGGCCAAATCTCCGAATCCAGATAAGAATCAAGAGACCCTTTAATCTCTCCAAATTGAATCGGAACCCTCTGAATCAATTTGGAAAGATTTGGCAATTCAGACATAGACACAGCTTTAAACATTTTTTCTACATACCTCAAAATACCAGGTGGCTTGTGAATGCTGAGATGCTGGGGCAGATGGGGGGCACCCGGGGTCTCCCCGCAGCTGACTGCCGAGCCAGGGGGCGCAAGGGAGTGGGGGCAGCACGCTCCCCAGCAGACCCAGAAATGGACCAGAAGTACTCCTGGGTTCACCACCAAGCATGCAGGGGTCCCCCCCCCCCCACACTCTGGTAGGATGCTCCATCTGCCCCACCATTGCAGCATTTATGAGCTGCCCCTGCTACATCAAGGTGTGTAGAAAAAACATTTAAAGCGGTGTCTATGACTGAATCACTGATTCTCCAAATCGGCATCAAATCTCCAGATTCAGATTTGGCTGAATCGAATTAGGGACAGTGATCCAAATCAATTAATCGAATCAGTGTCCCCGATTTCAGGCCGAATCCAAATTGAATATGGCCTGTTTCGCACACCTCTACTAAAATTCATATTTACTTAAGAACTGAGCACCTACTGTCCTTCCAGTGAAGTCTAGCATGCTAATCTCCCACAAGAAGGAATGTACAGGGGCTCTTGAATTTAAAAAAAAAAAAAAAAAAAAGTGCATTTTTGGTGATTGTTTTTTTGGGGGGGGCAGGGAAGGGGTTATCAGTAGCCTTGTATCCTTTGACAGTCACCTCAGTGTATTTGTGCTACCTGCCCATCTACCATTTACCTTGCAGTTCTGCTAAAATGACTCAGAATTCAAGAATGTGGGGGAGAGAACTATTAGGGGCTGCAGGGATGTGCTCCCCAGTGACTTCTGAAGGTCACTCTGCAGTTCATCATAATGGGTGCCAGTCTGAATTATTTTCATAGCATTAAAAATGAACCCCCACATTTTTAATTGTGTGCAATTACTTCAGAGAGGCATCGCTCTGGCTGCAAACAGGCATTGCCCTTGTGCTACCATACTCTTCTTTTTTTATGGCAACACAAAACCTGGGTGATGCCACAAATAGCAAAAATGTCTTTTCTTGACAGTCATCTTTTTGTTTTATGGTGGAAGAGCATGGTTCAGCAGCAATGGGCAGACACTTCTGGGACTGGAGGGGTTCAGTCCTGTAGGACAGTGGCTGTGGGCACCTCACGCCAACCTGGGGTATGTATCTGCATGTGTTAAGTGGAGAAGCCCATGGCCTTCCCTACTCTGCACTTGCAAATGAGCACCTTGGGAATACAGCTGCCAGTGCAGAGGTGGGGAAGCTGGGTTCCCCACTTTGTGCCTTCAGAGGAATTCCCAGGGCATGTCTGCAGGTGCAGAGGGGCCCAATCCTGCAGAGGGATTCACAGGTTGCGTGTCTGCAGGTGATGGCAGATGCAGGCCATGACAGCCTGCAAGGGATTCCCTGGGCGTGCCTTTCACACTGCCTCACTCCAGGTGCTGCCTGCAAGCCCAGAGGGGGTTCTTCCTCTGTGCTTGCCCAGGACTCTGCGCCACACACGTCCATGCTGCTGCTTTCCAACTTGAGGCACAGCACCCAGGGCTGTCATCCTGCAGGATCAGATCCCCCCAATGCCCTGGAAGCAGCAAGAGCCTGACCCTGTGGGACAATAGCCCTGGGTGACATCTGTAGACTGTAGAATAAAACAGATCAGCTCTGCCAGAATACATCTCGGCTCAACTGACGTCACTCCAAATACAACATCCATTTATGCCCTATATGTAATAGAATTGCATTTAATTACCAACAGAATCCCAAGCTGGTTTATAAATATGAAGGAATAAAATATGCAGTGCTTCATTTGGCACTGAAATGCACTGGGATTGGATATAAAACACGGAAATGGCTTAACGTGCAGCAGCACGATACCAGTAGAGTAGGACAAGAAGCGAATAATATCCTGTACCAGGTGAAACAGAACTGGTTGTACCATTATGATGACACATGCTGAAGCAGTGGAATGACTGAAGGACATTTTTAAAAGCCTTATCCTTGGAAGAAGTAAACTGACTAGAATGTGATAGGACCAGTTCCCTTTGAATCATCCTTGAGACATCTTCAAAGCATAGTTGGAAAGAACTTCTACACCCTTTAGATACCTGTTTTAATTCTTGAAGGGACAGGCTGATTTAAGGCTTCCCTAGGGCAAAGTGCCTATTGTGAAATATTTTTCAGAGCTTGGTCAAAGAGGCAGCACACTTGAAAGAACAAGATCATGATAATCCTGTCAAATTGCCAGTCCATCACCATGCAAGTGAGAGGAGGTAGTGAAGGTTTCCCAACCACTGACAAATGCAAGGAGGCTTGTGCTGTATCAGGAAATAATTATAAAACAAGGACACAGAGGTCTAATTGTTGAGGATTTGGATAGTCTCAAGTAGAGGAGGGTTGAGGCGAGCAGAGGAAGTGGCACCTCCTAGAAGAGCCCTGACCACACATGCGTTATGAATGAGACTCCTCTGGTTTCTAACTGACTTGGCAAATAATCTCTTTGAAGTGACGCTGTCTTTATGTATCGTGGAGGAGGAGGACTGACAGGCATGCTATGCATTTGCTGTTCTGTTGCAAAAGCTTCTCATGTTATGCATAGTCAACTTTGTTTTCACACTAATCCACTGAGACCTTTGCCATTACACACTACTGAAAGCTTGCTCGGCTTGTAACTTAGTGCCAGTTGAGCCTCACCACTATCAGGTGCCTCTGCACTCCCTGCTGTTCGTTTGCCTTCTTAGTTAGAAGTCTGGAAGAAAAAGTTTTAAAACATTTATTGAATGACCACTGACTGCAAACAGGCTCACAAGAAATCTTCCCTCAGTTTACAGAGAAGGAGAAAGCATACCTGACTTACACACCACCTTCTTTCCTTCCTTCTGTCTCGTGTGTGGCTGTATTCTTTTCTTTGTTTCCCACAGGGGAGTGTGATAGAGCTGGTGCTTGTGAAGAGCCAAGTACTTGAAATCTGTCATAAATGAGCTTGGTGCTTGAGAGGTTTAGCAGAATTGCGCTCAGTGGACCAGATCCTCTGTTATAAAATTGGCTTAGCTCCACTGTACCGTGTGGGAATTTTTGAGAAGTCTCTTAAGAAGGGAAATACTGCAGTTTTCCTTGCATTAGTATTTTTTTGTCCCTGTTGGAGATGTTAATAAGGAGAATCCTTATCAAATGGGAAGTGATATGTTCAGCAGTGTGTTCTTGTTTGTTGTTTTTGCATTGCTTCAGATCAAGCTAAAATGTTGCACCAAAACAAGGTGTAATGTGGGTCTTATGGTGCTGAAGGCTTGGTTGCTGTTGCTGCTGCACCTTGCCTATGTACAGATGGGAAGACAATAGTCCTTACTCTGCATTAGTAGATCTAAAATTGGAAAATGGAAGTGTTGAAGATTCTGGTTTTGAAAACTGGTCACCCAGTACAAGAAACTTACTCATAGAAACATACAGCTGGTACCAAATAACTTGTCTCTATGTTCTAAGCATGCACAGTGAAATTATATTTTATATTTTTAGATTGCTTTGTAAATGCTTATGTTTTGGGCATTCTTATAAGGCATAAAGTGTTACCCTCACTTTGCAGATGGAAGAGATTAAGAATGTATGGTGAAGGCCGCTAGGCCCTTGCAACTGAATTGGGGACTTAAGCGAGTTGCCACAAAGTGGTGGGGCCAAGATGTGAATTTAAGAGCTCCTGGGTCCTAGAATCTTACGTAGTTCTAAAGATTTTAGGCTGTTCTTCTGCAGTGTTGCACCACGCAGTTTTGCTGGTTCCCAAGAGTAGCATTAGAGTAATTGTGGATGTTATTTGTGTTGAGGTGAAAAGAGTAGCTTAGGTTGACCTGATCTGTGCTTTGATCACTTGCATTAAAACCTCTAACCACTTCCTTCCCCCAGCTCCCACTTTGCTGGTTGTATAAATTAGCCTTGCTTATCACTTATCTGTGTAAGTCATGGGATCAGCTTCATTGTATTATTTGTTCAAATGCTGCAGCTGTGCTTCACATTAATGCAGTGACTGAAATGGAGCTATTTCAGGTGGGACCTTTCCAGACGGTGGTTCAGTTTCATTATATTTTTTTTGCTTTTCCATATGGCTTAGTGTTCTCTTCCCTTGAGTGCCTCTCTGTAGTATCTAAATATCTGTGTCTTCTAGCTCTGGTTTGTGCTGATTTTTCTCTTGGCATCACTCCAGCATTTGTTTAAAAAAGAACCCTAAACTTATTAAAATATGTTTTTATGTGTGTGTGTGTATATATGTACAACTTCAAGTTAAAAATAAAATGTGGACCTATTTAATATTGTATAGTCCAGCTGTTCACCATTTGCCATTTTTGCTGATGGTACAAAAGCCAGTGGTGTAGACAACTTCAAGTTAAAAACAAAATGTGGACCCATTTAATATTATTTATTATATAATATATAATAATAAATAGGTCCACATTTTATTTTTATTTATTTATATTTATTATTTATTATATAATAATAAATAGGTCCACATTTTATTTTTAACTTGAAGTTGTCTACACCACTGGCTTTTGTACCATCAGCAAAAATGGCAAATGGTGAACAGCTGGACTATATGTAGATTAGAACCATCCCAGAAGTCTGAGTTTCCACTTAAGTGGAAAGTTTAGATCCTTTCCCGCATTACCTCAGTTAGAGAGAGCTCATTTCAATGGAGAAAACCACTCTTTTGCCTTAGTCTACTTCCTTAAATTTTTGCCAACCTGTACCCGCCAGTATGTGAGAAGTTTTTGTTTGTTTGTTTATTTTTCCTTCCTTGTTCTTGTAGTAATAAACCTGGATAATGCTTTGGTAGCAGTCTACTATTCTGAGAAATGGTCTGTTTTCTCAAATTGTCCAGTTTGTGTGCTGTGCACAAGCCAGGGTTGGCATTTCTGTCTTTGTAAATTAGAATTCTTCAGTTCTCTGTTAATTTGAGCTTCTGGGTGTCAGCCTACTCATGGTTACCTATGTGAATAGATTTTATGGTTGTTTTTAACAAACTGACTTCTGAATGCTAAGCCAGTAGCAGTTCAGGAAAGTGATCAGATCTGTAGGGCTAAGTACAGATGGTCAAAAAGCCCAAGGCTGAATTGATTCAGTCTTTGCAAGTTAGTGTAAGATGCACAGATTAAATTGAAACAGAAGTGAACAGACATTTACCTTGGATTCAGGAAATGCAGCCACATGCCTCCAGTGGCTCAGGCCAGAAGCCTGGGCAGGGGGAAGGTGCTGGAGCACAGCTCTCTGGCTGTGTGTTCACATCCTCTTCCTGCTGCCCCCAAGGTCTCTAGGATTTGCAGTGCAGAATTACAGCAGCAGGACTCTGCAAGGTTGCTCATCACTTCTTCCTGCTTCCAGGTGCCTCTGGGATTTGTAGTCAACAGTTGCAGCCTGCAGTAAGTTTGGCTGGGGGAAGAGGTGTTTTAACCCCCTCCCCCTCCCTGCCCCAAACCCCAGCAGGGGCTTGCATGGGTGGGGGCAGTACTTACCCCCCCACCCCATGTATACTGAGCTGGATCCACAGTCAGGTTTGCCCCTGACCTTTGTCAGCCAGCTCTCACTGCTCCAGCTAGGGAGCAGAGGGGTGGACCTAGCCCTGCTGTATTGCAAAGCATGCTGGGAGGCTATAGGACTCTGATTTTAACTCGACCACTTTTACTCCACCACTCGTTCTACCCCCACCCCCTTCTCAGCCAGCCAGAGCAGTGATAGTGTTCTGGCTAGGGAGGAGAGGGATGGGGCCAACCCTGCTCCCCCAGCTCAGCCCAGGGCTGCAAAGCATCCTGGGATGCTGGGGGCCTGAGTTAGTTTGAACTAGGAAGGGTTCTGGGACAAGTTGCATAAACTGGTTTGACGCAAATCAGTTATGTCTCGTACTACATTCTACCAAGCTTACCTTAAACTCATCTCAGCCATTTTGAATATGGTTTATGTGCACTGAACGTATGTTCTGTTACAGGTTTAAACCAGTTTCTGATGACTTAAACCGGTTTGTGTAACTTCTGTCCCTACCCTTAAAGACTGCTTGGAAACTCAGGGCAAAGCCATGACAGAGAACTGAGCTTGCCTTTAATTTACCGGACACATCTAAAACTGACTATGTTAGCACCTGTATCACCAAGATGGGTATCTGTTTAGCCTAATACATGTGTCATGCCTCAGGAACAGAATAATTGCTATGTTCCTCATCAGGATGCATGGAGTTAAGAAATGGAGAGATGTTTTTCCATGTTCTGTGTAGCTCACCTTTTAAGGTTCACTGTGCAAATTTCAGCAGCTGTGTTCTTTGTTCCCCTCAAAGTTAAGTCTTAAACAGAGGGCAGAGGGGGATACCATTCTCTCGGTTTTTGTTTTGATATTGAATATACTGTAATACGCAAAAGCAGGCACTTCCTTTAAAAAAAAAAAAAATCTGAAACCTAAATCAAAATAATTTATAAGGAACGAAGTGTAAGGTCTCTGCAAGACAGCATAGTGTGGGTGTCTGGTGTGACAAGCTACTGCAATTCTGGGAACAAAAATAGCCTTGGCTCCTGCACATGAGGAGTGTTCTTGGAAACTTAAAGATGCAGTACACAGAAACAAGAGGCATTGCAGTTTTGTAGCTGCATGTGTCGCACCCATGCTTTGTACTCGGAGACTGAGAGGGAAAGTCATGGCCAGCACTTTTGCACTGCTGAAAGTTTGCAGGCTCCAGGAAGGGAGTGCAGCAGCTATGAGGGTAGATGGGCAAATGTAGTGTGCGGGCCTAATCCCAGAAAAAACACTGGTGCACTCTTGTCATCATCCCACGTACCTACTGAATGTGCAGTTCACAAATACCCTTGTGACTTTTAAACAAACAATAAAATGTGTAGATAGCTGCTGAATTCTGGGGATTTAGGGCATGATCCCTGTAGCCCTTATTCATGCAAGCTGTTCCACTGGCTTCAAGGGGATTACTCATCGAATGAGAGAGGATTTCAAGACAAGACCACGAAGGCTTCTTTGCAGCCTGTGCTATATATCCTCCAAAACATGGGGCTGGGGTTCTGCTTTTTGTTGGGTGGATCTAGGTGACTTTTTTTCAAATCTGGCTGTCCGAAGTTAAGCTTCTAAATTCATGTGTTTGGTATTATTTAGACTCCTAAATAATAGTGGACTGACTTTCAGAAGTGCTGAATTCTTTGAAGTCAATACAAGCTGTAGTTGCACTGAACCTTTGAATATCTGTTGGCTTTACATAGGTTTGAGAGCCTAGTGGGAAAGAAAACTTAGTGTCTGATGTTTAAAGCATTGGGCTATAAAAGCTACTGTGAGGAAAAAGGTGCGCGTGTGTTAGTTCTCACACTAACTCTATGTATCCAAGTTTGAAAACTTTGACCATGTGTCTTTTATATGAATGAATGCACTGTCTTTGAGCCTGTAATGCTCAAAGACAGTAAAACTGTGTTGAGCTGCTGTATAGCCTTCACCAAGTCATTCTGCGTTTTAGTCTCATCTTCAAAAAGGAAAGAATAATGTTTGTATAAATTCTGTGGATTTAGGTAGTGTGAGCAGTGAAGAACCGTGGCTCTTAGTCCAAATAATCCAAATCTATTCTGGGATATTGGAAACGGAATATAATCCTAAAATGTTCAAAAATCATGTTTGGTTTTGATTTAATTGGGGTTATTTTAAAAAGCCCTCAGGTTTTTAGAGACTACTCAGTTGAGATTTTCACTCTTTTTCTGGAACTTTGAGGGCTATTTTTTTTTTTAATTAAAGTAAATGACTTGTTTACAGAAGCTGGAGCTTCAGCTATCACAAGATCTGAGAATACTGAAAAAGAAGGGCATTAAAAAAGTGTTCTTCTGTTCTGAGCTGCTATGAAATACAATGACATAATGTTGACATCTTGGTCGTGACCAGAAGCTATCAGCTGATGGTCTACGCCTGAAATGAATGTAGTTGCCTTACTACATTAAGAGCAGAGATTGGCAACCTATGGGCTTGTTAGCTGGATGCAGCCCATGGACATGGGGCTCTGGTGGTTTTTGGCAGTGATTGCTTTATCTCGGTGCCATTGTGGGGAGAAGCAGTGGCTGTGGGAAGTCTCCTTGTGCCACTGCAGAGAGAAGCGGTGGCTGCTGGAGCTTTCCTTGCAACGTTGCAGATATAAAAAACCAGCAATGGCTGAAGCCAGATCTTAGCATGCACCTGAGTGCCCACCTCCAACCCAAATTACAGCCCACAGACAGAAAAGGTTGCCAGCTGCTGGGCTAGAGGATGCGTATCCATATTGTACAAACCATTACGCTCATGGTCCCTCTTAGCACGGAGACCAAGGATTTGAGCATGGAGAGCGAGTTGTCCTTCTAGCTTAGGAACTGGTCTTTCCTGGTTGACTGGAAAAGTAAAGTGGGGGGGGGGGGGGGGGGGGCCCCGGCAGGGGAAATATTTTTTCCT
>NW_017729006.1:3809282-3834062 GCF_001723915.1 Gavialis gangeticus
GGGGGGGGGGGGGGGGTAGGGGTCCACTGCATGGCTAATATTTTTTACTGTTCTGAGATATAGCCCTTGAATTGTAAGGGAACTCCAGAAGGTCAGCGTCCTTCTGACATTGGTGATTCAAAGTGAGTTCAGTATAGATATTGGCCAAATGTGCTGCTGGTCTCCATGGGCATTTAAATGGCAGACTTCAGTTTTCAGTCTGGCACTCTCCTAAACAGTACATTTGGGAGGGAAATGAGCTGGTGTCTAGCTGAAATACTATTTGCAATTCAGAATTAGAAAGATTTCTGTAACACAGTATGATCAGTTTGGCAGCAATTTGGGGCAAGTTTGACATAGAAAGTGACCATACCAGTTCTTCCTCCACTTATGTGAAGCATCAAGAATTCATTTTTCCATTTGTATTATTTGTGTTTACAGATTATAGGATAAACTATTTCTAAACTTTTTTATTTTTTAAGACCTATTTTCTAGTACATTGTAAGCTAAAACTGAATTGAACTTTTGCTTCAGACTTTTGTCCTACAAATGAATTATACCTGAAGGTGGCTTTTCTTATGAAAGAAGAAATAGAAGAAAGATTATGACGGATGATCTAGTTGGGGCTGGTCCTGCTTTGAGCAGGGGATTGGACTAATGACCTCCTGCGGTCCCTTCCAACACTCATTTTCTATGATCTGAGGTCCCTTCCTATGATTCTATGAATAGTAATCAACCTGTGGTTTTAAAGGCTGATTTTAAAGTATTTTAATACAAACAGCTGACACAAGAGGGCAGCAGCTCACCAAGAACATGGAAACCCCCCACATTTTTTATGTTTATTCTTATAAATCTGGTAGTAAAGTTAGTATTTAACACTCTAGAAATATAAACTAAAGCTGAATATATGATGTAAACATAAGTTTACAGATTGGCTTTGAAGTGTTAATTTCACATTCCTCTTCTATGATTTTAAATTGATTACGTTTATTAGTGTAGCTGCTTAGACTGCTAGATGTGTCAAACTACTCAAATTATTATTATTATTATTATTATTATTATTTTTAGGTTACATTTCGGACAAGAATTTATCACTGTAATATTAACAGCCAAGGAGTGATTTGCCTGGACATTTTAAAAGACAACTGGAGCCCAGCACTAACTATTTCTAAAGTTCTTCTCTCCATCTGCTCACTTCTCACAGATTGCAACCCTGGTAAGTCTGTTGCAGCCTGACAGATAACATTTGTAATGTTATTGCTCACCTGGCACTTTAATAGCTCGGCCCTGATTCTGAACTGTTAGGGTCGAAAGGAACTTTGGCGTTTACTGCATTGCGCATAGTAGCATCAAGCTGGTGATTAGAATTTCTGTATGCTCAAGGTCACCTGAGTACTCTGTTGCCTTCAGCAGATAATAGAAGTTTGTTTGATACTTTGTATGTCAGTAGCATAGAACTGTTCCTAAGCTGCCCTATAAAAAAGCAGCAAAAAAGCTTAGACCTTCATCCTGTGAGTGGAAAATCCAGCTAAAAGGAATGGTGGTTTTAACAGTCAGCACCAATGCAGACATCTTTTGTTACAGTAAATTGATAGTGAATTTAAATATCTAAAAAAAAAATCTTCCAGAATAAAAAATGATGAAAATAAATGGGGCCAGCAGCTTACTCGCAGGATTCAGTTCAGATTTATACAATGTTATTCAAGAACATAGATCTAGATAAAGCAAATATGTATATTACTGTGCTCCAGCAGCCTCTACATCTCGTGTATCAGTGTCCCCGCACTTCAAAATGGTGGCAGAGGTGCTTTAACTAATGCTTGTTTAACGAGCTTTAGTTAAAGCACCCCTGCCACTGTTTTGAAGCGCAGTGACAATGTGTAGAGGGTGCACATGCACCCCCTCAGAGCACCGGTGCGCTCCTTGACTGGCCATGCTTGCCACTTAGGTGATGGGTGTGGGGGGCAGGCGGGAGTGCTGGTGCCCCCCTGCAAGCGCCAGCCAAGGAGTGGGAGCACCATGGTGCTCCCAGAAGCGTCCGCAGTGGTCAGCCGCCTCATGATCAGCTGCAGGGGGACCCCCATAGTCAACAAGATTGGCTATGGGGAAACACCCTGCCCCCACCTCCGGTTGCTGTGGGGGCATGTCCCCCTCCCCCCCATCATAACACAGCACCAGTTGCCCATGAGCTGATGCATTAGATGCTGCAAGCACTTTAATTTGAGCAGCTCTGAGCTGCACTAAAGCATGCCTACTACCTCCTGGAGCATGTGTAATAAATAAAATAACACTCTGGGCATTTTTTAAGCAGTATTTTTTTTTTTTTCCTTTTCCAGCTGACCCCCTGGTTGGAAGTATTGCCACTCAGTATATGACAAACAGAGCAGAGCACGACAGAATGGCCAGACAGTGGACCAAGAGATATGCTACATAAATTGGATTTTTGTCAAACTCTTACATTATTTGTCTGTGATGGAAAGAGCTGCTTATGATTTTGAATGGGTGGGGGGCAGGGGTGGGTGCTGGTAAAGAGTAGGGTATTTCTATAACAGATTTTATTCAGTCTTTTATTTCCTAAGATTTTGTTGTTGTAACTTAAGGTATCTTGCTACAGTAGACAGCTAGAATTGGGAATAGCATATTTTAAGACTGTCATTAGTTCAGCAATATTAGCTCACATATAGTACCGAGAAGAATGTAAACTTCTTAGACATCTTTTGGTTCAGTTGCTTAAGATATGTATAAGATTAAAACAGCTTATTTTGTACAGGTACATATGTTGACATTTATGTAAAAGTTCTTTCAAGACTCTACACTTTTTTTTTTTTTATTTGTAAAAAAAGATGTGGGGATTATGTCCCCTTGGGAGGGCACGTTGATATTTAACAAATCCTTTTAAAAGACTGTCATCTCATGATGTGATATGGAGGAGTGGATATATGGCCTCATATAGGAAATGAGTAGTTAATGTATTATTTTATAAGCCAATCTACCTTTGTGAAAAGAATAAAGGTTTTAATCGGGACTTATGGCAACCTGTAGTGAAATACCTTAAGCTGTTTAACTGTAAGGCGTGGAGTAGGAGTCACTCAGTGGATTGGTTGTATGTTGTGGGCTGCTTAAGTCTGCATTTGTTACTGTGCTAATAAAAAACATAAAAAAATGACTTCAGCTGAGTCATCTGTTTTGTCATGTTACCTAAACCAGAGGAATTGGGGAAGGGGGCAGAAGGGAGGGGTCTGTAGTTAATGCCACCTACCACTTGCATTTTGGGGAGGCATTTCTAGATGGGTATGTTCTGATACCACAGGAATTTTCTGGCTGTATACTGTGAACCTAAAATGGTCCCCATGGCATCCCTGTCCCCACATACTCCTGAATCTTCTATTCCTTTTATCTTTCAATTTTCCTGCAACATTGGTTTTGGAGCTCTGCTGTTGAATTGGATATGCAGTGTCTACAGTTGGAAAGGTGTGGGATACTAAGGAAGGGCAGCAGATTAGGAGAGTTATCCATCTGCAACAACAGTAATGGGTAACAGCTGTGCTCCTAGTTGAAGGGAGAAGAGCAGACTGAGGGAGAGAGAGGATGGTATCATAAAACAAAGGAAGAACAAAAAACATGGAACTCGCGAAGCGAATGGGGGAGACTAAAAAGAGCTTCAGATTCATTCCTGAGAACGCACTGGACACTGTTAAATATTCAGCAATGCCACCTGAAATTACGGATCCTTCATTCTTAGCCACCCGTTGAGAGCAAGGTCGATGAATAGGGATGGTAGAGTTAAGATTATTTTTTAATATGAACTGCTGTATTTTTACATTTCTACATTGCTTAACATGCAACTGAATATTCATCTATCTTTCATGCTTCATTACCATACTTTTAATTGGTAATGTTTTAAACTCTTAAATTATGATGAATTTAACTCTTAACTTAGTCTCCAGAACCTACATTTGTCAGTATTGTGGCTACTACATTAGTAACATCCACACAGAAATCAGGTTTAGATACTAATTAAGACTCAACCCACACAGACTTGAAGCCAACCTTTAGGCTCAGCCTGGAAAGTGGCGGTGCACGTTGACACTGTTTCAGAAGCTCTGCAAGGAAGTGACTCTTAAATGCAGTTCTTCCGCTGCACTGAGTCAGACAGCAAGTTCACCTCCTCCTTCTTCCCACCATATATGCAACTAGCCTCTGGCTGGTGGGAACTGATTCAAGGCTCGTGCTACCCCTGCTCACTTGCTCACAGGATGGAACTACATCCCCTCCCCTCACCACAGTGCTGTAATTTGAGCAGCAAAGAGATTAATAGCTGCAAGAGAGGAACTGGACTTCCCTTCTGAGTCTATGATAAAGCAGAGATGGGACATGCACTGCAAACTTTGTTCTCACCCAATACCAGCTGTTGTCTGGCTCAGTTACGTGACTGGGTAACTGGGCATGGGACTGTGGTATTTAGAAAGGACACCAGACTTTTGTGATGAAAAGGCAGTAGAATAAACCCCTAAAAGAAATGGAGTGTATTTTTTTTTCAAAACCCTAGACAATCCCAGAAACTAGTTTGACCAAGTAAAAAGGTGTAGAATGTTATAGCTTGTGTGGTACTGCATCCCTTGTTAGTCGCACTGTCCAATCCCTGTTCCCTCTTCCCTTTATTAGAAGCTAGTTGCATGTGTCCAAGTACAGCAGTGACTATGATGCTGATGGAAAACTGACACCAGAAGCCACCTGGCTGCCTCCTGGCACTGAAGGGGACCAACAGTGGAAATCCCAGTAAGGATGAGAATGTCATGCAGTGTGCTTCTTGCAACACTCTGCAGCCTTCCATATGATTCCAGGTCCACAGTACAGCCTTAGGTAGGGTAGTTACTCAATAATTCTGTCCACTCCCATAAGCCTTTTACAATAGGGCAAGCCTCTTGGATTTAGCTCAGGGTGTCAGACATTCTGCCCTTCAGCACATGGAGCTGCTCCATCCAGCCTGCTCAGGTACTGGTGAACTAGAGTAGTTGAAGGCACATCCTGCCATAGAACTTGGGGTCCCTGGGCTCTGCTGGACATGGCCTTCAGTGACATAACCTTGCCTGCCCAGCAGCTGCTTGCCACATTGCCACCACCACAGCGAGTGGCTGCTTGCCTCCTGCTGCCAGCCCATACTGCTGCTGTTGCCAGCCCTGCAAGTCACCCTACATTAGATCTATCCCACAAGATGACCTGCGATCCAAATCCAAACTGGGGCACAGGGTGAGACTGAGCCCCCTTCTACAGGTGCAGGTAAAGGCACAATGGGATCTAATGCCCAATTCACATAAACGTGCCTCCTGCTATGCCATGACTACGTGGCAGGAGGCATGACTGGGATTGCACATTACAACCCATTGCACCTTATTGCCGGTGCAGAGGGAACCTGCTCTCAGGCTCCCCCTGCACTGGCAGGAAGCAGGCTCCTATAATTAGGAGCCCCACACACCCTGATTGAGGGGCTCCCAGCTGCAGAGGCATCCCACACACCCTGCTACAAAAATCTCCCACCTTGCATGCACAGGGAAACCCCTGTGGCTGGAGAATCTCCCCTACAGCAATCCTCCAGCCCTGGGAGTTTCCCATACCCCTGAGCCTTGGGGATTGAGGGTGCAGAAAACCCCTGGACCCTGGGGATCACAGCTGCTATGATCCCTAGGGCTCAAGGGTTTTTTGCTGGGCAAGGTACACCCCTGTGACTGGGAGCCCTGTGTCAGCTGACAGGGCTCCCAGCAGCAGGGGAGGTGCTGCTGCGCATGCAAATTAAAGCTCACTAGAAATCAGCTATAAAGTTAGTACACATTTTTGAGGTCTAACTTGATAGCTAGTTGGAGCTTTTTATGGCATGATAACTACTTTGCACATGCTGCTTGTCTCCAGGTAACTGCACAATTAACACAGAGCTACAGTATGGAAGAAAGTGAGAATCACTGTTATAGAGCAACAAGTCATGTCCCTATGCCAAATGGACTATAGAGTTTGGTAGCCCTCCATGCAGGGAGATGCACTGAGTTCATGTGCAGTCAGCAGGAAACTGAGAAGCAGTGTTCTACTGCTTCCTTGCAAAGTAACTGGCTAGGCTTGAGGAGGTAGTGCCATAGTTCTTATTAAACTACTAGTGTTGCAATAGAAACCATTGCCAACTTCTAAGAAAATTGCAGGAACTTGCTCATTCAAAAGGAATAGCAAATGATTGCTCACTGTTTCTCCTGTCATAGTTCTTGAGACAGTGAGCCTGAACAACCAAGTTGAGCAAGGGGAAGAGCAGGTTGATCTAACTGCACTATAAAAAGACTTGCATCATTTGGTAAATTGTTCTTTCATTACTAACTGTGACATCATTCAGATTCTGCCTTACGTTGATACCATTTCATAGCAGAAGAGCAGTGCTGAAGACACCCAGTTTGGATGTTTAATGCAGCTAGCTAGTTTTAACATGTCAAAATACTGATTAGTCTCATTGCACTATCATGATTTGACATTGTGCTGCTTAAATTATCGTGTAAGATTACTGAAAGAGTGGCAAACCTTGCTCTTCAGTTTATTTGTTTTCCATACACAAAGAGCATCAGTTTGTATGGTCAGAATCAAAGACCTTTTGATTTTTTTGTCTCTATGGAAATGACCTTTCTGGTGTAGTTTAGCTCTTTTTTGCTATTTTCAGTTGTTCCTACTGCTGACAGGTGCAAATGGAAGAGAAGACTCCTGCTTATGGCCAAGGGCTTTGCAGAGCTCTTCTGGTGAGCAGTTTGCATCTAGATGTCTGGCTAGAATGAGCAGCTCTTATACTCCTTATTCCCTTGCCAGAAAATGCTTCATACTGTTCTTTTTCTGGGCTCTTTCACTGCACTCAGAATGTGAGCTACTGAAATTTCACTATAGTGGATTGCAGCCCTTCCAGAAGTTTAAGCCTCGTTATACCACATATTCTGTCAGTGAAGGTGTCAGCAACATAAACATGACCAATATGTGCTGACATTAAGTCAGTTTTTGCTTCAGTTAATGGCCATAATAGAAGGGGAACAGAGCGATGGCCATACTGTTCTCCACAGCAATGGATGGAATGTGTCACTGCTGCTCAAGCCTTCCTGCTTTGTTCAAAGCATAAGCATAAAGATCCCTTCCTGCATTGGGTCAAGCTTATGAAGGCCACACATGGAAGTACACATTTTCAGCCTTTGAGCATTAGCGTCAAGCCAGACCTAGACTAAGATCTCTAAAGAAATACCACTGCCTCCACATACTGGCAGGAATATTCCCAATGGCCAAACAAAGTTTGGTATTTGTAGCTTCAAGTCTCTTCCCTCTCTTGTAGGGCTGCTCTGGCCCCAGCTTCCTGAAACATCGCTGCTGTCTATGACTGCGTGCTAAAAAGTGAAAAACAGGAGCTGGACCAATACCACAGATTCTCATCCCAAACTCCTTTGTCTTTTGTTGCAGTCTGGAGCACTTCTAACCAGAGGAAGGCAAGCAAACTTACAGCTGCATGCTGGCCAGGAAGTATAATTGTAAGCTTGTTAATCTAACAGACAGGCCATGAAATGACTGCGCTTTGGGAACAGTCACCAACGTTGTGCATTTTGCTGCTGAAGTGTGCTTTAAACAGAGCTTCCTCTTATACAGAAACCTCCACAGTGACCACTGCACCATTTTCACGAAGCCACTCTGTGTTTTTAAAACCCCAGCCACCAGCTGTTTTCCAAGAAAATATTTTAAAGAAAAAACCCTTCTGTCCAGGAGCTTGCTGATTTTTAATATTGCTTCAGAAAAACCATGAGAAACAAATGCCTGAATAGGTCCTGGTCATGACTATCAGCAGTGGACAATTCAAACAGCCTTTCCTGGAAGAAGGGTTTTTAGTTATCAGAGTTATTGCCTTTGCTCTTCCTCCCAGGCAGGGGAAATGCTGATTTGTTCTGGGACTGGGAGAGTTTGCTGGTTAAAAAAGTGAAAGGCTCTATCAGCGTTCTCCGATCTGTTACAGTCACTTCCCACAGTCTCACTTTCTCAGCCTTTGCCCATTGCTGTGCTACTTCCATTTCTACTTGTCTTTGCTCTGTGAGGTCAGTTTTGTTTCCTAAGACAACAATCGTCACCTAGAAGGAAGCAAAAATAGGAAATAAAATTATATTAAAACAGTCATTCTACAACAAAAAATGTTAAACAATATGTAAGTTATGCAATTCAGCATCTGTTCTTGTTAATGTTGTTCATTTTGAAGTAGAAAATTCAAACCTGGGTCTCACTCTGGGCATTCATAATGAGTTACTCAACCCAAGTCTACACACATCTGAGTTCCACAAGCATACCTGTTATGAGTCTACTCCTCTAGTCAATTTTACCTTCACCTAATGCAAACTAGTTACACTGTCACCCAGTTGCCAAGGGCTTTAATAGCACCTGCAGCAGGCAGCCTACTTGGGGCAGCTGGCTGTGTGTCTGCTCCTTGCTTTGGAGTAAGATGAGAAGTGGGGAATAAATTACTTCATAGCAATTGTGTCATGCATCCACACCCAGGCCAAGTCAAATGCTACACGTTGCCCAGGGGAAAAACACACAGTTCAAATCTTTGGGATTTGAGATTTGTCTTGCACTTCTGCTGTCTTATACAAATGACAAGAGTCATTCATACTCCCCAAATCAGAACAGCAATTTTATATCCACTCAAGTGAGTAACAACAGATGGTGTCATGCAGCAGAGAGCAGTGCAGCCTCCTGCTTTTGAGTCCCAAATAAAGGGAGCACAAGGAAACATGTTACTGGTTGATGTTACTACAGGCATTAGCACTCTTCAGAAGCATAGCTCCTGCAAGTCTTGCTTGTATGTGAAGACCAATATAGTTTCAGTGGAATTTAGATCACGCTCTTGCAATGTTTTGCAGTCTAAACATAGTGTTAGGGCAGGAAAGGCTGAAAGCAAAAATGAGTACTTCAAATTACTACTGCTGTTTAAACTTGTACATTTAAGCCTAAAAACATTAAGTTGTTCACTTGAATAATTTTTACGTTTTAGTACCAAGCAAGGAAGTCAGTCTGTACTTACACTAAGCACTCTAGTCCCTGCTAGGTGCTCTCTGCAGCCCCAACTCAAGCCTCCTACTACAACCCCTTAATTCTAACTCTCTCCTGATGCTTTATTTTTGCATTCCTCCTCCCACCACCAGCAGTTTTCAGTGTAGCCAGGCCCAACTATACTTTCCCCTTCAACAGGCTGACTCTGGGATGCTTTATGCCTCCTGTTTTCTTCCAGACAGAGCATGACTCTTCAGTTTCTTAGAACAGAAGAGTTTTCTTGCCTTACACTCTGTTCCTCAGACATTCCTTTTTGACAACATCAAGGCTGCTGCTTTATCAGCAAAAAAAGACAACTACTGTTCACAGTATGGTGCCAGGCCGTATGTGTCAGGGCCCTCAGACATGCCTCTGCTCCACCCACACTGCCTCCTGGACCAGAAGTAGTGCATCTGCATTCATACAAGTGCTGCAAGCAAGCTAACTGGCACTGCTAAGTGAGACTACCATTTATTCCGTCCAAAGCCACCTCCACATTGCTTATTTGAGAGGAGCAACAGAGGTATACATCTGAAGGCACCTCTCCCTAGCATGCTGTACACTATGTAGACATAGCATTCTTTTAACTTTTATTGTGGGGGTCACTAGTTCATCTGTGTAACTGTTAGCCAAGATCACAATCTTTCATCGCTCATAGAGTTAAAGCAAAAGCAGCCAATATGTGGTTTTATCAGCCCAGAAAATGGAAGAGAGGGAATACAAAAACACAGATTACAATGCCCTTATTTAACGTCTTCTGCAACCTACTCAGGAAATAAAATACTCAGCAAAGGTCAATGGGTCTGTCACTGCATGTCATCAAGCCATTATGTGAGAAGCAAGGGTTTATTTGGGGGAATGTATAGAGATCATTTATTGGACCAACTGCATAGTTGGGAGAGATATTAGATAAGCTCTTGGGCACAAAGTACTCCAGCTTGTCTAGCACCTTTCCCAACTATAGTTTGTCCAAAAAAAAAAAATCATCAAAAACCCTTGCTTCTGACGTATTTCCTGGACTATCATAACGACAACACTGCAACCTGTCAAGCTATTAGCCTGTCCTCCCCTACCCCATTATGATTTAAGTATTAAATAAGCTGTTTTGCATTCACCAGCATGACAGCTACTTAGTGTTATTCAATTAACTTCCTACATACATTTTTTTAAATGACTGAAGTTTTGTTTTAGTGTCCTATAAAGCTGTTTAGCAGGGAGAAAAGAAAATGGTAAACATTAGTGTCCTGTGCAGATGATATTTGGCTAGTGGTGCTGAAACAATTTATCAGCTGAGAACACTAGCTGTTTCCTAAAGGGAAAACACAGCAGTCATTTCACACAGCAGAACCAATTTTACAGATGCATCAAAATACATTAGAGCCTCCCTGGTAATTAACTAATGTCTAGGAGACCCACTGTCAATTACAGCATTTGGTAAACTAACGAGTACAGCTAAAAACAAAAATTGTTTACATTTTGTTATTGTGTGCTTTAATTTTTGTGTGAATACCAAAACTATTTATAAATTATACTACTATCCATTAAAGTAAAGTAAAGTAAAGTATCATTAAGCAGGGTCTCCCTTCAACTATTTAGTTCTTGCTCAGAAGTTAGGTCAAAATATCCCTTTTGTGCAAGTTAAATAGCACATGAGATTTTCCCAAAAGGAAGTTTTCCTGCACAGATTATCCAAGATTGCGAGAAAATCTGCTTTTCTTTGTATGCTAGTTTTGTTTCATAACTTAAGTTCCTAGTAGACATAGCCAAGAAATTATTAAGGCATTGAGCTTTTACCTCTTTTTTGTCTCTAAATGCATCAATCTCTCTTTTGAGTAGTTCTACTCTCTGGAAGGATTCAAGGCTGTTCACAGCGTACACAAGAACAAAGCCATCAGCAACAGAGATGTAATGCTTTGGCAGTTCTACTTCTTCTTCCAGACCTCTAGTGTCGTAAAGACGTAATTGTTCCTTTACTCCTCGATCTGTTTCAACTGAAGCCAAATATACATCTTCCAGTGTTGCACCCTCTTCCAAGCCTGCTGTTTTAACAAAGAGGAGTTATTGCTTAGGCTAAAATCTGTAAAGTAATAGCATAAATATTTAGCCATACTGCAGTAAAACCATTCATGTTTATGACTTTCAGTAGTGCATTTCAATCTCTTGTAAATATTGTTTTTGGATGAACTGACCAGACTTTGAATTCAGACCTTTTTGTACCCTCAATCAAGATTTTATTCATGGACAAACAGTATGGATATTTACAAAAAAACAAAAAACAAAAACAAAAAACACACGTATCCAGGATATGAATGTGTGTGATTGTATGCTATGACTTTTCATGGCCATAAATTTATGATGGCATAACTTGCATGACCATTCCATAGGTTTCTCAAATCGTGCCCACCCACTACATAAGAACTGAGCTAAGTATGTGATGTGCTAGCCTTGCGGCAGACGAGCCAGCATCTGTCTTCAGGCACTGTAACCAAGCTCCCTCTGGCATCAGAGGCTAGCATCCTTCAGCCTATACAGTGGTACATTAATCCACAAGTGGGAGGCACAGAGAAGCATGCTTGAAGTCAGTGGGACTACATGCGGGGTTACCAGCCAACAGGTGGAATGGGGACACATGATACTACAAGTAACAAAGTTGAGGAATGCTTAAGCCTGAACATTATGTAAGTTGAGGAGAGAGGGGAATCTAATTCCCTGCTTTTAGAACCAGCTTCAAGTTGTCAAACAAACCTTTTACTACTTACATTTTTGTCTCCCTTGAACAATTAGGTATATGCACTTTTTTTGTTTGTATAGGGTTAGTCCTCATGAGTACTGGCTTTGTTTGTTTTTAAGGCAGACAATATTGACACATTGTTTCAGAAAACACTCAGGACTGTCTGGACTGTGAAAATAAGGATTTTACAATATTCAGTGACACTATTCAAAACACTTCAGACTGAAAAGCTGAAGGATTCCACCCCCACATATGCTGGTTATTTCCTTAGGTGCATGCAACATTAGTTTGCAGAGAAGAAATACTACTAGCTTTCCTTGCCTGCATTTCATCTCCCTCCACTTCATCCTCCTTCCCCCTTGTAGTCTTCATAAATCAAACTCCCATTAGGTTCATGGCAAACTCTGACCAGACTAATTTATCTTGCCTTCAAATATAGCCATGCTGAAGGCACAAAACTAATAATAGGGAAGACTGGAAAAAAGTGAATAAAGACAGAAAGTGTAAAATAAAGACGTAGATCTGATTCAGAAAAGTGGTAGCTAAAGATATTGCAGGCATTTTTAAATACAGCTGAACAGTAATGGTTCTCTTGCTCTCTGTCTCCAGTCTCATTGTACAGAGATGTGCATAGGATTTAGCCTCGCTAATCGTTATACCAGCAAAAAGGAAAAGACCTTAACAGTTAAAATCTTTTAAAAAAAAAAAAAAGTTATGAAGCTCATCTTAAAGTTCTCTACTAAGATAGTTTACACAGGTTATTATCACCTTGATGCTATACTTCAATGCATAGGTCTTGAAAACATTCACATGCTTCTATGGAAATTTCTCCCAGCCATCAACGCAGCAATAGGACATACCTGGGCTAACATACAGAATGGCAAAGGGAGAGAATGAAGACATACAAAGTAAAGTTCTTGGTGGAAGGTTAGGACTGTGGGATCAAGTGTACATGGACATGGAATAAGGATCTCTTTTGGTCATAGGAATTTACATATTCACTAGGGGCAGCAATGGGCTAAACATATCCAGTGTGCAAGTGGCACCCTACATGCTGCTCATACAGAGCACTTAAATGGCAAATAAGCTTCATGCTGACTGTTCAGACAGGGAAAGGGATTTCATCAGGTTAAAGTAATTCACCTCTGATAATACTGTGGAAACCATGTTGCTAACAATGTTCACAGTTGCTGTTAGTTCTATCCCCTTGTACAGTGTGTACCAACCAGCACTAAAAATTATGAGAGAACAGAAAGGCCTTAGTTACTTGGCTTGAATTTTAGGAAAGGATGAACTACATTGCTGGGATCATACAAGAACAACGTGGGCAAATTTCATCCACTGCATGGCTAAGGCTGCTGGAGTTTGATGTTAATGATTTTTATTAATTTAGATTAAGATGAAATGACTGTGCACTGGGGAATCCCAGAGCATGGACTGAGCTGGAATTCCCTTCGCTGGATTTGGTTCAACTCAATCCAGGGTTGCAGGATCAAGTAGAAGCAAACAAGGGCCACAGGAGTACTATCCTCACTGATTTAGTCTAATATTGTAACCCTCAGTTACATGCATTTAAAACAATTTTTGTCATTAGACTGGAAGAATGGTCACAGCTTTGTCCGAAAAGCAGTTCTGTGTTAAAAACAGAGCTAACATTGCACAAGCCAGATACAATAACTCATAGATATTCACTCTTTGCACACTTAAGGTTTGCTATGCTTCCTAACCAAAATCAAAAAATCATCCTTGGTACTTGAAACTTAAGTTTCAAGTCTGAAGACAAATCCAAGAAGGTTCTGTCTAATTAGAGGCTCAGTTGCAATAGTTTTCCAGGGCCTTCACTGGAAATCTGACATCCTGAGCACGGTGGGGTTTCTTTTGTAGTCAGAAGGCAGAGATAAGGAAAGCAGAATTGTCAGCAGAAGAAAGGATGAGCTTTTCAGTTCTCATAGGCAGTAAGCTGTGGCAGAGATAGAGGCACCACAAGCATTTCTAGCTACAGGAATGATTTCTGGCTAAGCCATCAATTCACAGAGAAGTCATTTAAAAAACAAACAAACAAACAAACAAACAAACAAACAAACAAACAAACAAAACTTTCCAGCTGTCCCATTTGGAGAAATCCAGCAGTCAGCTTTCCCATTTGCTCTCTCAAGGTCAGTCAGGCTGAGGAGCACCAGGTGATGTGTAATTCACTCTCTACCTACTGCCTCTTAGGAGAAGTGTTTGCTGCTTCAAGCAGAAAGGGAGCTGGGAACAAAGCTGAGGAGAGAGGAAAACAGACTGACCCTTTCCCACTTCCATACACAATGGACAAGCAGGCTGAGGAACAGTACAAAACCTGGCTGTGGTGCAGATCTGGGAACTGAACTCCTGTCACCTGTTTTCTCCTGTCAGCTGTCACAAATGATAGCTGAAAAAAGAGCCTGGGATTTGGCCTGGAGGTGGATGAGGGATTTTCTACTATGTTAAAAAGTTTTATTTGTAAATCCAGTGAGATTTAGTGTGCATTAAAGAGCATTTATTAAATGTAAAGGAGGTGCATCTTAGAGAAAGTCCCTGCTGTTACATAAGCATTTAACGAGTAGCTCCATAAATAGCTCTCATCAGCTGCTCTTGACTTTCTTCCTGCCTCAGTTACTAACAGCAGCTAAGAACAGGAAGTAATTAACGGCAGTACAATAAGCATCACCATCTTAGCCATCCTGTTCAGACACTGGTGCTAATCAGCTCATTCAGAGCAAGTGAGATGGGAGATGAACAAAACGAAACCTCTTCCTTGCCATTGAGCTCACTGGGCCCCTTGCTCTCCCGCAGCAGCTCCCAGTTAGGCCGAGCAGCAGCGCTCAGTACGCGTATCGCTACAGCTCAAGAGGAGACACCCTGGTTAGCACGACGCTCCTGCCCTGCTGAGCAGCGTCCCCAGCCGGCAAGGACAGAGGCCTTCTGCTTTTGAGGAACGAAACTCATTAGTCCACAGTTTTCATATTGCAAATTCCCACCTGCCCAAGTTGTCTCAACCGGCCCAAGTGACAGCACCCCCTGCCCTCCCACTGGGGCACCTCTGCCTCCAGCCACCTCCCATTACCCCTGCCTATCCAGAGCCTCCCACCGGCACCTCTTTACTGCCAACGCTGGAGAGGGCGGAAACGGGATGGCAGGAGACGGGAAGGAGTAATGGCCTGAAGCGGCAGCCGGGGACATGGAGGTTGGGGGGACTTGGCGACCCCGAGGACCCGGCTGCACCTTGCTCAAATTGAAGCTGGCGAGAAACCAGCAAGAGGACTGCTGCGAGTTTTCAAGCCGTATGTGGCGACTGGCCAGCTCCTTGGCTAGCTGGGCAGCCACATTTTAGGTGCCTGGCGATGACTCGGCACGGTGTACATTTATGGCGCAACTCGTGGGCGATCCCTCCACATCTGCAGTTGGACTACGTTTGTGGCACAAGTGGCGGGCAGCCCCTCCACACCTGTGCTCAGTCCACAGTTACGGCGCGATTCACCAGCCAAGGTGGCGGCGATTCCTTGGCGGCGAGTGTGCAATACACGTAACGTGCAGCAGGGCCGGGGCGGCTCCAAGGAGGCCGAGACCCGCCGCTCCCAACCCCCCCGCGCTCACCGGCCGCGCGGTGCCCGTACAGCAACTGCTCCAGCACAGCCGTCTTGCCCACGGCAGGCGCGCCGCTCACCACCACCTTGTAGCCCTTCCCCATGCCCGGGCCGCGCAGGGCGCACCGGGAAGCGGGAGGCGGAGGTCGTCCCCTCCGAACTACACTTCCCAGCAGGCTCCGGGGCGGGGCTCGCCCCCCGCCGAACTCCGAACTACATTTCCCAGCAGGCCCCGGGCGGAGGGGGCGGACTACATTTTCCAGCATCCCCCGGGGCGCGGCGGCGGAAGGGAGGTGGGGTTGCAAAGGGTTGTGGGAGCGCGGCTTCTTCCTTTCCGGCTTCGGGCGCCATCAGGTGAGGATCGGGTTGATCCCGGTCGCTGCCTCTATCTGCCGCCATCGCCGTCTCCGAGCGTGGGGCAGGCCCCGGCGCGGCTCCGGCCCGGCCGGCGGTTCTGGGCGCGGCCCGGCGGGGGCGAGCGGGAGTCGCGTGGGGAGGTCCCGGGTACCCGGGGCGGCCTTTGTCCTTTCACCAATTCGGACGCGCTCAGCGGCCCTGGGTGCCGGCCGAGGAAAAGCTCTTCATGGTGCAGGAGTTAAGTCAGGCCTCGGGGGAAGAAGCTGCTGAGAAGGGGTGACTTCGCCAAAGTACCTCTGTAAACTCGTTAGGGGATCCGCTGCGATCTGGGTGAAGCTGCTATTTAGTATGTGGCAGTAGCTGGGGTCTGCCAGGCATCCTCATGAAAAAGTGGTTTCTCCTTTGAGAGTTCAGCTCGCGTAAAAGCAGGAAGAGATGCGAGAGGGCATTTTCGGCAGGATGGCTGCCCTGCGTTTAAGCCCCTTGTGTTTCCGTGTGGTGCAGCCTGTTACACGATATCCGCTTTGCACGTGGGTTTCCTGTGGGAGGCTCTCGAAGGGGGATAAAGACTTGGTCACAAACTTACACAGATCTCTGATTAAACAGGTAAACAAGCATGGGCGCTTACAAGTACATCCAAGAGCTATGGAGGAAGAAGCAGTCAGACGTGATGCGTTTCCTCTTGCGCGTCCGCTGTTGGCAGTATCGCCAGTTGTCTGCTCTGCATCGGGCTCCCAGACCTACCCGGCCAGACAGAGCCCGGAGGCTGGGTTACAAAGCCAAGCAAGGTAACTAGGCCTGAAGAGATTTGCAGCTGACACTTTACCACTGGGGTGTCATGTCACAGTACGTGTTAGAGTCTTTCCTAACTGAGCAGCAAGGGGTACATGTAACTGGCAGCACACTAGGTGTATATGCTCTTTGGTAAGAGTAAAAAAACACCATGAAAAGATGGGTTTGGTATTATACAGGTAGTAACATAGCAATATAACTGTCCACAGAAAAAGGATAGTACTATAATTCATGCTTACTTAGCATCTAAGGAAAGAATTTTGGCAAAACCGGATATTTAAGTATCCAAATAATTAAGTAAATACAGAAACTGAATTCCCCTTGTTCTTGAAGAATTGAACTTCTCTAGTTTTCCTCTGCAAAGTTGGAGGTTCTTATCCCAGATGTGGCTTGCAGCATGTGCCAGTTCCTGGATCTGCTCTCAACATCTAGCTGGGTGGAAAGTCCCCTTAAGCAAAGATGAGAGTTTTGAGTATGGACCAGAGGCACTCTCATGTGAAATGCCTGGCTAAGAATCAAAGCTAACTCCAGTGAAGATAAAATAATAGTATCCTCAGAGGTGGACAGGACTGAGATGTCTTTGCAAGGCACTGTGGAAAAAGACTCAGCTTGCAATCTTGGAAGCATTTTCACACTTAAAAAATGAAAACAAGACCAAAAATGCTACTTGAGCTTTCTAGTTTCTAATAGCTACAAAGTTTTCCACCTGCCTGTTGGCTCATCTGCACTCACGTTTTACTATTGGCTTAAATAATTTTTATAATTGGAAAATTATATTGTCAACAACCCACATGTAATCTCATTTACACCACTATTAAGGTGTGTTGTACCATATAGCTTATTTTGGTTTAGGCACTGAAGCGACCTTTGGTGTATAATGCAGTGATATACACATGGAGGGAATTTGGCTGTATTAAGTGTTATGGTATAAAGCAGGAGCACTTCACCAAATTTTCCAGTACAAGGTTTATCTACATTGAAGATGCTCATAAAAGCAGCTTCTGCAGTAGGAGTGGAACTAGAAGTCTTGAAGGGAAAAGTATTAATGTGAGGGGAAAATAAAGCCACAGTAATTGATGCTCAATGAAATTCAGAACTCTCATATTCTTTAACAAGTAACGTTTTATAAAACGCACCTTTTTTTTTAAGGTTACGTGATCTACCGTATTCGTGTTCGTCGTGGCGGTCGTAAACGCCCAGTCCCAAAAGGTGCAACATATGGTAAACCTGTGCATCACGGTGTCAATCAGCTGAAGTTTGCCCGTAGCCTGCAGTCTGTAGCAGAGGTAAATGCCTTTCTCCAGTAGAAAGTTTTTTGGGAGTCTTGTTCGACTAATGGAGGGAGGGCATTATTCAAAACCACAGAATTCCTTCAGGGACCTAAAAGTCAGGACTACTGACACTAACAGGGCACTTGTGAGACCTTCATACCCATGTGCCTCAAGGGGTTTATTAAGCTGAGTAAACGGTATTCTTGTATGTTTGGGGAAACTAATGTGGAGAGTTCAAGTGACTTGGTAAAATTGGTGCTCCAGGTTAACTGGACTAGGAGTATGACTTGTCATTCAGTTTTATGTTCTGATGCACTTTCATTGGTTGCAGTGACATGGTAGAACAGAGCATACATAGTATTAGCCTTTTTTATTTATTTTTTTTTTACAAAAGTGTTGATAGCAAAAGTTAGGCTTTGGACACAGTGTAATTCATGACTTTATTGATCATTTTGCTTTATATAATCCAATATAAGAGTTGACTCTTTTTTTTTAATTTTTTTAAATTTAATATGCTGCTATATTAGTTCTGTAATCTTAATTCCTTGGCAGAGAATTGCAGTTGACCTGTCTCTGCATACAGGATTTGACAAGAAGTAAAATTAACCACATGAAATTAACATCGTTCTAATTAGTTTCATCCAACAACACAAAGGTATCTTTGGGAAGTAGAGAATCCCAGAGTACAGGAAAAAGCAACTAGGCTGAAAAATCTATCCTTAAATTTAGGTCTTACAAACCACCTTCCCCTTGTTAGTATTTCCTACTGTTGTATTATATTGTCAGGTATGTATAGAAAGTAGTTTGGGGCAGGGGCTCTTTCCATATTCCATAAAGTGGGGGAAAAAAATCATGAGGGCTTCTAGTAGAGGTAGAAGAAGCATTTCTGCTTATTGTATGTTCTTGGCATGCCCTCTATGTAACATGCATGACTGAGGTGTGACATCTGTACAACGACATTTTCAAAATCAGCTTTAACTCCACATTGTGTAATATAACTGATGAGAAGGGATAACTGCCTTTCTGTAGTGAGGACATGCCAGCAAATAAAATACCCTTTTAGATGCAGAGAGCCTAGTGCTTCCCCCTTTCCACTGTTTGGCTGACGCTAGACCTGTAGTTTCTCTAGGGGACTATGTGTTTTTCCTGATTTGTAGGCTGTAGTTTTTGTGTGTGTTTGTTTGGGTTTTTTTAAAGGAGATTTTGTAGGCCAGAAAAAAAAATCCTGTTGTGTTCTGTTTGTAATCTGAGAAATATTTCTGAGCGTCAGGAGGCATCCTGGGCTGCTTCCTTCCTAGCAACTTTTGTGAGGCTTTAAGGGTATTATGCAGGAAGCTGAAACTTGAGTGCAGCTCAGCCCTTTTTGCATGGTAGTACCTGAGACCACCTTTGTTTTACAATGAAGCCATAAGTGGAACATAACATAATTACTTTGTAGCTCACATTTTCAGGTAGAATGTTGCCTGACTGGAATTTTAGGCCCTAGGTTGAATATGAACCAATGAGATGGCATCAGAGGAGAACAAATTAGATTTGTTTCTTTGCAGAATTACTTTCTAAGTAGTGTTATTTCACTTTACATAATAACCATATGTTCTTTCCAAAATGCAAGCCTGTTCTCATTTTCAGCTCATGGTTCTCAGATACTTTAAATGCTGGTCAGATTGGTTATTCCTTTGAGCAAAGGACGTATTAACATTGAGATACTGAAACTGGTAGACAAAAAAGCTTTTTCTTTTTAGAACATGTCAATGTTTAATTTTGTTTTAAGGTAAGCTCTTGGCCTTTCTTCTACAAGGCACCATAATTCAGATCGCTTTTAGAGGCTCTCCAGTTTTTTCCCTCACTTGTCTCAGGGACTTCAGTTTAATTTACTTCTGTTTTGTACATTTCTTGGCATAGACCATTTGTTCAGTTTTCCATTACCAAGGTTTTATTTATTGTTCTAACTTCTCATATATGTGGTAAAGGCATGACTATTGTATTTATTGTAAATTGAGTGCCTCTTATTGCTACCTTGTCTTAAGAAAACCAAAATCTGAATACTTTTTTAGTTCTGTTTATATTAGTAATGCTAGGTCTCCACTTGACGGAGGACTGTAGAACTGGAGTGGGATGATTTTGAAGACAATATCATTGATCTTTTGACCTGTAGAATAGTCTCCCAAAGTAATGATAGGATTGCTTTGGTTTGGCATGCTTGCTCATGTTTAGTTTTAAAAGGAAAGTCAAATATAGAATGATTCTGTGCTGTAAAAGAGCTTGGGGGAATTCATGTGACCCAGTAAGTTTTTTGTTTGAACCTGAGCTCCAGCTCTTTCAATCCTATATTAAATGAGAGGACCTTGTACTCTAAACAGAGGAGGCATCAGACAACTATGGGATTTTGGAAAACGGAGAAAGATTTATGAAATGCCAGTTTGTTCCCTATAGTGCATTTTGTGAATCTTCTGGTAAAGCAGTAGTGTTCAGATAAATGAAGCTTCCTTCACTTTCTTTGGGAGACTGTTCAGCAACCTAGTGCATCTCCAGCAATCAGCTGACATTCATTTTAATCCCCTGGCTTAAAATCCTGCACTGGTTTCCTGTCTTATGTTCATATTCTGTTTACTGAGCCTGTTATTTAGGGACATCACTTTCAACTTGTCTGTAGCACTCATATTTGCTATCCTTCTTGCTAGTCATCTCTTGAACTCTTGTTTTTACCTTTCTAGGAACGGGCTGGCCGCCACTGTGGAGCTCTGAGAGTATTGAACTCCTACTGGGTGGGTGAAGATTCCACCTATAAATTCTTTGAGGTTATCCTGATTGATCCATTCCATAAGGCCATCAGACGCAACCCTGATACCCAATGGATCACCAAACCAGTCCACAAACACAGAGAGATGCGTGGGCTGACATCAGCTGGCAGAAAGAGTCGTGGTCTTGGCAAGGGCCACAAATTCCATCACACTATTGGTGGCTCTCGCCGTGCTGCCTGGAGGAGACGCAATACCCTGCAGCTCCACCGTTATCGTTAATCTTTGTGCTTGTAAATTTCACAATGTAATAAAGCCTGTGAAAAGGGATCTTAAATAAAGCCCCTGAGAGAGGGTCTCTGTCTCTGTGTGGTTATATTCTCAGCAAGGACTGAACTGTGCTTTTTTTATTTAAAAAGAGAAATTAACTTGGTGATTATGTGTTAGAATGACATTTCAGGCATTGAACTCTTAATTACAAGTAAGCAAAGCAAGCTTCTCACTTTTATCTTTAGGCTTGAACACATACCTTTTCTCCATGTCCGTTTGGTACTCCACTTGGAAGCATTGTAAGCCATCAAGTGGTACAATAAAAGTTACTTCTGTTTTTGAGTGGAGCTTTAATATGTAAGTTCATAAGTATGAGTGGGACCAAGTTTTTAAAATTTTACTTAGTGTTTTTCAAACTTTGGGACCTGAAATAAGGGGATTACTTCCCATACTTTGATCTTGTTAGTATGTTTGTACATGTTTGCATATATAAAATGTGTGGTTTAATGTACTTGTCAAGTCCATTATTGGTGCTATAGGCTTGATGGCTATTAACTATAAAAAAACATCAGAGAGCTTCAATAATTTAATCTGGTAAAAATGACACAAAAAACAAGCACCTCATTCATGTAGTCTACCTCGAAGGTAGTGGGGGTGAACATTTTTGGCAGATGTGCTACAAATCTGCCACTGTGCTGCATGTGCCACAGGTTGGCCCCCTGCTCTAAAGCATCCATTCCTGCCACTGAGACAGGATCCTGGGCTAGATGGACCTGATCTTAACGTCAAAAAGTTTATCATGTATGGCCTTGCTGGTTATATCAGCCCTTTCAAAGGTGGACTGTTCCTCATTCTGGGGGTGGGAAAGGCACCAAAAATAAAAATTTCTAGGAAACGGCCTAGAACTGATCTTGAATTACAGGATGGATGGGAATTTTCCTTACCATGGAAATGACTGGCTGCAGGGAATGGAGCCATGCAGCTGCTTGTCTTCTGTGACCTTTGCTTAACTTGTAAGGTTGAATAGGGAGAATCAGAACAGGAGGCCTAGGCGTTTCTGGTAACAGAGCTTGCAGAAGGAAATGACCTTTTGGGAGTATGACGATGAAATGGTGTAGGTGGATAGATAGAGTACGAGGTTGGGACTCAACTGGTTCTGCTGCTTATCTACTGGATGACTTGGGTAAGTCCCATTATCTAGTTTCTCTCCCCTTCCCCACCCTTCCTTCTGTACAAGAGGAGTGATCTGACCCTCTTTATAAAGCTGTTGGAAATTCACTGACAAAAAGCACATGTAAACTATGATTCTGCAGCATTCTGCTGCTGGAAAACGAGCACCTTCGCAAATTCAGCTAAATTGTTTTGTGGGTGAGACTGAACTATATTTCAAGCGGGAGATTGGGAACTTGTTTATCCTAGGCCTGCAAGAAGTCAGCCATGATGGTAGTTTCATCCCGGCAGAAATGTGTCTAGTAAGAAGTAAATGTCTTGAATTTAAAAAGAGGAGAAATAGTACACATGCCAGAGGGGGCAAGTGGAGGGGCAAAAGTAGATTAAGATATGCCTTTTCTCTCTAATTGCACTAATAATGCGTTAAATCACAGGGATCCCTTAAGAAGGAGAGAGAGCAGAGGTTTTTTGTTTTTGTTTTTTTTTTCAACAGTCTGGGCATTCTTTTCTGTTTAATTATAAATGAGAACAAACTCACTTTTTAGAGCAAATGATTATAGCAATTGAACTCCAGGGGAAAAGGGCTTAATATTAAAAACCCATGTCGGTCTAATGCCAAATGTCATCAGAAGTAGCTGACTAAGTTTTTACTATTTTATGTATTCTGCTTTTAACTGTATTTTAATTGTTGTGCAGTCACCATCCACTTAACATAAAAGTGAATGCCTGTCATGCAGCATACTCTGAACCATAGGTTCAAATTTTAATATCCTCCCTAAGGATGGTAAGTGTAAAAGACTAAAAATTGATTAAATGGTATAATTTAGCTCATGCGCTCTGAACAAGGTAAGAGTTTGTTAGCTTCCCTGTAGCAATGGATGTTCTCATTACTTGGCAGTGCTAGGTGAGCTGAAAAGTATATGCCATACTAATCAATGGTGAGTTTTAAGTAATCATATTTACATATTTTCTAATCGGCCAAAGCCTTTCTGGACTGTTGTATATAAAGTAAGGCTGATAGAGATACAATTGCTGAGAGTCTAGAGTCAAAGGACTTGATCCCTTGGGGAATGAAAACAGGATTATATAAATATTATGCATAGCTGCTAGACACAGTTTTGGCTTTTGGAAGTGGAGATTATGGAAGTCTGTCATTGTGTTACACTTAAGCCAAGGTACGTCAATTTCCTGTGTTGCAGAGAACTATCCCAACCCATCTGTCATCTTTGTCCTTAACAGACAATGACTGTTGCATTATTTTTGTTTAGTGCAACTGAGAAAAAACAACAGCTTGTAATTGTTCCAGTCTATTTATCTGATGAATCACAAAAGCTTTTGATTTGCTATTTTAAATGCTCGACTGTCTTTAGTTGTATTTGCTCATTTACCAGAATGGAAAGAAATATCTTTCAGTCTTCATGCAATGATTTTTCTCTTACATAGTCAGCAGCTATAATTCTCCAACTGTCAACCTGAAACATCTAATTCTTTAGAAACTCGCATCAAGTCCACAAACATAAAAACAAAAAAACAACCCCCTTGGGTCTGAATAGATGGATTCATCTGGGTACTTTAAACAAGCTATTTGGGCCATCTTCCCACCACTGTTTGAAAATCCCTTTTTTTTTAATAGAGAAATCCACAATTATATAGGTTGTTTTTCACCTCTTACTGAGCTTCAATTTATTCATAGGAGTAGGGTTGGAAGGGACCTTGTAGTCCAACCCCCTGCCCTGGGCAGGAGAGAGAACTGGGCTCAAATGACCCCAGCCAGGTAAATGTTAAGCCTCCTCTTAAAGACCCCCAGGGTAGAAGTGAAAACCACTTCCCTTGGAAGTTGGTTCCAGGTCCTAGCTGCCCTGCCTGTGAAGTAGTGCTTCGGATGTCTAGTTTAAACCTACTCTCTAACAACTTACGGCCATTATTCTTTGTGGGAGTCCAGGAGGCGCTTGGAGGAACAAGGTCTCTACCAAACCCTGCTGGTCCCCCCTAGTAAGTTTATAGATGGCCACCAGGTCCCCCCTCAGCCTTCTCTTGCGAAGGCTGAACAGGTTAAGATCCCATAGCCTCTCCTCATAATGTGTTTGTGTAACTTTTTATAATTGCATACACATTATGGTTGCAAAGTTAGATGCTCAGAAGTTAAGAAACATCTGAAATATGTTCCAAAAGCAATTTGGTTCATTCTTCTTGTATAGTATCATCATCTTGCCTAGCATCACCAAAGGAGTACGTAGGGTGGTGGTGGATGGGTCATATTCGACCTGGGGAGAAGTGGGCAGCGGAGTCCCCCAGGGCTCGGTTCTTGGGCCTGCACTGTTCAATCTCTTTATCCGTGATTTGGACGATGGGGTGAAAAGCACCCTGTTTAAATTCACTGATGATACCAAAATTTGGGGTGAGGTAGGGAGGGAAAGACTGCAGCAAGACCTGGACAGGTTACAGGGGTGGGCTAGCAAAAACAGGATGCGTTTCAACACTGACAAGTGCAGGGTGCTGCACTTGGGCAGGAGTAACCAGCAGCACACTTATAAGATGGGAAACACCCTTCTTGAGAGCATGGAGGTAGGAAGGGATCTTGGAGTCATTATTGACTCCAAGATGAACATGGGCTGACAATGTGAGGTCACGGTTGGCAGGGTTAACCGGACCTTGTCATGCATCCACAGATGCATCTCTAGCAGGGCCAAGGAGGTGATCCTCCCCCTCTATGCAACACTGGTCAGGCCACAGCTGGAGTACTGTGTCCAGTTCTGGGCGCCCCACTTCAGGAGGGATGTGGACAA
>NW_017729006.1:3839062-3844999 GCF_001723915.1 Gavialis gangeticus
GAGGCTTGATGCCTACCTAGCTGGGATCATTTGAGCCCAGTTTTTTCTCCTGCCCAGGCAGGGGGTCGGACTTGATGATCTACAACGTCCCTTCCGACCCTACTTCTATGATTCTATGAAAAACTAGGAATAGAGCCCTATTCTTCAGGGCCTTAGCTTGGTGCCTTAAAATAAATAAATAAATAAATAAAAATGTTGCTGCTGTCTCTTACTGCTCTCTGCACTGAATGAGGCATGAGGCCATGTAAAAAATGGTGGTGATTGTGTAATTCAGAACTGTCCAACTAGTGGTCCACAAGGGGCTATCACCTGGCCACTAGGCTCCTGCCTGGCCTCCCTTCCTCCTGTTACTGTTGCTGGAGTCCCCAGTTTCCCCTTCCGTCCTTCAGCTTCTACATCCAGCCTCTGCCCCTGGAGACAGTGATTGCTCATGTGGACATTGGGTCTGCCCAGCCTGTGTTGCTCCTACCATGTCAGAAATCGGACAGCTCTGGAACTTAAGGACTCTTACTAAGAGGTATTAGTCTTATGGAAATGGAGAAGAATCCAGCTAAAGACAACCTAATGGGTGGTCTGATTCTGCTCTAAACTAAATTGAAGATAAAGCAAAACAAAAGTATCTAAATATCAGTTCTGTGAAATAAATTACTACCAATAAGATATTGTTCAGGCATATATGTTTACTCAGATCTTAAAACTTCTGCGTATTTATAATTGTACGTCAGTAGCACCTCAGGGTTCCAGTTAAAATTTATGCTCACGTGTGTGTATATATAAGAAGTAACATATATTAGTCAAGTACTCATTCGTTGATAGACTTGTTTATCTCTTACACTATTGCTTTTTCTGTGACTAATGAGTTCTTGTTTCATCGTGCTATGAACAGCTTAGCTTCTGCTATGATACACCAGTGCATCATTAGCCAATTGAATTATGTAATCTTCACATAGATTTTTTTCAGATGTAATCTTTATATAACTTGATAAAAACTTGCACTTCATAAGAGAAGAGCAAGTACAATTTTAGCAGCTGCTTTGCTGTTCACAGGTCCTTGGTTAGCAATCTCTGATAATTTACCCTACAGTAAAATGAGCTTAAGAGGAAGCCTTATGGTAATATATAGTGCCTCATTATTTCATATTGTTTACTGTGGTGGACTGGGCATACATTTGGGTACAATGAAGCTCTGGTTATAGTCGCTTCTTTCAGTACGATACCTAACTAAAGCCATTCTGCTTACCTTTATTGCTAAGTAATTAATATTTTAAGTAGATCTAGGAATATGTATGAAAGAATTTCCTTGACCTGAAAGACATGCTTCACAAGCTCTATGTTTATTTGGAGAAGCTGGGTTCCCCTATTGGCTTGACTAGATATATTTCATATTGCTATCCACTTGTCCATTCTCAATAGAACTACGTCAGATCACTTCAAAACTTGCCTAATTGGGATGCTAAGTTTTTCATGTTTGTGTCGTATGATGTTAATTGGAGAAAATGAAAGCAATTAGACTATAGATTTTTAAATGCATTCAATGGATCAGTTTTACTAAAATGGTACATCCTAAGGAACTACTGCAGAATAACCATAGAAAACATGAGACTTGTCATAGTGAATACTTGCAGTAGTAATCCTATTCCAAGATTTATGCACATCTATTCAGAATGCAAAAATACCAACCTACCTTTTGCAACTGAAACATCTGTATATCATGTTTGATAAAATGACAAATATGGCCATAACTAGTACTGTCATTAGGTATCTCAATAGAGGGGCCAGGATTATTCAGGTATGGAGACCAAAAGACCCGTTCCATCAGTCTAGGTCAGGGCTGAGGCACTTTGGCAAAGAGCATAACAAATTTTGTATTGGCATGACTTCTACTTTAGTAAAGAACATGTATAATAGTACACTTCCCCTTTGAATAAGAACTGTTCTGGCAACCTGCCTAAGTTCTAAAAGTTCATTTTAAAGGAAAAAAATCATTTAAGTGTAAATAAATGAGAAACTTTGAATTACACTAATGAGTTTGAGCTACATTTTAGACAAAAGCTATTACCATATAGATATGTGGATGAGAAGTCTAGAATATTTTCCTGATAACAGAAACACAGAAATGAGGTGAGTTTTGTGTATACCGGATTGCCTTAGTGTCACGTATTATGCATTTTCAAGCACTTAACTGTGGTCCTTTGGATAACAACCAATGCTGCCTTATATTGAGGAAATGGCGATCTGGGTGATTTGACACCTGTGGTGACTGGGATGTGTCCATCAAACAACTATGGATGAGTCTTCTTTTTTTAAAGTGAAAAACAAAACTGAATTATTTAATTTTGATTCCATTGCTTTCATTCTATCCAAAGAGCAGCAGAGTAACAAGAGTGATAATATTGCAGGCCCAATTCTGTGCCATGTTGTCCAATGCAAGCTTATTGCTTGATAGCCTGAGCTCAGTACTAGCTGAGTATATTCACTTCGTGCCTACAAGCACCAAAAAGACATAGCTGAGCTGATAAGTACCTCGCTAGAAGTGTGTTTTATGATGATCATCACTGTTAATGCTTTCAAGCACCCATATAGCTGGTGATAACCTAGAACAGTTGTGAGGCAACTGGCTTGATTTGTTGCCTGTGATATTTGACTCAACTCACAAGTAGCCATACTGGTTAGAAGTATTTGGGATGGATTTTGAAGGTAGTTGAAGAAACAGTGTTGTTCCTAACCAATGTCTCCTACAGTGCAGGGCCTGAGTAACTTTTTTCCCATTTAGTGGACATGCTACCGGCTTGGCTGGTTTGTCTCTGGAATCTGGACCAGAGGCTTTCCAGATGGCTGTTTACAAGGGTTTTGGCCAACCAGAGGCCATTCTATCAATGATTATGTTTTTTCTTTGCTACCAGTGTAGCAAATGCCTTGCTCTTTATTTTTTGTCCTACAGTTTACCATGCTTGAGAACCTGAGAGAAAGGAAGAGGATAAGTAGTGGCAGGAACTTTAGGCTGGTTCTGTACTTTTGTATGCAGCCCTCCACCCTGCTCCCCCCTCCAGTTACACAGTGACTTCAGAAAGTTAAGATATTTTTCTTCACCAACACCAGGCTATCCACAGCATTCTTGTGTGGTCCTATTTCAGGAGTGTCATGCTGGGTGAATGTGTAGTTTCTCCAAGTGAGGAAAACACCCAATATTTCTTTTTAAAATACTTATACTAGATTCATATGAAGCAGGTTAAAAACAGAAGATTATATTGGATAAATAGAAATATTCCCTGCCAATAGTTCCTGTTAGGAATGGTAGGGCAATATGTCCACGGTCCTCAAGAAAGTTAGTGTTACTCCAGTTGGAAGGGAAAAAACTCCATCACTTTGCCATTTTTACCACCCATTGACATAGTAAAATATCACATTGTTAGGGGAATCCACTGTGAAGACCATAACAGATGAAGAATTCTGGCAATGTATTTTAATCCTTGGAGTTGCATTTTAGACCCTGTTTTAGGATTATGTGCATTTGTTGGTGATTTCTTAGTTATTGTGTCCAGGATGAGTACTACTGACCATGAGGTTTTGGGATACAACTGTAATTACCCTAGTAAGAGTGAAATAAGTTGATTCTGAATAGTTCCATTTGTTCTTGGAATTCTTGAAGTATAGTTTAGGTCTCTTGCTCTATTCGTCTGGGATATTGCAGGGGTCTAGATACCGAAGGGCTTTTAGAAGAGGTAGTGGGAAACAGCATTGTATATTTAGGAAGCTGATGGTATTTGGCTCTGTTTCCATCACATCACATATCTGGAATAACAGTATGTATAATGTTCTATGGAGCCATAAGATGATTAATGTTAATCCATATACAGTAAAATCTCTGTTATCTGGCATGAATGGGGAATGGAGGATGCCAGTTATCTAAAAATTCCAGTTATCTGACAGTTACACTCAAGGAAGAAAATGCCATGCTTGTAGAGCAAATTTTCAAAGAATTAGTGAACAGTACATTACAGCATGAACAACTGGTGCCTCCCGAGACTGGGTGGTGGGGCACAATTTGTGGGCAGCAGCATTGGCAGCAGGGTGGCGAGTGGCAACCGACAGCCGGCAGAAGGCAGCGGTGGGGTGGGGGGGGAGAGAGGTTGCAAGTGGCAACTGCCTGCAGAAGCCAGTGGCTAGTCTCAGGTGGACACTTGCCCTTCCATGCCCCCCTATGACTTGCCTGTGCATTACAGTATAACCTACAGTCTAAAGAATAAAATAGTATAGAAATAAAAATGCCATAATAGCCAGTGACACCAAATGCCAGGGCAGGCCAGTCACAGGCTGCTGCAGCAGGAGGAAGGGGCACGCACGTTCATATACCCTGCGTGGGTACCCTCGGAGCGGCACAGCAGGCAGTAAAGCAGCACAGTGTGACGTGGCACTCTGTGCGTTCTGCCACTGAAATTCAGGTTAATAAAGTATTCTGGTTAGTTAAATGCCAGATAACAGAAATTTTACTGTATACCAAAGTAGATGGTGAGATGTAACCTGAAGGACTGCATCAAGCAGGTGAAAGTGATGATCTGCTCTCTTGGTAGATGGAACATGTATGAAACTTGTGACTCAGAATTGTAGCCTGGGATTCGTTTGAACTGAGACCTGCTTTTGAAGATCATATACAGGGAGCCCAAAAATGTGTTTTGCAGGCCCTGTGAGCATGCTTCTGATCTCCCAGTAATTTTTAGACCACTGTAAAGCCATTGATTTTTAGTGGAGCTGCTCCTGACTTGCACTAGCCCAAATAAGATCAGAATCAGACTCCACGGTTGCAAAATAGTTTACTCAGCTAAGTGTTATTCTAACAAGCTTTGTCTCGCACCAATAGTCTTGTGCATGCTTTTATTGTTTTAATAATAAGGATTGATAGCTGGGAGCAATTTTCTTTAATATAACATTTCAGAGGCCCTTTATGACTGGAGAATATTTTATTAGACAACTGAAGATTTCAGACGTGCTGCATGACTTTATCATGTATAAAACTTATTATCTGACACAATTTGGAACATAGCAGGCTTATTTATTTGAAAGGTCACACAATCATCTTTTACCACTGGTAATGGGATTTTTATCCATTTAATAGATTTATCCTAAAGCATATTTTATTTCTAATGCATTTTACTTAGAAGAAATAGAGTACATTAATATTTTTAACTCTTTGAACCTTCTTATCAGGATAGAGCAAACCAAATACATACCTTGGGGGCTAGCTTCATCAGTAAGACTCAATGTTCTTAAGGGCTGAGCATCATAAGTCAAGTATTACACATTTTCAAATTCTGTGGCACTCAGCACCCTTGAAGCATAAGGCCTTAAATCCTTTTTTCTCATTTGACTATCTTTTTTCAGTATAACCATAGGGCACAGGCAGAAGTTGTTTTTCAGGTGATCGGCCTGAAAGCACTCTACAGCCATGTCATAACTGACGTGCATGACTACAGAGCACTTTTAAAGGGGCTGAATGCATGACAAATTAAAGGAGGACACCTTAATCTGATACCTCATTTGATAAGGGTTAGAGTGCTCTAGGGCAATGGTTCTCAACCTCTGGTACCTTACGTACCCCCTGCCGATAGAGGCAACAAAAGCGAAAACAGAAGACACACCGTGGCACTTCTGGTTTCACCACTGCAAGCAGAGTCCCACTTTTTCCTCGCGGACCACAGCCCAAGGCAAAGCAACCTGCATGGAGCCTCCCTCCCTGTCCCCCAGCACACTGACACTGGGGAGCAAAAGCCCTGGAGCACTGGATGCAGCAGGAGGGGCAGCAGCTGGAACTTCCAGCCCAAACAGGCAAAGACTCCTCCAACCCACTGGGTGGGCCAAACTCAAAATATGGCACCTGCATACCCCCTGCCCGTGTCTCACGTACCCCTAGTAACAGGGGTTGAGAAATACTGCCCTAAG
>NW_017729006.1:3845358-3846737 GCF_001723915.1 Gavialis gangeticus
CTGAGGGGGGACCTAGTGGTCGTTTACAAACTAGTCAGAGGGGGGAGCTGGGGGAAAGGGACAGTGTCTCTGCTGTAGGAAGGCTTCTTGGGCTCCTGCAGGCAGGCTCAATCCCTCTCCCTTGACTCAACAGGTTTATGTAAAGCATCATGAGTTCAAGCAAGGGCCTGCACATCTATCAGCACTCCGCATGCAGGAGAGAGTTAGACTAAAAATGTCAAAGTAAATACAGATGCTAAGAAACTGAATCTGTTCCCTCCTATACTGTGCTATAGGGTTGTGCAAAATGGCACCTTTCCATTTCAACTTGTGTTCCGACGTTTTGATGGAACGTCGGTTTCATTTCAAATTTTGTTTCATTTTGAAACAGCTGTTCAGTTTTGTTTTGTCAAAACAGTTTCTCTGCTTCAACGTTTCACCCATAGGTTATAATAGGGAAGCATGAAACAGCCTCTAACTTTGTCATTTCTTGCCTGATTCAAATGAAACTTGCAGGGATGGTAGCCCCTTCTGAGGCCGTGGAGCCTGCCAAGTTTCAAGGAGATAGGTGCAGGAGTTTCTGGGAAACTGCACCTCAAAGTCTTGAAAGCAAAACTTGTCATGTGGATGTGTTAAGCCACAGGGGGGTGAAAACTACAGGCATGATAGCCCCTGCTGAGGGTATGAAGCCTGCCAAGTTTCAGGGACATAGGTTTAGGGGTTTCAGGGGAACTGTACCTCATACTACTGACAAGCAAAACTCGTGACATGGGTGACACTGTGTGTGAGGGCACGGGGGGTGAAAACTGCAGGGATGGTGGCCCCTGCTGAGGGCACAAAGCCTGCCAGCTTTCAAGGAGATGGGTGCAGGGGCTTCTGGGTTCTGGGACCCTGCACCTCAGGCTGCTGACGGGCAGAACTCGTGACATGGGTACTTATGTGATTGTGTCTATGTTAGGGCACGGGGGTGAAAACTGCAGGCCTGCTAGGCCCTGCTGTGGCCACAAATCCTGCCAGCTTTCAAGGAAATAAGTGCAGGGGAGCTCTGGGATCTGGAGCTCTACACCTCGGGCTGCTGACAGGCAAAACCTGTGACATGGGTGACGCTGTGTGTGTTAAGGTGTCCCCTCACTGGCGTTGAGACTGCTACACAATATGGTAGCGTGCCCCGGTGAGATGTCCTCCACCCCTACAGCCTCAGCTCAGTCCATCACTTTAAATGGCAACAGGTAAAACAATCTGGTGTCTTTTAGTAGGCCAACTGTACAGTTAGAGAAATGTATCTTAGCAAGCTTTTGGGTTGAAAACCCTTTGTCAGGCTAAGGAAGCACCTGTATTTGGTTTGTATATCTCCTGGTCCTGGACTGAAGGAATAGTAAGGAAGACAGAGGCTGGCCTGG
>NW_017729006.1:3851737-3852057 GCF_001723915.1 Gavialis gangeticus
AAAGACAGTCAGTGAAAATGGAAATGGAGGCATCAGGGGGTGAAGGACAGGCTAGGGTTGGGGGGGGGAGGCAGATGTAGCAGCACACATAAAAGTGCAGAAGTACCTGGGGAGTCCGATGTCTGGCAGGTGCGGTGTGCCAGAATTCTATAGTAATCGTATCCAATATAACTGTAAAATTCAAAAGAATAAATCAATGAATATAATAATAAAATAGAAGCACCTAGAAGAAGGTATTCTGAAATCCCTCTTGCTAGGATAGCCTAGCCTAGCAAGTAGGGAATCCTTTAGAAGAAGATCAGTGCTAGCTGTAGTTGTCT
>NW_017729006.1:3852068-3852909 GCF_001723915.1 Gavialis gangeticus
ACACAGTCAGGTGGGTGGCTAACTGGCTTAGGGACTGCACCAAGAAAGTGGTGGTGGACAGGTTGTTCTTGGCCTGGAAGGAGGCGGGCAGTGGGATCCCACAGGGTTTGGTCCTTGGACCGGTGTTATTTAATATCTTCATCAGCAATTTGGACAAGGGTGTGGAGAGCACCTTCTCCAAGTCTGCAGATGATACCAAGTTATGGGGCAAAGTTAACACACTGGGGGGCATGAAGCAGATACAGCCTGACCTGGACAGGTTGGATCAATAGGCAGAATGAAATAGGATGCAATTCAACAAAGATAAATGTAAGGTACTCCACCTAGGAAGGAGGAATCCCCAGCACACCTACAGGTTGGGGGATGACCTCCTCAGCAGCTCAGAGGCTGAGAGAGATCTTGGAGTCATAGTTGACTCCAAGATGAACATGAGCCGGCAGTGCAATGAGGCCATCAACAAAGCCAATCGCACCTGGTCGTGTATTAGCAGATGCATGACCAACAGATCGAGAGAGGTGATGCTCCCCCTCTATGCAGCATCGGTCAGGCCGCAGTTGGAGTACTGTGTCCAGATTTCTGCGCTGTACTTCAAGAGGGACACGGAGAATCTGGAGAAGGTTCAGAGGAGGGCCAATTGCATGATTAGTGGCCCCCATGAAAGACCCTACGAGGGAAGGTTGAGAGATCTGGATCTCTTCATCCTTTACAAAAGACGGATGAGGGGGTGACCTTGTAGCCGCCTATAAGTTTATCAAGGGAGGACAGCAGGGAATTGGTGATGCGCTGTTTACCAGAGCGCCCCACGGAGTAACTAGGAATAATGGGTGCAAACTAGTGGAGA
>NW_017729006.1:3857909-3865122 GCF_001723915.1 Gavialis gangeticus
GAAGGTTCAGAGGAGGGCCACTTGCATGATTAGTGGCCCCCATGAAAGACCCTACGAGGGAAGGTTGAGAGATCTGGATCTCTTCATCCTTTACAAAAGACGGATGAGGGGGTGACCTTGTAGCCGCCTATAAGTTTATCAAGGGAGGACAGCAGGGAATTGGTGATGCGCTGTTTACCAGAGCGCCCCACGGAGTAACTAGGAATAATGGGTGCAAACTAGTGGAGAGTAGATTTAGGTTAGACATTAGGAAGAAATTTTTTACAGTAAGGGTGGCCAAAGTCTGAAACAGGCTTCCAAGAGGGACGGTGCTGTCACCTAACTTGGAGGTCTTCAAGAGGAAGCTTGACAGTCACCTGGCTGGGGTCGTCTGACCTTGGTCCTCTTTCCTGCCAGGGGCAGGGGGTTGGACACAATGATCCTTTGGGTCCCTTCTGACTTTCTAATCTATAAATCTATGAATAATTTAATCCTGTGAAAACAGAAGTATCATGTCAGAAATATCCTCTTCTACCATCCTGGCCAGAAACATTCATTTTAATCACCTCATTTAAAATCCTGCAGGTTTTTCTCCTAAGGTTTTTGCTTCAGATTTTTCTACTAAGCCCAGGTCCACGTTGGAAACAAACTTTGAGAGTTCCAGTGAGTGCTGTGTGAATACCCATGCAGTGCAGAGGCATGGTTTATGTGACTTAGTGGCATATCTCACTGGTTAAATTTAATAGTTTCATCATCAGATGGTCCTATAAAAGTCTAGAAAAAAGTCAGAGGCAAACATGATATTAGGAGACGCTATCTTGTTACAAAACAAATTACATGGTCAAGCAGATTAACTGAAAGGACCCTCCCTAGAGAGGATTCAGTAGAGGAGGAGAAAGAAAGGCAGCTACTGCAGCTGCACTGCAGACAAAGCAGCAGCAGCATGTTTGTGTATTGACTGTGTGACTCCATAAAACTCTTTTGATTTTTCTTAGAAATAGTAAAATTTATGGTCAGAAATCAACTGTTTCAAGAAATGAAAGTCTTGGTGCAGTAGTATTGTAGATGAAGTCAACCACAGTTACTGTGTTTGTGTAATCCATGTTCCTGCTCCCCAATACATCACATTGAGCATAATTAAGCAATGGTAGCAGTATTTCTATTTTACAAGGCAATAATCCAGTCTAGAGGCTAAGTAATTTATTAAAATGGTCTGAAAGATGTTGCTGATTAAAAAAAGTGGGCAGTGATAATATTGATTTTATAACATACATGTAAATAATATAAGCCTATAATATATATAAAGTCTATAACTACCCAGAATTTAGAGACTACTTGTCTAGTTTTGGTGAAGGTACATGAGTTATCTTATTGTAATAATGACAATCCCATCATACTTTATCTACAATATAAAATGATTGGTTCCCTTAATTTTGACTGGTCCAGTGAGGCTACTTATATTGGACATTTATTTGAATAACAAGAACATCCATAATGATACGCTAAAGGATACAAATGTATAGGGGTTATAAACCAACACCTAACCATCTGAATTAAGAAGCTACCTTACAGGCATATTAAAAAGGGTTTTACACTTTTCTCTAAGCATCCATAGTTGACACTATGAAAAACAGGAAACCAAGCTAGTTGTCAGGAAGTCTAGCTATGTGTTTCCATTATAATTATGCATGTTCTGTTTTTCTCATCCCTCTTGTTAATGCACTCTGGAAACATAAAGGATCAACTGCTCAAGAACACAGGATCCTCCAATTTAAGGATTCATTTCAGTACAAAGAGAAGTTGCAATATTTTTAACAGATCATACATGGCATATTAAGGTAAGCAGAAATAGAGCATTCTTGACCCAAAGCCCACTGTAGTCAGTGGAAATATTTCCACTGAATTAACTGGACATTGGATACAGTCCTTAACTGGCATTTACCTATAATCTTAATTTTAGGAGAGAGGTCATGGTTTGGGTGTATTGGTTCCTGTCAATATATGACTTATAACAGACAGTATTTAAGCTGATAACTGAAAATAATCTGAAACAGACTCGTTTTTTTAACAAAAAGAACTCTAGGAGTAAAGTCTTTGCTTTATTATTTTTTTTATTTTGAATAGCCTCATGTACACTAAAGGATTACACAGATGTGCTTGAAGAGGTGCAGATCTGCAACTGCACGGTTCATTTGTCAGTCATCTTGTTTTTGGAGCCCCAAATCCATATTCAACATTCCCTGCAAGCCTGATGGCCACCATTTAAGTCAACACTTCAGGCGTGAACCAGGAGCCTCCAGAGCTAAAAGTATGACTTAGCAACCTGCAGTACACATTGCACAAGGGGCACAGGTAGAACAGCTATAGTGCTTTCAGCTGCTCAGGACCACTTGAATATTGAGTCAAGATTGAATCCAATCTACCTGCTGCAACCCCGCACCTACCAGTTACAAACCACCAGTTTACACCAGAACATCTTCTTACCCACAGTTAGTGTGCAAATAATTCCCTCTTGAGAAGTGCCCACCGTGTGTGGTACAGAATGGGTTTTGTTGGGGGAGGGGTAGGCACTTACTCTCCATTATTGGCTTACTCTACTGTTTTTCTCTGCAGAATCTACACTGAAAGAAGGGCCAGTATCACACCCTCACATTTGCAAACATATTGGTGAAAAATAGAGTGTGCCCACCTCACCCTTTCAGACTAGACATTGGATTGAAGGCCAGAATATATACAATAATGTCACAGGAAATTATTAGCTAAAATGGAAGATGAGGATTAATGCACACTCCTACTGTAAAGTAGATAAGGAACTAGCTACAGGGATATTACAATGGGCTATGTTGAAAGAATAATTATCTAACTGGAGAGAGAATAGTAGTGGTATTTATCAGGGACTGGTCTTGTGATCTATTCTGTTTAATGGTTTTATTAACTACCTCAGTACAAGAACTCTGTGTATGCTTATGAATTTGTAGATAAAACAAAGTTGGGAGGATGAGGACTGGTTTTTCATGCAGGAGAAATAGATAATCTTGTGGAAGGAGTAATAGAAACTATTTTTCCTTCAGCAATCCCTCACAGTCAAGGATGATTGTCTTGCATGATTGTCTTATCTGTGTGTCCAAAGATGGCTGATGAGGCCTACCCGGGATTGACAGACTCTACTGCAACTCAGATGTGTATTTCTGTGTGGGGTGGGTGGCGCTGGATTCTTGATTTGGCCCACAACACAATGTTCCTGCCACTTCCGCTTTTCCATCTCCTGTTGTTGTCAGGTTTCAAAGTACTGAGATTCCTGCAGCAGACTCTTCCTTGATTTGGGGCAGTATGGGGCAGCAGTCTCCCATGAGTTGACATCAATGCTTTATTCTTTTAATCTGGCCTTGAGGTCATCCCTGAAGTACTTTCTCTTCCCTCCTCTTGAGTATACGCCTTGGCTGAGCTGGGAGAATAAAACCTGCTTTGGGTGTCTGAAGCCTGACCTCTGGATGACATGGCTGCCCCAACGAAGTTGATGTTGGATGATCATCACCTCAGTACTCATGGTGTTTGTTTGCACGAGGACGCTAACGTTGGTGCATCTGTCTTCCCACTGGATTCGGAGGATCTTCCGCAGGCAGTGTTGATAGTACTTCTCCAACAACTTTAGGTGTCTCCTGTGCGTTGTCCATATCTCAGCTCCATACAGCAAGGTAGGGATCATGGCCGCTTGATAAACCACGAGCTTGGTTTCGGACCTGATGTCACAACCTTTAAACACCTGTTTCCTCAGGTGTCCAAAGGCTGCACTTGCGGATTTGAGGCAATTTTGGATTTCTTTGTTCATGTCAGCCTTCTTTGAAATGGCTTCTGATGTATGGGAAATACTCAATGTTCTCCAGAGTCTCACTAGATGTGGATTACCAGAGCTGGGGAGGATCTTGTTGGTGGAGGACCTTAATCTGAATGTTAAATGTCAGTCCTATTTTCTTGCATGCCTTGGTAAAGACATTGATGATTGCCTGACAGTCTGCTTCCAAGTGAGCACACACTGCAGCATCATCAGCTTACTGGAGCTCAGTGATTGAGCTCAGGGTGGTCTGACCTCAGTCAGTAACAGTATGGAGTAATAGAAACTATATAGTAATATATTGTACATTTAATATATATATAGTATCTATTCATAGTAATATATGTTATATATTAATAGATGTATAATATTGTAAAAAACTATAAATTAATTAAATAATAAAAAGTTGTAATTATGGACTAATAACTTTTGCTATAAAATTAGGGCTTGTAGTTTGGAGGTGACGGAGGAAGAGAGGGATCTGGGTATACTAGTTATTCATGGCTTCTGTGTGGCTGTAGCTGCGGTCGTCCAGTGTGGCTGTGGCTGTGGAAAAGGCTAATATGATTCTAGGATGTTCTCAGTAGAATTAGTAGTTTTAGCACCATTGTATGAGGCCCAGGTCAGACCCATTTGTAAAAGCACGTATCGTTCTGATCACCTATTTTCAAGATGAATTTGAATTGGAACAGGTCTATTAGGGTGATTAAGGTAATGAAGAGTTTATTTTATGATGGAAATTAAGAGTGCTTGGCTCGTTTAACTTAGCAAAATGAAGGTTAAGAAGGGGTCTGATTGCTCTATATAAATACATTCTGAGGTGCCTGTTGGGGAAGGGGAAGAGCTATTAGCTCAATATCAAATTGAACATGAAAGAATTTAAACTGGAAATTAGAATAAGATTTCTAACCATTAGAGGAGTAAGTTCTGGAATGATCTTATGAACAAAGTAGTAGCAGGGGTGGAAGGGGGAAGGAATCTAAATATATTTGATATAGAGCTTGACAAGTTTATGAAAGGGACAGTATAACTAGAAAGAGATGTTCTTGAAGTAATACCAGCACTCAGAGTGCATATGCTATGTGGCACTGCGCGTTTGGTATCCCCATGAAGGGGTTAGAAGGACATTTGACTTCTATATACGTTGCCTACATACATGAGGTGTCTGGCAATTCTATGTTTCATGGCTTCTGCTGATTGTCTACTGAGGCCATGACATAATGCTTTTCCTTTCTGAATGCAATGGCTTTTAGGGGGTTGTTTTGTTTTGTTTGCCTTCCTTAGAAGAATTGGATGCTTGACTTGGCTAGAAATGGGAGTTTGGTGTGTTTACACTGGTGCTCCCAAATAGCTCTGAGAAATCTTTTATGTGTCCAACTGCTAGATATTGCTCACATGCTCAGGGTCAAAGCAATCGCCAGATCCGGGGTCAGGAAAGAAACTTCCCTTGGGTTAGATTGCCAAAGACCTTTTTTTTGTAGTATGGAGCATGGTCTACTTTCTAAAATCACCTAAGAATATTGGAGCTACAAATTCCTACCATGGCCAAGACATGGTTTCTCCTGTTCTTTGCCTGTGGCAAATTGTAGGTTCTGTTTACTTACATGCTTTGCGGCTATAGTACGCAAGAGGGATGGGGCATTTATACAGGTACTTTTTTCCTTTAATATTTTTCTTGGGTTTTTTGTTTTGTGTTCTGTCTTTTTTGAGTCCTTCTCAGAGGGAAGCAATCCAGGTCTAAACTGATCACAATACCTACTCCCCCCAAGTCCCTACTCCCCCATATAGTGCAAAGAAGCCTCATGGGGTACACACTCCTGAAGTGGAACAGAGGCGATGAAGAGAATGGGTTGTCTGGGGAGAGAAGTAAATGGATTTACTTGGGAGTAAGTAGCTGGTTACATTTTAACAGGGAAAACTGTTCTTATTCCCTTGACATGTAGTGAGTGAATTAATGATTTGGTGAAAGAAAACTTGTGCTCTGAGCTATCAACATTATCAGATAATCATTGGCGACATGTAGGGGGGGCACGTGCACCCCCTGAGATTGGCAGTGCACCCCTGAAAGAAGCACCGCCAACATTGCCGGCGGCTCCTGTGGGCAGTTGCTGCTCACCAGCCCCCTGCCACTGACACCGCCGCGACTGCCTGCTGGCGCTCCCTGCTCATTACTGCCACACCCCCGCCATTGCCACCACTGCCTGCCGGCGGTTGCCATGCCCCCCCAGCCTCCAGGGGCATGTGTCGTTCATGCAGATAATGATGGTAAGACTAGAACTGGAGGAATTAAATGCACTCTTCCAATTAATGCTTACATTTCCTGTCTACACTATAGCGCGGCACTGGCACAAGGACATGGTGGCAGATGATAGTTGCTTAAAAGTGCAGTCATCATGCCTGAGGCATTTCTCAGTGGCCACGTCCTGCGTTACAGATGAGGCAGAGGATTGCAATACTAGTTGCAACATCAGCGTGCTCTGATGGAGAGCAGACACTATCGCAACTCCTTGCAAAGGTGTAGGTCAGGGCTCTAATCAGATGAGCTGACTCAGACAAGAGGGAACAGCCAACTCAGCTTGTAATCCTTGCCATGTTTTCCTGCTCTTTCAAGTGAAGCAGCGTGAGACTTTTTTTATATTATAGATCTGATTTTTTTTTAAAGGTGAGATTTTTATTTTTTTATTGCATCAAAAAGGAAAACTGACATGAAACACTGGTTCAATTCACCATTGCCGTGAGTAAGGGCAGGAAAGCCAGTGCTCTGTGTCTACTGTCCAAGGTGGTTATTCTCCCAAACTGTTCTGCACTCTCCTGTCCATTCCCTGCTGCCTGAAGTCTTCAGTGTGGGGTCTCCTCTTTGCCCCCAGTTCTCACATGGGACTGGGTATTTAAAAAGTGCCTGATAGGGGGAACACATTACACAGAGGAGCAGTAGCATCTCCTTTGCCCGACGTTTGCAGTGCTAGGGTGTTGGGGCTCTGTTGTGTCTGGGTTGAGGGTAAGGTCTTATGCAGAGTTGAGATTATGGTTTTATGGGGTGGCTTGGATAGGGATGATTCCGCCTCAGGCAAGGGGTTGGACTAGATCAGTGTTTCTCAACCCATGGGTCGCGGTCCAGAAGTGGGTTGCAAAAGTATACGACAGGGTGACAAACAAACGTTAAAAACGGGACTGTGTGACCTCTGAAGAGCCCTTCCAGCTCCACTTCTCTATAGCTTTATTTGCCTGGGATGGTTTGGGAGCAAACAGCGCTGGGGGCTGGACTGAGAGACCCTGGAGGCTGCTTGCAGCCCTGGGCTTCCCAACCGAAAAGACGCAGACGGTGAGGGGGCGCAGGCCGGGCTGGGGAGGGGGAGGCTGAGGTGCACGTGCACGCCCGCTTTCCGCATGGCAGAAAAGTGT
>NW_017729006.1:3866157-3866384 GCF_001723915.1 Gavialis gangeticus
GCGCGCTGTGTTTACGTTCCGCGCTGCGTCCGCGCTCATTGGCCGCGCTGGGCAGTGACGCGGGGTTGCATAATCGGGCTGGGGCGGCTGCGGGGCCCGACACGTGAGGCCCGCGGGAGGCGGCTGTTTTGGTGACCTACATTCGGGGGTGTCGGGAGCGGGACACGTGGGGCGGACGCGGCCCGATCGCTGCGGCTCTGCCGGCCCCCCCTGCCGGGACGCCCGGG
>NW_017729006.1:3871384-3871643 GCF_001723915.1 Gavialis gangeticus
CCAGCTCCACTTCTCTATAGCTTTATTTGCCTGGGATGGTTTGGGAGCAAACAGCGCTGGGGGCTGGACTGAGAGACCCTGGAGGCTGCTTGCAGCCCTGGGCTTCCCAACCGAAAAGACGCAGACGGTGAGGGGGCGCAGGCCGGGCTGGGGAGGGGGAGGCTGAGGTGCACGTGCACGCCCGCTTTCCGCATGGCAGAAAAGTGTGTCACTGGGTGAAAGGGGCGGGGCGGGGCTGCGGCGGGGGAGGAGCCGGCCG
>NW_017729006.1:3871734-3886231 GCF_001723915.1 Gavialis gangeticus
GGGGGGGGCTGCGGCGTCCCGGCCCCGCCCCCGCGCTGCCCTTCTGCCTGGCGCTGCGGTGCGGGGGAGAGCCGAGCGCTCCGCTGGGGGCGGGGTTAGAACTGTAGCCAGCGTTCCAAAGGGGCGCGGTTCCGGTTTCCGCAGAGGTGAGCGCGGGGCCGTGCTGCAGTGCAGCAGGGCTCAGCCTTTCTCCGGGCTGCTGCGGCTGCCACCTCTCTGCAGCATGGAAGGGGGTGAAAGCGGCTGGAAGAGAGAATGGGGCCAGCTGTGATGGTGATGCCTGTTACTCCCCAATTTGAACAGTTGATATTTTCTCTGGTGTCTTAAAGATGCCAACCGCTGCATGTGACTGATCATGAGGACTTGTGGCAGCTGCGTTTGATTGTTGCATTGTGGCCTGGCGGTCAGGGGCGCATACATGTGCCGAAAACACGCGGATCACTTTGTAGTCCCCTCACGTGTATGGACTTTTGCAGCAGCAGGGATCTTAAGTTGAGACAGGGAGGTAGACACACCCTCAGTGATGCCTCAGCTGACGTAAGCAGTGCAACGTGTCAGCTGGTTGGACACCCAGGGGGTTTTTAATGTGTTACATAACAGGATGTTGAGCATTGCCGGGAGTGTGGGAATTAGAATGGTTTCATCCTTTATCCAAGCAGTGTGGAAGTTGCAGGGAGTTTTGCTTGAGTAGAGAACGGCTTCTCTTAGGAAAGTGACTTTATATAAAGATGCGCTGTCCCTCTCTCTCCTCTCACGCGTGCAGCAAATGTAAGTGAAATGGCTCTAATAAAACAGAGGTTGTCTAGTTAGCTCACTCTCCCATTCCAGGATGTTTGAAGCACAGTTGCATTCAGTGAGGATGGAGGGATTTGCATTGCCTGTAGTTGCTTGGAACATACTCTGGCTGGAAATCTAGAAACTATGTGAGGAAGAATTTAGAATTTAAAAATTTGCTAGTTTGGGTGTTTTTGAAGAATTTCTCTTGCTTGCTTTGTTGTTGCATTAAACTGTGTGGTGGTGATCATTAACATTTAGAAAATTGTGCAGGAGAAACAGCCCTTAACATTTTTTTCATTGATTAAAGCTCTGTTTGGCATAAAAAGTTTTACAAATGAAGAGAGTGGAAATGAAATGGGAAGGGACAATTATAGAAGAAAATAATATGAATCCTTGTAACAGTGAGTTTAAAATGGATTAAAAAGTAACCAAACAGCATCCCTCCAGCAGGCACTATTAAAACTGTGCCCTCAAAGTCACTGTTGAAATTAAATAGTCAGGAAGTCTCTAGTATGTTACATAATTTCCTTCTGAATACATATGTCCATATACAGTGGTGAATATAGGGTACCAACTTCCTTTCATATTTCTTTTATCTAGTTGATTAAAACAAGTGTCTGGAACCAGTTCCATATCATATCCTCAACAATTCTGTTCAACATGAATAACATCGATTTGCTTTCTGTCTGTTAGCAAATCCTATGTTAAGAAATGCCAGCTTCACATGTACTATGTATTTAATGAAATGCAAAGAAATAAGAGTCCTGACCAAGGGACTCCTAGGGAGCTTAAGAGTCTCCTAAGGTACTTTTTTTTATTAATAGATCTCATAGTAATGTGACAAGTGTCCAAGACATTTTCAGAGTGCAGCAGTATTCAGGATAACAAATGGGACTGCTCCTTTTCAAAAGTGAGGGGGAAGGTAAAATTAAAGGTAACTTTCTGTATAAACATTCTTAAATTGGTTCCTGTCTTTCATATCACAGTCAGGGAAGGAAGTGCATCTCAGGTTTCTCTGTCCTTTGGAATAGAGAGAGTCTCTTTTCCAACTGGAGAAATACTACTGGGTATATTTGTTTAGTGTTCCTTATTGCTGTTATATGGCATGTGTCCAATTTGGGATTTCACTTCCCTCTGTTGGAGCCCAGGTAGAACAGAGTGTTTTTTCCTTTACAAGCTTAGTGCTGTTGTTAATCAGATGCTGCAGCGGTATTCATGGTACCAGGGGAAATACTTGGTCTGCCCTGGCAAATGCACAGCCCTGTGCCCCTAGTGGTTAGTACAAGGTTGATGATTAAGAATTATGTAATACTTTAGTGCAGTGCCTTTTTTTTTTTTTTGCTAGATTTTGGTGCACAACTCCTATTATGAAAACATGACTTGTATATTCAGCAGAGCTCCTTCACATAAATTTAACACATTCTGGATGGTTATGAATCCTGGCTGGATTTTGGTGGTTACTAAAAACTGTATAGGAATGCACACTGTACAGGCTTAGGAAAAATGATCCTCGTAAGGTCCCTGTTCATTCACATAACGTTTTTCTTGATAAATTTTGCTGGTTAGGCAGTGGGAAGTAAAAAGCTACAGTGTCAATGAGAGATTTAAATTTGAATGTACTGTAATGTCTTTAATACCATTATTAAAAAGCAAAATCTAAACATCAGTGCTTTGTAACTGTAAACAATCCTCTTAATGTTTAACATCTTAAAATGTTAGAAGTTAGTATCTGTTTGACTTTCATGGAGAGTAATGCTAGTACAGTATTGGTTTTGGAATTATGTAATGCCATAGCAGGACAGAATGGCATCTGTCACTCTCAAATAAGCTATAATTAATGTAAAGTAGCATGACCCAGGAACAGCTTTACCCACTTAATCTGTCAAGCAAGTATTCCACAGACAAAATCATTAAAAAAAATATTGTCACTTGTCAGTTTTGAAACTTCTTTGATTTATAGCATATGTATTAGTTTAGTCTAGGAAGTAATTAAGTCATATGTGCAGAGACCTTCCACAAGAAGCAAAACAATAACAGAGAAGAAGAGAAGGAATTAAATATACATTTTAAATTCAGGTTGGCTTTTTATAGTGAACTCTTACATGTACTGATTTTTTTTAATGTATTTATTTTATTTTTTTAATCAATATCCAATAGCAAATGTCTTGTAATGGCTCTTAAAATATTAGATCCTAGAGATAATAGGTGGAGTCTCAAAAAAAAAAAAATGTAAACTTTTAACAGTTCTTTGGTTATGGCCCCCAAGGGGTCATTTCTTCAGCATACGATGTAGAAAAGGAAGCCCTTTAAAAATAGAAAAGCTACTTGTGTGTTTGGAAGAATACAAGAAGTTGCTTCACCAAACGAATCTCAAGAGCTTAAGACCATGAACAAGCTCTCTCACACAAGCAAAACCACTGAGCTTTGTAAATAGCTCCCCTGACAAGCCACATATAGTCATATTTAAAAACATGACGTGCATTATTAATATCACAAATGGTCCTTACTAGAAAAAAGTAGGGTAGGAATCACTTCCTTCTCTTCTGTTTCCACCCCACCTCATCTTTCTCCATTGCCAGACGCACCTCTGACATTCTCCGTATCTCAGGGTCATAACCTGACCCTTTGCCTTTCCTCTCTAACACTAATGCAGATGATTTCCACTTTTGTCTCTAACATCGCAGCTTGCTTCTTTGTCTAGCATGCATGTTAACTCTCAAGTCTGTTTTGAAGCACTGCTGCTGAGTCTGATCATGTTACAGCCCCCCTTCAGTCCCTTCACTGAGTCTCTGTCATCCACCCTGTCAGATGTAAGCTTCTTAGTTCTGCATGTGGTTTTCCCCTCTTCTTGCTCCCCTTTATCTAATCTCATTTCTGTTTTGGAGGTCACTGTGAGGGCAGGAGTAGATTGGACCACAGAAGCAGAGGTCAGGTTTAAAGCTAATAGAGAGGAATGACTGGAGGAGGGAGGCACATGTGCGAACTCATGAGGTGCTGGGTCAGGTTCCTAGGTCAGCTGTGTACATGTGTGTCACTGTGTTCTGTTCTTTTTCTTCCTCCAGGTGGTGTGATAGCTTACATCAGCTCTTCCAGCTCAGCATCTAGTCCAGCCTCTTGTCACAGCGAGAGTTCAGACAGTGGTTTCCAGTCATCCTCTTCGCCTGTACCATCTTCACCAAACAGTTCCTCCTCTGAGAGCAGCTGTAACAGCAGGAGCAGCGAGAGCTCCGACAGCTCGCCAAAGAACGATCGACTAGATGATGCCATTAAAACAAACCAGTCTAATGTTGCTGGATTGACCAAGGGCCGCAGTAGTGTCACAAGTACGTTTAGTAGTAACCTGCATTCTACCATCCGTCCCACCTCACCCCCACCATGCAAGCACATGGATACTGTCGTACTCTGCTGACTCAAACTGACAGCTGGTTTCATTTAGCCTAAGGGCAACTTGTGCATGTTCTAGATATTACCATTCACTTCTAATCCTAGCAATTGGGAAATGATGCAAGTGTTCCAAGCTGTGCCCCTTTCGCTGAAACAGCCCATTCTTATTCCTTACTGATATGAATACAGCAGTTCAGCACCCTAGCCACGACCCAGGAGCCCATGGTGCTATGTGTCGTATGAAAACAGGACCAGGAGGCAATCCATGAGCCTGGTTTAGCTTTGCACAGAAAAAAAATAGTTCAAAATGTGACCTTTTTTAATTGGGACCTGTAGGGGGTGTCAGGTAGCTTACTCCTAGCAGTTTAAAAAAAGTGGTCATCACCTTTTAGCGTGTAAGGCTTGCTCAAAGAAACATCTTTTATTTGCTGAAATTCTCATCTGAGCAAAGAAAATATATGTAACCAGAGAGCAATGACATCCTGGGCAGAGATGCAGAGAGTGGAGGGACATGGGCTGCCGAGTACCAGAGAGCCGGTGGGATTTTACCTGACCTGGAGACCAAAAAACCCTGGTGGCTACGGCTGCTGTACAGGCTCCCTGGGGGGCTATTCTAGCCCCTGCTCAAAATTAGCACCCAGGCTGATGCCCCTGCCTCCCACCCCTAGCTACTGCATACAACAGAAGAATTGCCATGCAGTTGCAAGAATGGCGACCACATAGTTGCAACTGCTTTTATATTCTAAACTGTTGTAAAGTTTTAAAAGCAGTTCCCCTTCAGCTATGTGTTTTCAAAGGTATCTGCTCACTTTGCTTCTGTTCTGTGACTTTCTTTGGCAACTGGAAAAGTTCAGCAGTAAAGAAAAAGTTTTGAAGCAGTTTTTAAAATCTGAAGGAGACCTCCAATTTTTTCAGGAAAACGTTTAACCCTGAATAACAAATATTTAAGTTGTATGGATGACCGACTATTTCAACAAAGGCATTATTTGAAAGCAGCTTTTAAATTTCTTTCTGAGGCAAAATTATGTTTGAAAGTTACAGGATTCCTTTGGAAAACAACCTTTTATTTTATGATTTGGAGGCACTATGAAGCCAGCACTTAAGTCTGATCATGTTACTTTAAAAATCCTTCCACTTCATTTTAAAAAAATAATTCCCATCTCCTGGATCTTTGCAAGAACCATTCCCTCTTCTGTTGTTTTCAGTGGTTTGGCACACACTGAAATGCTCAATGGGATTACTCATACATTGAAATCTAGTCACATGCATATGTGTTTGGGAGATCAAGGCATGAGAACTCCGGAGTAAAACTGACTCTATAAAGAAAATTGACATGTGGGAGTTTTTAAATGCTTAGTAAAGCTGTGCAGAATATGGAGATTTCCTTCACAGAGGAGCTTGAGATTTTTGACATGTCTTTTCTTCCACATCAGAACAAAACCTGAAATTCAATGGAACTGCATTCTCTGAGGGAAAACCGTTTCATTGAAGCATTCCTGACCACCTGTGTCACTCAGCCTCTGTTGAGCTCGGCTTTCCCACTAGTCACTGTTAAAATGCATACATAAAATACAAAAATAGCACAAAATATTTTCATTCATTTTGCTGAAATAAAACATTCAAAATATAATCGGAGGATAAACAGTGATAAGCAAATTGGACTTGCATAATTATTTCACCTTTTATAATGTATAGCCCTAGTCTACAATTACACTCAAATGGGTGAGCACTATGGCTACTGATGGACATGGGAAAAAAATCCCTTTACCAAAAGAAGCAGCATATTAGTTGGACCTGGCTCCGCAGCGTCTGTATAGATCAGGCACTTCAGCAGGGCTTGTTGGCACTTTTGCCTAACAGCTGATTGAATCAGGTGTTAGATAAAAACCCCAAATTGCCTGCTGAAGTGCCTGATCTATACAGATGTAGGGTGCGCCAGGTCAAATTTATGTGATGTCTGTTCTGGGCATGTGCTGGGCTCGGTGCAGGTGCGTGACAAGTTTAAAGTAAAGCACTGAGGGTTTTGGGGATTTTTTTGTGTGTGTAAGCAGCCTATACGAACGCACAGATCCACCCATATAGATTCAGTTAAAGGGTGGGACCTAAGTTTGTGTTAATAAATAACTAAAGTAAATGATTTCTTTGCAATGCGTGGTTTTTAAGTTAACAGTGTCCTTTAATTTTTCTGTTTTTAAGAAAATATCTTTATTCTCAGTTGGGGAAACTGCAACATTTATATTGTCTTCCTTGTCCTGAAGACAGATTGAACCCAAACTTTGGTGACCTAGTTTCCTAAATGATCCTTTTAGCATTTCATAAATGTAAGCAGACTTTATTTTTTCTACTATTGAATACAATGTTGACTGTAAGCCCAGTGTATATGTGTTCTCTCCACTGTATCCAGTGACATTTCATGCAGTAATAACTGATGAACAGTGCAGGGTTTTCCTGTACTCTTTGTTTTGTCCCCTTTGTTTTATGAATGTTGAACTTACTCACTGAATGGTTTTTTAAAAATAAAAAGGGAATATGTTTTTACAGGGGGAAGTTGTCATTGGTTTCTCATGCTCCTTCCTCTGTTCTGTTTCTAGAATTCAATGGCATGGTCCTTCTGTGTAAAGTCTGTGGAGACGTTGCTTCAGGATTCCATTATGGGGTTCATGCTTGTGAGGGCTGTAAGGTGAGTCATAACACTCTCCTTTCTGCCGTAGAAATATTAGTTTTTGGATCACTCGCTGCTTAATAACTGGTATTGTGCAGGAACTGAACATTCAGTGACATTGAACAGGTAGCTATTCTAACCTAATAAGGGCTGATCTTAAACATTTGAAGATATGCACAAACTTCTTTTAAAAGTTGATGCTTGGATAGGTGTAGTCCTTTTCCATGGAAACACCTAAACTGCATGCCTCCACATTTACAGAAGAATAAAAGCACTCTTTTATACAGCATCCCCAAGGATGTAAAGGAAGTTATTACATGTAAAAGAGTCAGGTTTGGCATGGGAAAGTTGTTTAGATGCAGTGCAAGAGAATGGCCTAGTAGCTAAAATATACAGCTGCGAGTCAGGAGGTCTGCATTCAGTTTCCAGAAATCTGTGCAACCTTTGGCAAGTCACTTAACCCCTCATTTTCTCTGTTGTAAAATGATTTTAGTGTTGAATGTGGGGAAACTTTTGGAATGTATTATAATTATAAATACTAACTGTTGCATTATACATGCATACATATAATTATACTTCTTTGTACATGCAGAACAGCCAGCGGGGAAAAAACAATCATGAGAAGTTGTAAAAGTACTGCTAGTGACATATACGGCAGATGATTCTGAAAGGGGTATATGAGTCCGTATATACATTATGCATATCTGCTAACAGATGGATTTGACATCTATAGTAAGAGGTTCTTTTTCGTGTTTGTTTTCAGGGCTTTTTCAGAAGAAGTATTCAGCAAAATATCCAATATAAGAAATGCTTGAAGAATAACAACTGCTCTATAATGAGAATGAATAGGAACAGATGCCAGCAGTGCCGCTTCAAAAAATGTCTGTCTGTTGGAATGTCAAGAGATGGTATGGTCCTATGTTGAATAATGACATTCTTAAAATCAATGATACTGCTTTTGTTGCTCAGCTCAAAAGTGAATGAGAAAGCTTATATAGAGACAGGTTGTTGTACCCTGACAGTGATGCTGTCTCTTGCATTTGGATCATTTTATCTCACTGTATGATTCTCCTACATTTTTACCAGCTCCATATGGGTGGTAATATTAGCCAAGAAGGATCCTTCCCTTTTCTAGACATCAGTGGATATTTTCCTATTTCAAAGAAAGGGTTCTGTGAGCAAATACCTATACTGCTGCAGATTCAGGAAAGTAACACCTGCCTCTGTCATGTCAGACTCAGGCCTGGTGTATGATTCTTGACTTGAAGGTCCATGCTACTTTCATGCTGTCATCAACATGGTCTACACCAGTAGTTCTCAACCTTTTTCATACTGAAACGCATTTGCCAAGATGGATGGCTTGTCCTGACCTGCATCCCCTGGCCCTGCTGGTGCCTATCACTCCCAATCTGCGGTCCCCTGCCCCTCCAGCCTTGCCAGAGGGGGCCCCCAGATGCCTCTGTTTCACTCAAGCCAAAGCATGAGCAGTGAATGTGGGTCCCTCTGTGTATGGGTTCTGGCCCCGTCCCGCCACCTCTTTCCCCCACTGAAGGGCCAAGTGCCTTCTCCCCTTGCTCCCCCTGTCCCAGGTCTGTGCCTGGCCACCGTCCTCAGCACCAGTAGGTAGGTGCACGCATGCGCACACCGTCGCAGCTCTCATAGCCATCCCTTGGACTTCCATCCCCCTATTTACCTGCAGCTGGGCCTTCTCCCATGACCCGGCCTCTCTCTGTGCTGGCCACAAGCATCTTCCTGCACAGAGTTGCATGCACCCACTGCTTGCAGTCATCCCAGGCAGCTGCTTGCAGGCTGGAATGCTGCCAGCCCACAAAGGGAAGCCCATGCTTTCACGAGGTTTTCTGGGGACCTGCTTGCAACCCTCTCAAATATTTTTGCGACCCACTTTTTGTGTTGTGACCCACCAGTTGAAAAATGCTGGTCTACACAGCTTGCCTGAGATTTATGATGGGACCAAGTTCTGCTTTTCAAAGTCTCCATGGAACTGAGGGTGTCTGCACTGATATTTAGGGTCAAGTGCATGGGTTTACAGTATTGATGGGTTGTCGCTCAGATACCAACCTGACAGCTTGTCTTGACTAATCCTCAAGTGCGTCATGGAGCTGCAGTTGTGATTACACCATAGATCCCAAACTGCTCCATCAAAGGCATTAGTAATGGACTCACCTGGGACACCTACAGATAAAATCTGCATGCCCACTTAAAACAATTAGCTAGCTTACCTGTGCTTTTCTCAAAAGTGTGCCCTACTCCAGGGGAAAAGCTGCACTCTCCAGCTCCATCTAGATATTGCAGTGATGCACACCAATGTTCCAGACTGTACCCATAGTCAATGTGTAGCCTTACTTGTCTGTTCCTAGAGCTAGGTTGCTTCACTGTAAAGACCATCAACACGTGAAGCATAATGTATTACCAGTTGGGCAGCGTACCTCTCTCATTGCAGTTACAGTTTAATTTACCAGAGTTGTCTTCGGTCTGCCATTAACTGTGCTGACATCTGAAATTGTGCTGTATGAAACCACTCTTCTCTGCTTGCCAAGCATTATGTGCTAAACTTAGCTGCCAGATCAAGTGACAAGTTTGGAGGAATGGTGTGTTTTTCCAACCTTTGGCCTAATGCAGTTGTTATTCCCTTCCAGTGTCCTAAGAGAATGCTGCTTGCCACTTACCTGCACTGAGAGTCATGCTGACATATGCTCAAAGTAGAGTGGTTTCATATCTGTACAGTAACTGGTTCTTTGAGCTTTTGTTGTGAGATGGGTCCCACAACCTGCCATTCCTTCATGGGCTACTAGCTGTGAGGGGAAAGAGGGAGACTCATGGCTGCTTAGGAGTTTGAGAAGGCCTCATGTAGAGTCTCATTGGGTGCAGCTATTCAAAAAATTAAGCTCATCTTTGCAAGGCATACATGCCTAACCCTGGGCTGTGTCCCAACTGAAATATGTCAGAGACTCAGTTTTACTATAGGGAAGGTAATTTGTGTGCGCGCCAGTGATGCCTCTTTGGATTACAGTAGCATAGCTAAAATGCTAATGGGGTGGGAGCCCTTGGTGTCCTGTGTATGGAATATGTGTGTTAGATTTTCTTTTTAAACAGAAGGAAATACTGCCCAGTGAAGCTCTTGCAGAAGGTCTTTTAATAAGGGCCGTTAGTGCATAGTATTTTTATTGTAATCAACTTGGCTAAATGTGTAGAGCTTAAGGAAGAGGTTTTTGGCATAGGAAACAAGCAGAGTTGAATAGCTTTCATGAACGATCAGTTAAGTCTTTATTTACACCACTGAAAATCTCACCCTGGCCACATTTTTTTAATAAAGTGATGAAAATGTATTTTGTTTGGCTTCATTTTTCCTTCAGAACATCAATCTTGCATTAACAATAAACCTTGCTGTAACATTCATTTCAGAGGTGTAGAGATGGGGGTGGAATTAGAACGGTTCCTTTGAATAAAGTTCTTGGTTATCGCCAGGGATCCTGGTTTTTTCTGATTTAAAAAAACCCCAATTTTCAGTTAAAAAAACAAATCACAAATCCACATTTTTTGTGAGTTAAATGAAACGCCACTAATATGTAGACATATATAGTGGTGTTTAATTTTAATCATGGAACAATGTGAATTTAGGGTTACTTTTTTAACTGAAAATTGGGGATTGTTTTTAAATCTGAGAAAACCAGGATCCCTGGCTATCACTCTATTTGATGAAATTCAGTCCTCATGGGCTAGTCTGTGCACAGAGTTGCACCTGATTAATCTAGTTAAGCTTCTTTATTTAATATAGACTCCTGGACAAACACACTTCGGCTGCCTTAAAACTGGCTATCTCTGTTTAGCTTGCCCCTGTAAACATAAAATAATCTGATATATATTCAGTGTGAATCGGTTTGCAGCCCCTGATGCACTGATTGAACTACAGTGGGTTTTAATTGCATCTTTGCTTAAGCCAGTGCAACTCTGTGCATATTCTGTGCCCAAGTTTGGAAAACTAAGAAAAAGGCAATGCAAACAATCTTAGCATACTTTTTAGTTGCTTTTGTTGTTTACCTATAAATAGCCACATATAACAAGATGGCTTTGGACCCAGTTCTGATTTCATACTGGCTTTATTTTAGGGAAATTCGAGGGAAGTGACTTCTGACACATTTAAATGAAATGAGGATTAGCGCCCACTTTTCTTTTAGTAGTAGTCCATTGAACTTGGTATCATACCATTGAACTTGGTATGATTGTGTAGCACTAAAAGTGCTGTTGTTTTTTTTCTTCTTCATTAGCTGTTAGATTTGGCCGCATTCCTAAACGTGAAAAACAGAGAATGCTGATTGAAATGCAAAGTGCCATGAAGACCATGATGAACAGCCAATTCAGTGGCCACTTGTCAAATGAAGCATTATCAGAACATCAAGAGCAAGCCCCTGAAGAGCTCGCATCCAAACCCCAACAAGAGCAGGAGAACATCAAAAGTCCTTCTCCTCCACCTCCACCACCTCCTCCTCCTCCCTCCGACATTGCCAAGGAAGAAGTGATTGGTATGGTGACCCGAGCCCACAAAGATACCTTCATGTACAACCAGGAACAGTCACAAAACCCAGTTGAGGCCATGCAGCCACACAATGGGGAGAGAATTCCAAAGAACACTGAACAGTATAGTTTGAATAGCAACCGTTGTAGCAGCGGGCTTAATGGCATCCATTGTACCGAAAGTGAGCACTATCTCAGTGGACAGTACAAAGGGAGAAACGTAATGCATTATCCAAATGGGCACACCATTTGTTTGACAAATGGCCACTGTATGAACTTTACCAACAGTTATACTCAAAGAATATGTGATAGGATTCCAGAAGATGGGTTTTCTCCAAATGAGAACATGAATGGTTACTCATGCAACACTGGCGGGAGAATGCATCTGGTATAGTGATGTCAATTATTCTTGCTCACCTTGACTTAAGTGAAGGGTTCAATTGTATTCCTCTGCTTTCATTTTAATGAATTGTTAATATAGATGGGCCAAAATGTACGTGTTTAGTCAGCGAGGTTGAACATGGGTCATTTTGGGTTATAGCTGGGACTTCGAGAGGAACAGTGTAGTGACAGAGAATTACCAAAGAGAGAGTAATGCTTTAAGTTGTGTGTGGGAACAGATGTTGGCTTTTTTCTAGCAATATTTTTGGCTGCTGAATAACCTATTTTCAGCCAAAACCTACAAAAGATATGAATGGACATAGGCTATTTGGCAGCCAGAAGTATCAAAGGCTTCTTTAATAAAACTCACTTTTCCAACTTATTGTTTATTTGAAATCCAGTAAATTAATCAAACCCTTCTTTAAGGGAGAACTTTTAAAAGTTTATGAAGTTAGTGTGTCTGGCTTAAAATACAACTGTAAAAAGGTAAGCAAAGAAAGTTTTGGTCTAAAATCACAGTACTGAGTTTTCCCACTTGTTAGCTTTTCCATCTGTAAAATGGGACTCGCACTTCCTTGCCCTGCAAGGACCTCCTGAAACAAAATACATTTATGATCGTAAAATGCTTATGTACGGCAATGGTGGAGACGATACGAGTACCTACAATAAAAATTTAGAAGTTAAATTAGAGTAAAAGAGATTGGAGGGGGGCACTTAACTATGGATCCCCTGCATGGTACAGTCTTTCGTCATATGAATTACCGGAGCTGACAATGTTAACAATTTTTTAAAGCACAGTAGTTAGTTAGTGGACCTGCATAAAAGCCCCTCTTGTTTAACCAATTAGTTAATGGAGGAACACACATTTTATCTGTTACGTTATTAGTGTGATGCTTTTCTAAAGTCAGAGAGAGTCTCTTTCAAACGTTTGGTAAAACTTTTGAAATAGATTAAAGATTTTGTGTGTGTGGAAATCCTAGGTTTGTCCAATGAGCAAGACTCCCTATGTGGATCCAACTAAGTCTGGCCATGAAGTTTGGGAAGAATTTTCCATGAGCTTTACTCCTGCAGTGAAAGAAGTTGTGGAGTTTGCAAAGCGTATCCCGGGGTTCCGAGATCTTTCGCAGCATGACCAGGTCAGCCTTCTAAAGGCTGGAACCTTTGAGGTGAGAATTGTAGTCAGTGCCTTGTGAACTTCCTTCAAGCTTCTTATCTTGACTTGGGAAGCTGTGCAACGGTCTTGTCCATTATAGAGATGAGCATGTCTGGATCTAGCATTGGACTTCTCCACACATGATGACAGAGGAGTGCCATATTGCTGTCTTACAGAAAAGGGCTAAACCTTCAGCTGGCATAAATTGGCATGGCACTAACTGGCATCAGTGGAGCTATGCCAAATTATAACAGCGGAGAGCCTTGTTGGTAAGTTCTGGGAGTGAACTTCTGCCAAGTCCAGGAGTGTTCATGGTTTTGTTCTGCCTCAGCCAGTTGATCAACCAGAAATACAGCCCACAACACTCCTCCTTAAGTCTCAAGGCTTAGGAAATCATCCTTGTTGCGGTTTTTATAACAAGTTACTTGGCCTAGAGAGGAGCAAGGGTAGTAGGGAGGGACTGTCTGCGGCAATAGCTTTGCTTTTGAGATCTAATCTGAATTGGTAGCCCTGCAGAAGAGCTCTACACCTGGCCTCTCTGCTTCCTAAGGGCACTTTTCTGCAGGGATGCCAGCCTGTGTCAGAGTGCTTCCATCCCTACCAGGTGTCGTCCCAGTAGTAACTATATGGTATAATAGTCACAGAAGTCTTAGTTGTTTCAGATAGTCAACAGTGGAGTTGCTAAGCTATAAATACTGTGTAGTGCCCACATTATGGCTGTTATTTGGATCCTTATAGAAGGTCCTTTGCCCTACTCAATATAATTATATTTTACCTTCTAATTACCTTGTTTATGGTCACTACTGAAGTATTGAGTGTAATTGGTAACTTTAAACTGGTGCACAAATCCACAATACTTGATATTGTATTATGATTTGTATCTTTCTACCTTGTGTGCCTGTGTATAGAGGTGCCTAATACATCGGTCCCATATCGTATCAGCACCGATATAAGGAAAATTGACATTATCAGCAGTCAGGTTTTTTTGGCTGATATGGCCGATAATGTTGCCGATAAATGCCCTAGCATGCATGCAGCCTCAGTGCAGCACACAGGCAGACAGGAGCATAGCCCTGCAGCATGGAGAATAGCGTCTGGCTGGTAAAGCATCTGGCCAGCACTGCACAGCTGTGGCAGGGTGGAGCTGTGAGCAGTTCATCTGGGAGCGAAGTGACTCCTGCTGCTGCATGCACCCCAGAGGGACATGGATGTGTGCCCCCAAATCTAAGCACAGGGCGAGGGTGGGCTGCTGCTGTGGGCTGAAGGCTCTTCCTGGTGTAGGGGCTGGGCTGGGCCTGCACTCGGGGCGGGTTGTGGCAGCACTGGGAGGGGGGCTATGGGGAAGGGCTGCAGCTGCCCCAAGTGCAGCCCAGCCCCTCCCCCCCATTGGGAGGAGCCCAGTGCTGTCCCCACCTGCAGCAGCACCCCACCTTTGCCCTGTACACAGACCTAGCACACATCTCCCCTTCCCTCCCCCACGTACCCTCCCGGGTTGCATGCAGCTGTGGGAGCCGCTTCTGTGCCCCCAGATGAGTCATGGCTCTGTCCTGAGCCCACCTCCAGCTGGGCAGTGCCTGCCCCAGCCCCACTCCCTCCCTCGCCACAGG
>NW_017729006.1:3886254-3891568 GCF_001723915.1 Gavialis gangeticus
ACCATGCCCCTTCCCTCCACCTTTGCCCCTTCCCCCACAGCAGACCTACTGGCCAGACACTGCTCTCCAAGCTGCTGGGCCACATATTGGCAGTCAGATTGGTATTGGCCAGTATGGCTCTTTTAAAAATTGGCCATTGGTATCGACCCAGAAAATCTCTACTGGTACACCCCTACCTGCGTGTATGTATGATGCACGCTGTTGCCAGTAGAGTTAAGTTTGTATGATCATAAGAGACTTGACCCCGTAAAATCCAAAGTCACTGTTGTGGACAGGTCTGATTTCCATATCACTTTTTAGTTAGTTGGAAGTGTTACACTGGACAAATAATTCTTCTTCTGAAATGCGTTGGGTTTATTTATAATATATATATGTAGCATAGTTTTGGAAATGATTATTGTTGGGTTGAGGTACATGTTAACTGTAACACTTGGGTCCAGCTTGTCCCTGGTTTTTAGTATCTTTGCTTTAGACTGCTCCTCCTTCCAGTGCACTTATATTTCTGTTAACATATTGATTCTTGCCTACAATAGCTGTAAAATGAACTGTTTCCCAGCTAAGGATGTTGTTTTTAGGTTCTTCTCCCAAACACTTCTTCAGTAGCCTTTAAACTCCTTCTTAGTTTTATACAAAAACACATTCTTCTTGGTGAAATATTCTACACGTGGCTATACCCAGGTTATCCCAAAATGAGACCCCAAATGGGGAGATGGAATTACTTAAAACAACCATCTTTTCCAATTAAATCTTCTTTCTTGGAGTCTCCGTGACTGAATAGGAAGCCTCATTCATCTGCTTTTAATACTAGTTACAAGAACAATTAGTAAACATTTTCCATATATTTCCATTTTCAAATTGGCAGGGCCAGGGTAGTGGTTCTCAACCTTTTGTACCAGGACCCATTTGGAAATGTTGATGGCCATCACAACCCAGTGCACCTGGTTCCTGACCCACTGCCCACCACCCTCAGGCCCTAGCCCCCCACTGTGTGGGGCAGGAAGTGGGTGTATGTGGGGCACGGGGCAGGGAGGGCCCAAGCAGCCCCTTTCAGGCTGAACTGTCCATTGGGTATAGGTAAATTTATAATGGGATTAAATGGACTTCTAACAACAAAGTGGATATAGGTTAGATATTAGAAAAAGTCTAACTGTAAGGATTGTTAAACACTATAACAGATTATACAGGGAGTTTGTAGCATCAGAGGTAGTTAAAAACAGTGTCTGGGACTTGTTTCTACAAAGAATGGTTTAGGTTTATAGTACCTTGAGGTTAGGACTAGACGACCTGTCAAAGTTGCTTCCAGCCCTAGTTCCTGTGACTTGCATAACAAAGTCCTCAGCTGGTATATTTTGAAGATCAGAATAAGTGCAGTGCTCTCCTAAAAACTGACAAGTGTAATTTTTGGCTAGTGACTCCATACTTGTAGAGCCCAATCCCATGAAGTACCATGCATTTTCAGTTTCTATGGAAAATGATGTAGGTGAAAGGTACACACAGCATCTTGTGAGAACAAGCCACACGGCTTTAATTAAGAGTTATGTGCCCCCAGAAGTCTCATTTTATTTCTGTTTTGAGGGATTCAGTGGTACATAGGCCTCTTCACAGTAGGATCCACCGCAGGACACATTGCTTGGGTGCAGAAAGTGAAACTATCAAGCATAGCGTCCACACCTTTTACCAGGTTACTGCACCTGGCTGTGCAATTTAAATTCAGCTGCAGGTCACACATTGTGCATAGATGAGATGACATTTCCAGACACATTCTTCTGAACTGTATTTTTTCAAGTGTGTGAAAAGAAACACTTTGAAAACCCAGAATTCCTCCCGGACAATGGTAAAATCCTTTTAAAATGAATGTGGTTACACAGGGCGAGTGAGACAGAAATCAAAACAGAGTACAGTAAATCTGAAGTTTTAAGATGAAGCTGGTCTTAGATTACGTAGAGAAAAGGCAGGTATGTACATTTGGAAAACATATCAATAAGGTTGGTCAGACATGAGCAAATGCAACTTTACTAGCTGTTCTGCAAGGAAAGAAATCACAATGGAGCTGAGAACAAGAGACATTTCAGCCTATTAGGTAAACTGTAAATACTCAAAAGTAGGTGCCTATGCCAGAAGTACGTTCCTTGTGGTAACTGCAAGCAAAATACAATTTTAAGTTCTGCTTCCTTAACCTTTCCAAAATCCACGGACTGTTTCTTTTCACGCCAGTCTGTGAAAAGACAGGCATGGCATGGTATTTTTTACAAATATCACATGATGAGTCAGATCAGTAGCCTGCATCACTCCAGAGTTATTTCAGTGGAGAAACTAAAGTTTACATCAAATGACGCTTCAGCTTGAACCTTTCCTTCCTACCAGGACCAAAAGAAAAAGTCTTCAATATTACAAACGCTTTGGGCTGTTCAGACACGAGCCTTCACACTGGCATGTTTGTGAACAGTGTTTTGTTTTTTTAATTCTGTGGCTTAGGTAGTCAAAGGTTTCAATTTTATTGTGTTCCCTCTGGCCTGCTTATAATAATGCCCACTTTTTTATTCTGTCTAATTCTGGGCTATAGCTTGCATTATTCCATAGAGCTAACTGGGTTATTGTCAATTTCCACACAGGATACTTGTGTAGGCAATAAGAGTGATCTAACTAACTCATTGAGTTTATTTCTTCTTAGATTTTCCACAAATCCATGTCTTTTTTGTTCTGCTCTTTTTACCAGGTTTTAATGGTACGGTTTGCATCTCTGTTTGATGCAAAGGAACGTACTGTCACCTTTCTTAGTGGAAAGAAGTACAGCGTGGATGAATTGCATTTGATGGGAGCCGGTGATCTGCTCAATTCCATGTTTGAATTTAGCGAGAAGCTAAATGCCCTGCAACTTAGTGATGAGGAAATGAGTTTGTTTACAGCAGTTGTCTTGGTATCTGCAGGTAAGGATACAAACTGAGTCTGCATCTGTGCCAAAACTTGAAAGCAATTCTTTGTTAGAGAAAAAGCTTCTAGAAAATGTATATAATTATGTCAAGCCTAACTGAATCCCTGTAGATCAACTTAATGGGCCTTATGTAAATTCCTAGTAGCCTGCAGTACAAGCTTTTACACCTCTGATATTCAGACAGCTCATGTAAAAATCACTGCTGATTCACAGATGTTTAGAGAGCCCTTCTTTTTACTGTGGAATCCAAATTTCCATTAAGAAGAAGAAAAATATTTAGCCTTTTTCCTGTACAAGAAAAAGATCACTGTCACTTTACAAACAAAATTATCTCACTACAATAAAAGCTCTGTTATCCGGCATCCCCCGGGAATGGGGGATGCTGGATAACAAAATATGCCAGTTAAATGAGCGGCCCCAGCTGCCGCTTCTTCCGCCACGTCCCACCACCCCTCCCACAGGCCCGGCGGGACAGGGAGGCAGGCCCCGCACAGCTCCACGCAGCCTGTTGTGTCCCCGGGCCGTGGGGGCTCGGCAGCGCGGGCTGCTTTCCCCTGGGCCTTGGGGGCTCGGAGAAACTGGAAGTGCTGTGGTGGGTACTTTTCCAGTTTCACTTTTCCTTACAATCCAGCATGCTGGTTAACAGAGCATGCCGGCTTCAAGGTGCCAGCTACCAGAGAGTTTACTGTATTATATTCATGTATTCTTTGTGGCAAACAAGAAGTAGCATCCACAGTGGAAACAGTGGGTCTAATGATTTCTCCCTCATCATACTACTTTTACAAAATGATGCCAGTAAAGGTGCTTGTACCAGTGCAAGTAATGGGAGAATCAGATACTTTTGAAATACTGATTTCAGAGACCACTAGGTATTTTGGTTGCCTAACATTTCAATCCTAATCTGGATCTGTATTGGAAGCAGCGTTTAGTTTAAACCATGAACCAGTAGTTAAATTAAACCATGAACAAGGCTACTGGGTACATGCAGTAGGCTGTGCTTTGCCCATGGTGCACAGCTCTGTGTGCATATAAATCCCAAAATTGTAGCCAGGCAAAAATGAAGTGGGGAGGCAGCCTATTTTTGCTCAATAGCTGGGTGGGTAGGGCATTTGCTGAGGAAGTGGGAAACTTAAGGCTGTAGGTTCTCCTGATTCAGAGGGGGTTTGATGCTGTCTCTCCTATCTTTCCAGCACAGTGCCATAGTCACCAGGTCACAAGTTAAGCATTATCCAGTTTCTCGCCTTCCTTTTGAAGCTATGGCACTGCACTTAGTATTTAATATTGTTTGGATAAGATGGGTAGAAAGCAGTGGGGAAGGCTTTTTCCCCTTTGAGAGCAAGAAGTCAGGCCAGGGAACCCAGGGCCTGAGCTCTATCCCTCTTACTGAGCCATGCTTGTTTTATTTATTTATTTATTTATTTCCTGGCCTCACATTTTCCTGTCTTGGCATCCCAGGGGCCCAGCTTCAACAGGAACAGCTGGAGTGGTTGCAAGTTAAGCACATCTTTAAGCCCTCTTCTTAAATAAAGATGCTTTCCTGAATTAGGGCATTCATGTCAATCACCTGTATACTCTGTAGTTAAAAACTAAGCTGATTTGACTTGGGAGTCATAAAAAAGCAGCTAAAACTTTGAACATTTTACAGTGTTGTTGCTGTAATAAGCTTATTTAGGACAACAGAACAAAGCCGTGTGTACTACATGAACTCCCAAGCATGGTGAAGCTGCACCCCAGCTAATGTGCCTGTTCAGAAGTGCATTAGCTTTTTCCCCACAATATATAAGGAAAGATGGAGTTGTAGCCCTGTTTCGCTGTACAGACACCTTGGGATGCCATGTCCTTCCAAGAGAATGAGACACATGGCAGGAGTTCTGCCTCACCTGTACCTATTCATAGGTTCCACAAAGAGAGAGTTTTCTAAAGTCAGACCCTAAAACTGGGATCCTGAAAGGCGGGGACTTTAAGTAAGGAGTTACAAGTGTTGAGCACTCCTGATCCCCGTTGGTCAGTAGACACTGCCCTGTGCCTCCCCATTTCTGAAAGAGAAGCTTCTTTCATTTAGGTACTAGAAGCTCTGATTCAGCAGGGATTTAAGCACATGCTTAAGTCCACCCCTATTAAACCAAGCACGTAAGCAAATGTTGTGTTGAAACGTAATGTGATTGACGCCCTGCAGGTTGAATGCGTGTGTGAGAATGTTGTTGACCCAGAGTCCGTAAGACTGAACCAGTCTTCTTTACAGACAGCTCGCTGCAGGCACCCAGATTTGAACATCTTGACTCGGGTGCTTATACTACTACTTTCTCTCTTAGCTGATTTGGACACTAACTGGTTTTAAGTTACAAGCCATATCTGTCTTCCCCCCCCCCCCCCCCCCCCCCC
>NW_017729006.1:3891630-3894468 GCF_001723915.1 Gavialis gangeticus
CCCCCCCCCTCGATTTAGATCGATCTGGAATAGAAAATGTCAACTCCGTGGAGGCACTGCAGGAAACATTAATTCGAGCGCTGCGGACCTTAATTATGAAAAACCATCCAAATGAAGCCTCTATTTTTACAAAACTTCTTTTGAAATTACCTGACTTGCGTTCCTTAAACAACATGCACTCTGAGGAACTCTTGGCCTTTAAAGTTCACCCCTAGGCCTTCAGCTTTTGTTGGTACAAGGACTTGCCTCATATTAAACTATTTCGTGCTCAGATATTTATATATTTGTACAACTTGTTGGAGAGAGAGGATTCGTTGATTCTGAGTGATTATTAGAAGTTCCATAACGATGCAATAATACGCCAGAGTGAGAACGTTCAGCCGCTAGCAGCACACCATTCAGAGTCCTCCAACCTATCTGAATAATCTGTCGCAGTTCTGCTGGAGAGTTTACTGAATAGATGTTGACTGAGGATTTTTTTTTGTTTTCCTCACTCAACAAAAATAAAAAATTCAGCTCCCTCTGATGTAAACCCAATACATAATGGCTGTGTTGGAACATGGAATTGGGTGGAAACAATCCTGCACTGCCAAGGAAACGAGAGATTTATTTGTTTTTTTCTGCATCTGATTTATGGACTCGAGGAAAGCTCTTGGTTCACGCATGGTTTCACTGTTCTTGCACCATGAAATTTGATGGAATGATTTCAGTCTAGACCAGCCCGTTATTAAGTACGCACACATGCCATATGTATATAATATAAATAGAGACATAGTGGGTGTTTATGACCGTATAAAGTACAGAGTTATGTGTATATACATGTATGTATATAAATAGTTCTATATAAAAGTATATATATACATATAATTTTTTCACAATATTTTAAACTGTGAAGGAGTTAAACCTACAAAAGATGGTGATTTATGGCAAAATCAAATGGATGCACTTTGTGTATTGCTAAATATCTGACCATTTCTAATTTTTAGAAAACATCAAATTTGCATTGAAATGCTGTATTTGTTAATTTAAGAAAAACTGTGGCACTAAATGCACAGGGTCAGGTTCAGACTTTATAATGTCACACAGAAGTAAAAGGAAATTGTTCATGGTACTAGTTAGACTGATTATTCTTTGCCACTAAGTTCTTATGGTGTGATAATGGTTAAGTTGCTGGACACTATTCAGACTGTTCAGGACAGCCAAAAGGAAATTATTAGATGAGTAATAGACTCTTGATTCCTCCTGGAGGAAGATTTCAGGAAAAGTATATCCATCTAATTACCTGGATTGCATTATTTAGTGTGCTCTGTGACTATTTGTTTCTTACACTACACCATTTTGCTGCTTGCCCGCTAGATGAAATTTGAATTCTGGAATGTGAGACATCCCTTCATCTTTTCATAGTCTCGGTTTTTCCTCCTTCATTTGTGTGTTCAATATTAGATCTGTATGTTTTATTTTGTGTAGAAAAAGTTCCACTGGATCTTCTGATTTCCCCCCTGCACCACCTATAAAAGGCTTTTTTTTTTTTTTTTAAATGTATGTAAGTAACAAAAATTCCCAAATGTTGAGGGTCTACTTTATACTCTGATAGTTTGCAGTCTCCAAAAGTGATTATTTATGAGACTGGGTTTTTTCCAGTCACTGCAAGAATAGATGCCACAGAATGTAGTTTAAAAAGCCAAAGCAGTAAAGTTCTAGGTAGTCTTGTTGCTGTCACATAATGTCAAAGGAAAATGTTCTGTTACCTTTGTTTAAATGGGCTCATGTCAAAGTTTGATCCTCTGAGGTTTTAGAATTTTGTAACACTAAGTGCTCTGTTAATAGCTAGTCCCTTCTCTTGTTGTTAATGTGATATAATAAGGGCACAAACCGGAAAGCCTTCTGATTTGTAGAATTCCTATTAAGCTGGTAGGATCAAATCTCAAGTGGCCATGAACCTGATTCAAAGCTGATTGAAGTCACTGTGTCTTCCCAAATCATGGTACCGGGTTTAGGGTATGGCCCTATAAATCCACTTCTGCATCATACAAGTCAACAGGAACCCTGCCACTATATACTTCTATTGCAGGCCTCATTGTAGCATGTACCATACAAAGCAGAATTCCCAATAGCACTGCTCAAAAAAGCACAAGCAGAAAATGGCCAGGAGGGTAAGTACACACTTGCATTGCTAAAAAGCAGAGGGCACAGCTCTCTCCCAGCACTCCCTCACCTCCTTCAGCTGGTGTGGTGTTGCAAAAGCTACCCTTCAATTTCCAATTTTATTACTTATGGGATAATGGCCCCCCTTGAATAAGCTTTTCAACCAGATTATACTTCCAAGGCTCTTGCATCATGTAGCAGGCTGCATTCCACCAGTATTACTAGCTTTACAGCACCACCCAACTTTTATCCAACAAATCAGATTTTGAAAGGACACAACTACATTATATTTTGTTGCATCTTGGAGTTCAGGTGGCTTCTTTGGAGATCTTATTTTAAAAAATGGAAGGTAAAAGTTGTACCTGGAATTTTGGCCTCTTACAGAGGCTTCATTACCACACATACATGTATTTTTTTTTTTCTTTTCAGATTTTTATTATTAAGCCTTTAGGAATGTATAACCAGGACTGCGTAACTACCGCTTATTGAAATTTTAGTTAGGTGCAATATATATGCATATAAATAGATATTCTGACTTGTGCAATTTCAATGAAATCTTCCCATACATAATGGAAAAAGAACTCTGATGAAAAAAGCAGATGGTTTAAAAGGAAATGTTTAAAATGACCCACACATCGCAAATGCTCACTGAGCTACAAAAAATTATAGAAACAACGCCCCCCTCTTCCCCCG
>NW_017729006.1:3899468-3903959 GCF_001723915.1 Gavialis gangeticus
GTACATAATGGAAAAAGAACTCTGATGAAAAAAGCAGATGGTTTAAAAGGAAATGTTTAAAATGACCCACACATCGCAAATGCTCACTGAGCTACAAAAAATTATAGAAACAACGCCCCCCTCTTCCCCCGCCCCCGCTGAATAATCACAGCCATGTATTGTGAGCTCATTATTTTACTGTCACTGGTTATACACTTGTTAAATGGTGAGGTAATAGACTTCATGCCAGATGTTCAAGTACTGTAGATGGGTCATTGCTGAAAGATTAATATAATGTACTGTATGACAAATGAAATTTTTACTCTGATTTTACATGTTTAAAAAGATTAAATATGGGCATTACATCAGCAAACTAAACTGCTTCCATGCTGTTTATGTATCTCTATACATCATTTAGATGGGGAACAGGATATGCTGAGGAATGAAGCTAGAGTGACTGACAGTGACTCGTGAAGAGACTTCACAAGTTAATGATATTTTTTCTTGCAAAGTGGATTAATGGTTGTTTTGATGAAGGTGATCATGAACAGGATATAATTAATATTTAAATGAGGGAAATCTAACTTAAAATCTCACTGCATTTCTAGGACATGACCTTGTTAACCCTAAGGGGTATGGTTTCATTTTCTGTAAGTACGGTTTCAAAGCAAGGTTGACATGAACACAAAGGCAAACAGAATTGATTTCCCAAGCCCTTTTTAGTTTTGAGCTTGAATGGAAAAGAAAGAGAAAGTCTGGGGTTCTGGGAATCAAACACACCAAGGCCTTGTCCTCTAACAATTTTGAATTTGCTGCTTTAAAAGAAACCAGTATTAAGGCCATCAGGATGGAAAGAAAATAGAGAAAAATGTTTTGCTGTTTGTATTGTGCCTTATTTCACTCATCCCTGCGCAGCTGCTGTTGGTCTGTGAGGCCATGATCCTGAATGAGCTTCATATTAGCCTAATTTGTGCTCTGCTGGCCCTTAATGTGGACCTCTGTGATGCTCCTTGCAGAGCCAGTTTTAGGCATTGCAGTTGTGCACAGGCCTGAGGCAGTCTGCCCATTCTCACAGCATCAAAGGAAGAGAAACGAAAAAAACATTTGAAATGGGATTTGCAAATCCCTTTGGAAGGACAAGGCTAATGCATTTGGTAATACCAGGTAGGGACAGATGTAACAGTTGAACTGTTTCAAAGAGCAGCTATACTTCGAAGCACTTCAAAGATGGAGCGTTTCAGCCACAGACATCAATCTGCACACCAGTACAAGACTTTTTTTTCTGTAGCTGTAGGGGATGGGCTAAGAGCAATAGCCTCAAGTTGCAGGAAAGGAAACCTGTATTGGAGATTAGGAACTTTCTGGCTACCTACAGAAGTCATGGTATCTCCATCCCTGAACATTTTTCAGAGTAGATTAGATGGGCTGGGATGGTTTAGTCAGAGATGATCCTTGAGCAGGGGCTGGATTATATGCCCACAGTGGAGTCAACAGTAGAGTGTTCACTGGTATGGTGCCCTGTTCTCCCCTTTTCCCTGGGGAGGTGGGGGAAAGGAGCACTTTGGGAGACTGGAGGAGCCAGAAGTAGAGTGTATATACATAACAGGAAGTGCACCGTTTAAAGGAGGCTTCTAAATAGTGCTCATTTCCTTTAAAGTTAGCTTTGGCGTGCTTCCACCATTTTTGGAGCACTTCAAAGTGCCTGTACAGCAGCCTGGCTCACGCTTTGTAGCACTTCATATGTTACGTCTGTCTACACTCAGTGATTAGATGTTAAGCTTGATGCTGCTATTTTAAATTAAGACCTTGCCCTCTTTGCTCCAATACAAACAACTGGTACGTTGTATAAGGAAACCAAGTATATTGTAGCCAATATAGGGGTACAGTTTATCAGCGCATAAGCCGAAGAGGGCACAGGCGGTATCTTAACCTATGTTTCTGAACAAAAGTCTGAAAACTATACTCAGGTGTGGGCAGAGATAAACATTAACTAAACCAGAAGTAAATGGTATAGGAAAGGTCGTCTTTTCCCCTGAAGAGTAGAGCAAACCGTTTTTTCTAGTTTTCAAATGCCTGTTTTAAGACTGAAGTAAATAGTGATGGTGACACTCCTTTGCGTTCTGAACCTTCATAATTACATCATTCTTCATGAACATTACTAGGTTTCACTCCTATGGTGAAGAGGCAGAGAAGCAAATGAAATGTGTTACAAACTCCCGACTACTACAAATGGGGGGAGGAGGGGGAAGCAAACTGCAGTTTGCCTTCATTTTTCAGGAATATTCTCTAAGCATAACACAGATTATGCTGCTAGGCAGGGTAATTTATATATATTTTTCTTGATATACTTATTAGATAATAACCAGGATATGTACTGGCTCCACTCCCAGTCTCTAGCATACTGGGCAGACTGGAATATGGTCAGAATAGCTAGTCCTTGTTTTCCAAGAATGAAAGGAAGTTGAACATAGGTAGCCTGAGGTTATTCTAGAGCTAGGGAGGCCTCTGTAGGCTAGGGACAGAAATTATGCATAAACTGATATAAGTGATCAGAAACTGGTTCACATCTGCAAAACAACAGAAGTTCAGTGCATGTAAACTGCTTTCAAAATAGCCAAAACCAGTTTAAGATAAATCTGGATATGTATAGTATCAGGCTTAACCGATTTAGGTTAAATCAGTTTATTGAACTTCTGTCCCAGAACCCCTTCAGATTCAAGTTAACTCACAGTCCCCCAGGATGCTTTGCACCTCCCCCAGCCTTCTTCCCCCCCTCCTATCCCCACAGGGTGAGCAGGCTAGCCTTGGCCCAAGCTGTCTGCTCCAGCTGAGCAAGGTGGTGTACTCTAGTGCCCCTAACTCCTCTGCTTCTGGCCTGGGCCACTGCACACATGGCTGCATTTCTGGAATCAAAAGTGAATGTTCACTTGCTTATGAAATCAGTCTCTGCAGCTAAGACTAACCTGAGGGGGACTGAATCAATTCAGCCTTGGGCTTTTTGACTGTCTATACCTGGCCTGTATGACCCCAAAATATAAGGAGAAGAGAGTTGGTGTAAAGGCTCCCTACCTTCAAGTGCAGGAACACAGTCCCTGATAATCAGCCCAGAAGAACATGGCATTTCAGACAGATGCACAGGTGCACACTGACCTAAGTATGGTAAAGCTTGTTCTATGCTGATACATAGGAGAGAGAGAGGCCTAAGAAAGCCTGCATAAACAGGTGTTGCACGTGCTCTTTTGTACACCATGGTATCAAACAACAGATTTGAACAGAATGGTCTTAACAAGGCTGTACTTTCCAGTGCCCAAGCTGGATCATGTTAGGCAGACCGTCCTGGCTGGGATGCTTCCATCTTTTATTGTGCACATATGCCACAGCCTAGTAGTCTTTCCACCTCTGCCCCTGTTCATTCCACCTTTGGATTCCTATCTTTCTGCCTTGCTCACTTGCTCAGCCCTTCTCCTTACCTCATGGCTTTCTACTTGTGGTTCTTTTCCCTGTTAGCTTTTCTCCTTTCTTCCTACTACTCTCACCCCCTTTTCTCTACCTTTCTCTTGGATTAAATCCATTATATAATCCAGGCAAAGTGCTCCTCAGTCTGTCCCCCTGGCTGCTTTTCTCACTCTACACCAGTGGGTCTAAATTGCATTAGACTCAAGGCACCCTTAAGAAAATGCCAGCTCCTGGCTTCTCACTCCTTTTTTTTTATCTACAGAAAAATACTAGAGTGATTTTTTTTTTTTTCTGTTGCAAAGAACTCAGAACGATCACAGCAGGTCAGAAAGTTTTTAATGCTATGGATTCCTATTTCAAATCTCGGAGTGAGCTTTATCTTGTGAATCATGTTTGCACATCTAGCAATGCTCACATTGTGTGGCACCCTGCAGCACCCTTGAAAAGATTTCAGGGGACCCTGGTTAAGAATCACTGCTCTATCCATTTGAGCCCCTTGAATTATGTTATTCACTGGCCTATATGAGCACCCTCTGGCGGCCAGCTTGTCACATGGACATAAGTTTGCACTTGCTACAGGAAGGTCCACTGCTACACTAGTCAATGTTGTTGATGAGTGAGCAGGGAGACACAAAGTGAATCCTACATTCCTCCTCTACTCCACAACTGCAAAGTAGTGTAACATTTATAACACTTTGCTATCCCCTAGCAAACTTGCTGTACTGAAGTAATAGGGTCTTATGGCTCCTCACGCTTATATGTGTACTTCAGTGTGGGCAGTAGCTCAATGTTAGTTTGGCAGCTTGTGGAGCATGTGAAAGTGAAGGGCAAACTGATGTTGTGCCTTTTTATTTGATGTTTGCATGCTTTTCAGAGCAGGGACTGAGTTTGTTGTTGCAGCTGGACAGCAGCTGATACACTGTCACCACCATCACAGTCTAAACCATACATCAGTTGGGAAGAACTAGCTTCTCTGGTGCTCCACTCAGTGCTGCTCTGCACAATCCCAGTACCAGATGTGATGGGCACTGTCTGAAGAGGCCAGCAGGCTGAACC
>NW_017729006.1:3908959-3909360 GCF_001723915.1 Gavialis gangeticus
TGTGACGGGCACTGTCTGAAGAGGCCAGCAGGCTGAACCCTGGCTGTGCAAACTGATTGCATGGGAGGTTAGAAGGGGATTCATTGTGAGAGATTTCTCCTGTAGTTTTCACCTCAGTTATTGTCAGGGGCCAGTGTTTCTTCCTGCAGACAAGTGCAGATCTCTGGTGCGACAACCAAAGTCTGTGAACCCCAAGCATCAGCAAGAAGTCACAAGCATCAGCACAGAGCTCTACTTCTGTTCTAGCTGCCCCTGCACCCTACTCTTACAACACCAGAAATTTCCTGGAGCTGGCCTGTTGGGATCAGGAGACAGTTTGGGCCAGACAGAAGAGCAGCTCCCTGCTGTAACCCATAACCCAGCCTCCCAGCTGTTTTCAGCATTGGGCGGGGGGGGGGAGG
>NW_017729006.1:3909748-3911153 GCF_001723915.1 Gavialis gangeticus
GGAAGGAGGGAACTCCTTCTAGGGGGTCTTCATCTCAACCCTTCATCTGAACCTAATTCAGATGAATGGTTGAGAGGGTTCAGTTTTTTGTGAGATTGGGCCATTTTAAAGTGCACTTCTGCTTGGTCACAGCTGTAGAGCACTTTCAGGGGCCAGATCAGGCAGAAACTGTCACTTCTGTCTGAGCTCTTTGATAGCTCCTGATCAGCACTGTAATATCGTCTGACAGCCCCAGCTAGCCTGGAAGCCTTGTTGTGCAGCTGTTCAGTCATACAAGGAGGCACTGCACGCACTCCTAGGAGTTTACTGTCCAAGTGAAACAAAAGGAACTAGGGAGTGTATCGAGAATAGGAGGGAAGTCGAGGGCGTGGAGGAAACAAGGAGATAAGTCAAACAAAAGCAAGCCCAGGCAGTTACTGACTCAACAGCTCCAAATCAGTTTCCATATTTCCCCTTCCACTCTCCTAGGAAATTGATAAATAAACCCAGCTAATCATCTCTGAAATCTGGGCTTACATAGTCCAAAGAAAATGACTTAAAATAGTCCAAAGAAATTTCAGAGCATTAGGCCTTTGGCTACAGTGTTTCTGGCATTTAATTGAGCACATGATTGCTGACGATTGCTATCCATGAGCAGAGAGAGGTGGTTAGCTGTCATAGTCTGCAAATCTACCCTGCCTTCTACCTGCTGATTGCTACACATGCTACATATACATAGCTCTACCCTTAAAAAGCCCAAGCCACATTCACCCAGTGTTGTCAAGCTTATTTCAATGATCAAGTCAGCTTAGCACAGCATTTCTCAACCCGTGGGTTGAAACCCAAAAGTGGGTCCCAAGAATATGTGAAAAGGTCACAACACTGGCGATGCATAGGGGTGCACAGGGGAGGACATGCACTCCCTGAGATTTGTGGTGCACCCCCTGAAAGATGTGCCACTGAAACTGCTGGCAGCGCCCGTGGGTGGTCACCCCTCACCACCCCCTCCCCTCGCCACGCTGCACACTGCCAGCGGCGTCTGCAGGTGGTCGCTGACCCACTGCCAACACTGCCACGGCCACCTGCAGGAGGTCCCTGCTCACCGCTGCCATGCCCCCACCGCCGACACTGCCACTACGGCCTGTGGGTAGTCACTCTGTCCTGCCCCCCCCATACCTCCCCACTAGCCTTTCAGTCCCAATTTACCTTACATAAGGTGGCTATATTAAATGAAATCTAACCTCCCCCTAACCTCCCCGAATGTCTGCACTTAGCCAGTGTCAGTGTTAGGGCACATCCTCTTTCCTCCATGGTCCTACATGTTGCTTTCTCAGTTAAGTTTAAATGTTCACCTTGTCTCTCATTGCCTTTCTCTTTCCCTCCACAAATGTCAAAATTCATGCAAATTTTGTATTTAAAGATCTTC
>NW_017729006.1:3916153-3923284 GCF_001723915.1 Gavialis gangeticus
CCCGCCCCCCCTTCCCCACCTACTCCCTGCCCCATACACGGGGAGGAAGGGGCAACAGGTCAGGAGTGAGGGGCATCGGCACGGCAGGGGGCTGTTTTCTACTTTACTGGGGTCAGGACTGGGGACTGATGTTTACTAATGGGTCCTGGTACAAAAAACGGTACCAGGTTGAGAACCACTGGCTTAGAAGACCCAGAATTTTACTGTTTCAACCTAAAATCAAACTAAAATTGATGTGGGTATCATGCTCCCACAAGGTCCATGCTCAACATGATACTGTGCATGTATTATTTTGCATCTTCAGCATCTACATTTCAGTCTCGGTTATTCTCACAGGGCCTAGACTCAGGACACACTTACACTGCAATGAACACCAGGCCTGAAGCAAAAGATATAGATCTCACTCCTGGCCCTACCACCGATTTGCTGTACAATGTCAAGCAACATCACTTACGCGTAAACTTGCTGTCCCTCAGTTTCTCTGCTTCTACAGCAGGGGGGGCACTATGATATTTAGCCTCGCAGGCAGAGGCATAGCTGGATGATTTCACAACCTGGGTGACATCTGCAGACAGTAACAGCAGTGACCAGGCCAGCAGCACTGGGGCTGCTCTTTCTGTGCCCTCCCCACCCAAGTCAGTGGTGGGGGTTGTGGCGGGACTGACATATGCTGTAGTTACACTACTGCTCCCAGAGACATCATGAAACTTCATTTAGGAGCATGTATAAAGCACTTCAAGAGCCTGGGACAGCAGGTACTGTAGACATGTGACATTTTTTGGTGTACAATGGGGGGACTGTAACCTGACTGACTGACTGTTCCCTAACGACCTGAAATGAGTAGGGAATAGCATGTGTGACCCCACTAGATCAACCTATTTGAGAAGGTGACAGGAGTTTGACAGAGCTTATGAAACAGCCAGCCCACGAGAACTACTCTCACACATTAAAAGCCTCATTAAGCACAACATTAAAGAAACCACGCTCTATAATGTCCAACCTAGCCAGAGTGCCATGCAAGTACTAGCAACACCAGTTCATTGGCTTTAGGATCCAGCTGATTCATATTACCCTTATTGCCGCCCTTCCCTGTTCTCCCAAGTGTTGAGCAGCTGTTCTGCATTGCATGGTTGGCTCACTGCCTGTTTTGTAAGCTTCCAGGAGGTTAGTGTTTCAAACAAAGCTCTGGGTAGAGCATGTTTCTCAGAGCAGTGACAGAAGTTACAGATCCCACTGGAACTCAAGTTCCCCGTCTGATGGGACAGGAATCAATCAATTTTACAGGACGGTATGTTAAAGTTTGGACCAAACACCTAGACTAGGGGCCCTTGTCAAGCATATGGCCCAAGGGCTGGATCCAACCCCTGCAGCCCCAGTGCTGTCCCTGGGTCTGATCAGACAGGGCACAGCATGCACCCATGATGTGCAGCCAGTCTATGGACTGAAACAGGCCTACAGACGCTCTTCCTCGCACCCCTGCCCCTCTCCTTCCTCCTCCCCCAGCATCCCTGATCTGGCAGCTGGATGAGTTTAACTTAAACAATAACCCCCTCAAAGAACCTAACAAATCCTTACAAAAGCTTAAACATTTTTCCCCACAGTTGGGGCCAACCATCTCTTCAAGCAGATTTTTCAGGCTGTTGCTAAAGCAGAAACTATTTTCCCCAAATACACAGATATGGCCCACTGCCTATGTCCATATGCTACACTTTATCTCTGTGGTTCTCAGACTTTGTAGACTCAAGACACCCTCTCGTTAAAGGCAAGGCACCTCTCCATAACTTGGGAATTGAGCAGCACCCCATTTTAGAGACTATTTATTACAGTGCTTACCTCCTTGCAGAGGGCCCAGGCAGTGGAGATGGGGAAAGACCAGGAAGGGAAGAGCCTGGGTCTGTGCTTATCTGTGTATCTCCTCACACCAAGATGCACCCTTCAAAGGATCTTGCAATACTTCTGGGTTCCCCAACACCCTGGTTGAGAACAATTCTTCTATCTACTGGGCATCCAGCAGTTAGTACTTGAAAAGTAGGAGAGATTTAACAAGCAAGCATTTGCATGCATGAGAGACACACAGAGAGAAAGATGCCTCTTGTGAAGCCTTATTTCCGCACAGGGGACCTAACACATCACAGGCTCAAGCAAAGATTATTTTCTATTTCCTTATTCTGAAAAACTTCCTTTTTAGCTGACAGGCAGAGAGCTGTTGTTTTCAGATATCTCTACAAGGGGGCACTCCAGCACCAGGAATGTCATCAGAACAATTTATGGGAGCAAGGACATTTTCTGATAATGCTTGTTTCTCAACCCAAAACGGAAGCTATTAGGAAAAAAATAAACTGTTTACATCTAGCTTTGAGACAGATCAACTGAAGCTCTAGGGACAAAGATAATGCAGCAGTGCATTTACAGAAATGTCAGGGCAAGTGAGAATGACATAAGCACACAATCAAAAGGAGGGAGGAAGGAAGGGGGGAAAAAGAGCTGATAAAAAATTAAACACATCCTGAAGAGGAGCAATTAGCCTAGGCTGCACAACTCTTGAAGAGGATCCCTGGGAACAGTGGCAGAGCACTGCACAAAATGAAAATAATAAAACAAAAATAGAGCTCAGAAAAATTGTAGCTACCCATAAGCATTCAGAGTTCAGCACAGCTGCCAAATTCTGGGACAAACTGGCTCCATCTGATCAGTAAGACATCCATTTCTTACTGGACTTGTAGGCTTTGATATTTCAGGGCATGCTAAACAGACCTGAATCTCATCACAGTAGACCTGACCCAAGGCAAAAAAAGAACAAATATTCCCCATGCCCCCTGAAATCCTTCCATATAAACATGGACATCTGGGGCTCTATAGCTAGTGGGAGCCACTAGGGATGAACCTGTGGCCAGAACTTGTACATGGCGTATGACCCTGGGCTTATGGGCTACATTAGAGCAGCGGTTCTTAACCTTTTTAGTCTCAAGATACCCTGCATTAGACTCAAGATACCCCTTGGGAAATGTCATCTCTTAGTTTTCACTTGTTTTTTGATGTTGGAAAAATAATAGAACAATTCTTCTGTTGCAAAGAAACTCAGAAAGACCAGAAGAGGTCAGACAGTTCTGGACGCTCTGGATTCCTAATTGAAATCTCCGGGTTTATCTTGTAAATCATGCTTGCACACTTAACCGTGCTAACATTGGCACCTCATGGGACCCCTGAAAGGATCTCAAAGTACCCTATGGTGCCATGGCACCCTGATTGAGGACTACTGCATTAGAGATACACTGGCTCCATAGGCAGGCAAGGTTCTCTGAGTAGATGTAATATCTTTTATTAGACCAACTGAGTAGTTGGAAAAAAATTTTTGGCAAGCTTTCAGACGCAGTCACCCTTCCTCAGGCATGGGGAGTCTCTGCTGCTCTGAGACTCGAAGAAATGAAAGAAGCTAAAAGTGTGGCAGGATGTCAGTGAAAATGTAAATAGGTAGAATTAGAAAGACATGCCACTCCTGAGACTTCTGCTAAAAAATAAGCTCTCTCCATGTACTCCCACTCTTTATGCTCCATACCCAGAAAGGTGGCACCAAAGGCACTCCAGGGGAGCCTCTGCCCCCCACCTCTGAAACAGAGTAGTGATGGGTGCTCCTAGAGTATTCTCACTACCTCATGTCTAGGTGGGAAGCAGGAAGCACTGCCATAGACACAGTACGAAGTGTCAAGCGCACAGTTGCAGAACAGCAGTTTGATACCCTCTCACAAAATCATAAGCTTTTAAGAAATAAAAAGTACCCAGTGGTAATTTTCCTTATGCTTTTTTTGCCTTTTAAATTAATGTTTTTGACCCATTCTCTTCAACCACAAGGGCTCGACAGTTCCACCTTTCTTTTTAAACATGAGCCAGCGTTCTCCATTTAATACATGATTCTGGGAACTGGGACTTCAAGGAAAATACCAGCTATCTGAAGGCTTGCAGTGTAATGGTAGCATTGCTAACTCTCTCATGAATGACCATGGTATAGTATTAATCCTGAGAGATGCAATCCAGCTTCTATAAACAGCAGCATGGCAGGAGAGGGGAGGAGCCCCCAGAGAGGTTTAGCAGTGCAGAGAGATGGGGAAGGCAGAGAAGATAAAAAGGCCTGGAGAGTTCAGGAACTTTTACATCTCCCTCTACTTTTTTCACATCAGAATGCTGTTTGTTACTATGGCTGTGGGCCCTGGAAGAAAGGCTTTATCTTAACATTTAATTAGGACTTTGTGCATAATGTATCCAGCCATGGTTAAAGACACGTTAATCAGCTGTGCTCAAACCCTGGTGGGGGGTATATCAGTGTGTTTGTAAATCACAACTTCTTTCCATAATGTAATGGAGGAGGACACAAGCACAAGTGCCAGCGAGATTCATTAGGTGCCATTAGCAGCCTTTGCACTTGAGGAAGAATGTGTTGCATTAGAAAGCATGTCTAATTTTATCCCAGATACATAGCTGGTCCAATAAAAGTTATCACCCTAAGAAATCCTTGCCTCTTACACCTTTACCAGTAATTTTATCTTCTCATATGAACACCAAGGGGCTGTGTGGGTACACTTGCTCCGAGCTGCACTTAGACCCTTAGTTGACTCAGTTAAATACCTCTGTGGCAGCCCTGCAGCCAAGGTTGGAGATGGGGCCTGTACAGCTTTAGCCTACAAAAGAAGTTCTCATGTATCTTTGTCTGTCTTACCTAATTAATGATTCCAGGGTCAGGTTTCTAACCTGGGGTTTCAGGCATATTGTCTCACTTCCAAGTGTCCCATGTACCAGAGTTGTACCCTGGGTAGCAGGGTCAGGGTTAGGGGCTGGGCCAGATGTGGTGGCTGCAGCAGTTGTGCTCCATGTGGGAATCCAGCGGGCACCACCTCTAAGCGGGTATCCATGTTTGGTGCCCTAGTCACCCACCCCTTCTTATGCTACTGCCATTATCTTTCACACCTTCATTGTGCACATTTGCTACATTTTAGTGTCCGTTTTATTTTCTGTCACCTTAGGAGGTTTCTGCTCTTGTTCCTGTTCAAGGCTCATGCTCAGTAAGTGTGGCTGTTTGGCTAGTTTGCTGATCAAATGCAGCATCTGCAAGGCTCTCTGCTTCAATCTTTTTCTAGTTGTGTCTTTCTGTTTCTCCCTGAGCTGGTACTTAGTACAGCAGGATGAAAGCCTTTCTGGTAACATCTACTTCAAGTCACGCTGGCAGCTGACCATCAGAAGCTGGATAAGCACTGGTCAGCAGCTATGCCTATGCTATGCTTTGGGTATTTTCCATGCTTCTGGGTTTTGCTGGTTGCCACATGGGGCTGAGAAAGAATTTTTTCCCCCTCCTGTTGCTACACGTCGTGCAGGTTGGGGTTTTTTTTGCCTGCCTCAGAAGCATTGGATGCTGGCTGCAGTCAAGGCTGGGGATTTTGACTGGGGTGTGCAATGCTTCTGCTGGGACTAAAACCTAAAGGGGCTCCTGGCTAGAGTAGCTTGCTCCTCTGCTCAGGGTCAGACCGATCACTATATTTGGGGTCAGGAAGGAATTTTACCCCATGGCCAGACTGGTATGGACTGTGAAGTTTTTTGCCTTTGTCTGTAGTTGGGGGAATGACTTTTGAGTGTATTTGGCTACACTTGCTCTGCAGCTTTACCTGTGGCAAGTTAGGGTGCATGCCTTGTGGTTGCATGACAAGTTGCTGGTATAGTGGTAGTAATAGGTTAGACAAGGATTTGCTTGGGATGCTTTGGATACAGAGGATCCTGCCTCAAGCAGCTGGCTGAACTAGTTGACCTCCTGAGGTCCTTTTGGGCCTGACTTTTTTATGGTTCAATGACCTTGCCTCAGGACCACGTGCACGTGCCCGCTGGGTTGGTAGATGGACCCCCTCCACAGGGAGTCCCCACCTGTGTCCAGTCACCTTACCCAACACGCTGAAGCTGAAACATGCATAGAAAGTCTCTAGGCAACAAGGGTGTAGGCTGTAGCCATGCTGGTCTAAGGACATAGGCAGACATGGTTCTTTGGGTGAATCTGATACCTTTTATTAAGCTGGTCTAATAAAAGATATCAGATTCACCCAAAGAACCTTGTCTGTCCTGGCAACAAAACTTTTCTTGCCAGAACTTTCACCCTCCCTCCTCCCCGCTGAGAGCTAATCAGAATCATTTTCTTTCCTTTTTTTTAAACCAGTAATTTGCTAACTAACTGCCAGGCCTCTCCTCATCCTTCCAGCCTCATCTCCAGCTTTCATTATGATACAATAGCAGGTAGCACTGGAGCCAACTCTTGTGTTTGCACAGCACGTTTTGCAATACTTGGCATCTTCTTGGCACGTCAATAACATCATTGCTGTGGTTTGTGATGTATTTATATTTAGCTGAGGTCATGAATAAGAGGGTAGAAATTTTAGAAATGTTTTGAAAGGTTTGAGGTTCATCATGGGTTTTAGATGCTGTTTTTTGGCTCCCTTGGATATCAATATTGATATCCAAGGATATCCAACAGGTCCTGTTGGACCTGGTCCTGGCCACAGGCGACGACCTGGTAAGGGGCCTCCAGGTCCTTGACCACCTGGGTGATAGCGATCATTGCTTGCTGGAATTCACCATCCAGCGCAGGGTGTCAAGGGCCTGCAGCAAGGCAGTAGCCCTAGACTTCAAGGGGGCCAACTTCAATGAGTTGAGATTAGTGGGAGAGGCGCTGAGGTTCTCGAGGGCAGGGGAACTCAGTGCCCAAGATGAGTGGTTCTTCCTTAAGGAGACGATACTCAGGGCCCAAGGGGTGACCATCCCAACAAAAAGCAAGGGGGGCAGGAGTGCCCGAAAGCTCACCCAGGGTGTACGGAAATGCCTGATTGCCAAAAAGGCGGCGTACACCCGGTGGAAGGGGGGTGCTATCTCCAAAGAAGAGTATGTCTCCTCTGCTCGGGCCTGTAGGGGGGCTGTCAGGAAAGCTAAGTTGGACATAGAGCTAGGACTTGCATCCAAAATCAAAGATAATAAAAAGTCCTTTTTCAAATATATAGGGAGGATGAAGAAAGCACCAGGAAATGTGGGGCCCCTGCAAGATCCTCTGGGCAATCTGGTGGTTGCGCCAGAGGAGAAAGCAGACCTCTTTAACCAATTCTTCAC
>NW_017729006.1:3923414-3929470 GCF_001723915.1 Gavialis gangeticus
ACTGGTCAGGCCACACCTGGAGTACTGTGTCCAGTTCTGGGCGCCCCACTTCAGGAGGGATGTGGACAACATCGAGAGGGTCCAGAGGAGGGCCACCCGCATGATCCGGGGACAACAGGGGAGACCCTACAATGAAAGACTGCAGGACCTGAACCTGTTCAGCCTTCACAAGAGAAGGTTGAGGGAAGACCTGGTGACTGTCTATAAACTCACTAGGGGGGACCGGAAGGGTTTGGGAGAGACCTTGTTTCCCTTAGCGCCCCCTGGCATAACAAGGAATAACAACCACAAGTTGTTGGTGAGTAGGTTTAGATTAGACATCCATAAGAACTACTTCCCAGTCAGGGCGGCTAGGATCGGGACCCAACTTCCAAGGGAAGTGGTGCTGGCTCCTACCCTGGGGGGGTTTAAGGGGAGGCTTGATGCCTACCTAGCTGGGATCATTTGAGCCCAGTTTTTTCTCCTGCCCAGGCAGGCGGTCGGACTTGAAGATCTACAAGGTCCCTTCCCACCCTACTTCTATGATTCTATGAATATGGTTAACTACCTCAAAGAGAGAAGACTCTTTTATGACAATCCCACTAAACGTGCCAAATACTCGAAAGGACAAACATCAATCAAAAAAAACCTAAGCCTCGTTAGATTCCTGCTATGAGCTGTGTGGTGTATGAGAAGTGTGATGAGTGTCCCCGATTGTTCTTGCTCCCCCCCACACTTTTGTACTTGTTGGCCTCCTTTTTACTTCCTTATTTATTCATGCTTTGCTATGTAATACCCATCCTCCTTGTCTTTGCTGGACAGAATCCAATTTGCTAACACTTCACTGGGTTAGTCAGTCAACAGAAAATGATCAGTGAACAGCTCCACAGTCTCTCTCTTTAGTATTCCAGTCAATACTCCAATTGATATATTTATACATCCCCCCAGAATAACACATTTGTCTTCCTACATGAAGCATGAGGGCCGCAGACTACCTTTCGGAGGAGGATAATATTTTCTGGGCCTCGAGTCACTAATACCAATTCATCTGAGTCCATGAATGACAGAATAATGAACTCATTCTGAGATCAATGTGTAGTCTTTTATCCTGCCAGGCCTGCTAGCAATCATATGCTGAGTCAAAAGAGGCTCATTCTGATCCTAACACTTCCATTGTAAACATTTTCTCCTCAGCATTTGTTGGAGCTTGTTAAAGCAACTGCCTCAAGAAGCCACTGACAAAATATACTGGCGCTTTTGTGTTCAGTCTTTCAGTGACCCTGTGAAGACCATTCAACGAGTGCAGCAGAACGAAGAGCAACTGTTCCAGTTCCACACTGCTACTGCTGTATAGTGACATCCCTTTGCGGCAAAGACATAATGTGATGCATTCAAGTGGAGCCCATGTGCTGCAGACTTAATCACTTGTGCTAGGCAAATCACTCATTCCTGGTGCTGGCACAGTTTCTTCTGTTCAGAAGCCACAGGTCTCTACCATCTGAGTTAACGAAAAGTAGCTTTACCTTGCACTAGTGATACATTATTCCCTTAACCGCTTATAGAAAATGGCAGCTCACTCCACCTTCCAGCACTCAAGGAGGGCCATTTTGTGGTTCTGTTTGGGTTTCCTGACACTATGGTGAATCAGACCCCTAGTCTCTGAATGACACTATTTAATCAGCATGATTGAATCGGGGGCATCCAAAAAATCTGAGTGGGGAGATGCCTACAGCTAGCTAATAGGAAATGAGGTCAGTTTGAACTGCCACACTCTGAAGCCTGAGTCAGAACTGCAAGGGAGGTGTCATCACCCAGGCAGGAACAAGAGCCCACTCCTCTAGGGTAATATCTATATGTAGTCCTGGAAAGAAGTGAGCAGGGCTCACTTTTATATGTAATAGTCTGGTGGCTCAACCCAAGAAGTGAGAGACCTGGGTTTGATGTCTTCTTCAGCTTGAGTGGATTCAAAGTCATGTTTCTATCCTAGAAGGGTGCCCTAACCACCAAGCTATGAGCAGAACCAGGTAGTGGCCTCCTCCTCCTCATCATCTGTTGCAGCTGTGAATGTAAGGTGCACAAGGCCAAAATGAGAGAAAGTGAGAGGGAGCATGACTGCAGTCTAATGGGCCCTGCTCCTGGGATTGTTTATACATTTTACATCAAAGAAACCCCGATTAAAAGCAGAAGTAATTCTGAGAGCTGTGACTGGTCTGAAAGCAGTGACTGGAGACTAAAACCATTGTCTCCCAGCATAGTGCCCTAACCACGAGTCACGCTCCTGGACTACCTTCCTTCTGAATCCTGAGTTCTTTGCTACACAGTGGGCCACCTTCAACATAAGAGGTAGGACATGCCTCTCTCCAGGGAGGTAGAAGATAAGGGTTTGAATTCTCCTGGGCTGAGGAATCTCTATCTCCTCTTTTCTGGTTGAGTGGTCTAACCGTTATACTGTTACATACAAGGTGATTAGCTGTAATATTTGAATGAGGGTGGCTGTGGTTGTTGTGTTTTAGAAGGCAAAACTGCAGTCATCAAAAAAATTTTGGGCCAAAAAAGGGAGGCACCTAGTGAGTTTAGGCACCTCTCAGATTAGGCAGATACTGACTTCTGCATCACAGTTGTGATGTGCCTAAGTCCTTCTTCAGTTTTAGCCCATAGAGAGAAGATTGTGGCATGTTGCTGTAAACAGCTCTGATGGAGAAGTTTTGAAAAGATCGATAAAACCATCCAGGGCTCCTCCACAATCTCATTGCTCTAATGGTTAAGTATCTCCTTCCAGTTTCCAGCTAAGTTTAAATTCATGGTCACTTTATATCATTGCCAACCATGCTCTTCTGCTTCCCAGATATTTACTTCCCTGATGTACCCAGAGGGAATAATCGTCTGTCCTCTCAACCTTCATTTTGCTAAACTACCTAAGCTCTTCTAATCCCCTTTCTTATGGCTGGCTCCTGATCTCCCCGATCATTCTAACAGCCCACCTCTGCACCTGCTCCATCTTTCTTGAACATGGGTGAATAATACTTAGTATTGCCTTCCAGATGAGATCTCTCAACGCCTTGTACAATGTCACTCTACTTCCTGATTTCTGCTAGAACTACCACTCTTGGTATGACAAGCTCATATTTGCCTTTTTCACAGCTGCATCACATTGGCAGTGCAGTGACGAATAAACTAGTGCTTTCTTCAGTCATTTCCAGGTGATCAGCCCCAACAGAAGTTCTAATTGTTAGCGTACATGATGCTGCATTTTGTAATACTGAATTTCAACCTATTTTGATGATTCTAGCCCTCCAAGTCCTTCAGTCTTTTTTGTATATAGGAATGTTCGTCTGCATGTACAAGACTTCCTTACTGTAAACCCTCAGCCCATTTCATGAGAATGCTTTTGTTTTGGGGGGCCAAGTTAATTAATGAAAATATTTTAAAAAGCAATCCCCAGTTCTGAGAAACTTCATTAGTAATTGCTGTTGACCTTGCTACTTCCCCTTTCAACATCGCTCCCCAGACTATCTGCCCATCCCTTTAACCAGTCCTGCACTCATTTTACAATCCCTCTACTGGCTGCCCATCCTCTCCAGCTAAATGCTACCATACCTTGGAAAAGTTCTGGTTGGGATTCAGACCAAATTTTACAGTTCAACTGCAGCACTAACATGCATCAAGAACTATACCCTGGTTTTATTTCTGAGAAGGAAACACCGAGGTAAGAAGTATTTCTTGGCCTGAACGTGTAGGTCTGGAATCACAAATACTCTCTCCCCTACTTTACACTTGTGACGGGCTGGCTGGCAGTGAGCTGGCCCAGGGGTTTTGAAAGGGCAAAAGATGATTGGAGGACTTGGGATTCCCTTTCTGCACCAATCAGGCCCCAGACACTCACCCCCCCCGTGTCCTGATTGGCCCCTTGGGTCACCTGGAGGGGGATAAAAGGGGCAGCGTGGGCTGACTCAGGGGAGAGACTAGTGAGGGACAACAAGGAAGGAGCTTCACAGAGCTGGCAAGAGCTGAGCCAGTAGGGCAGGAGCAGTACCCCACAAGAGCCTGAAAGAGCAGGATCTGCAGGCAGCAGTGGGACCCTCAGCAGCGTGGCATGCAGCTGGCAGGAGAGGCTCCCCACTGGGCTCCAGGTTCCCCTACGAGAGGCTGTAGCCAGCAGGAGAGGCTCCCCCTGCTCCAGGAAGGATCTGAGCAGTGACCTGAGGGGTTCCCAGCTCTGCTTCCAGCTCCTCCAATCAGAGGCCAGGCAGCTTGACGTGAGGCCAGGCTCTGGGAAGGTCAAGGCCCCTAGCAGGCTGGAGCAGTGCCACCAGTGCTGGCTGTGTGGCAGTGTTCCTGCCTACCATGTGGGAGGTCTGGATTCAAGTCCCAGCTGAGGTGGCTTGGTGAGTGAGATAACAAGAAGCAGTGGAAAGGGGCCACTGTGTTTTCCCCCCTTTCTTCCCCTCCAGGTACCAAGGCCCTATGTTTCCTTGTCATTTGATATTTTGCATTTTGTGCCTTTTTATACTTCACCAACCCATATTTTTTGTTCTGCTGTTTGTGTTTTATATTTTGTTAACCCTGTTTTTTGTCAGTGATTGTAAGTGTCTAACCTTTGTTGAATCCTGCCCCCTTGGGGCATTGTAGTGTCTACTATACCCTCTAATTTATGCCAGTTATGTTCCCAGTATTAAAAGGTATATGGTTAAGTCCCCATTAGTGGTCTGGCTCTGCTCTATAGGGGAGGAGAGTCCCTACACCTCCCACAGCGCTTGTGCACCTGCTTTGATCCCTTCCACTGGAGAGGGGGTACCTCTTGGAGTACTGCCCGCGTTACACACCAAACCTGGCTTTGAGTGAGTCAACAGTGCCTCATGTATTGCTGTGCACTTGCATTTTATGTTGCTCAACATGTTTGTCATGAAGACCTGGCTTGTTAGTTTCCACATTTGACTTCAGTCCTTTTGGTTTTCAGAAAAGCCACCAGTATGTAGACTGTATGCAGCCCAATTGAGCACAGTGAAGTATACAGTAAGTATCAGCAGCTTCCACTCAGGGGCTCAGCATGACATGAAAATATTTTTCTCAATGCCGACTCTCCAGCTGCGTCATCTACAGCAAACACAATCGAGCCCCAACCACTACTATTCCCCTGTTTTTCCAGAAAGAGTAGTTTTCCATTTTCAATAGATCCTTTAAATTAGATTATTGCATACAGCTGAGTTAATGCCATTCTCATTTAAAATCTTTATGCAGAAACCCATATAACTGCAGCATTTTTCCTCTGATCTTTTTCCTCTTAGGTGTTACCCTTACAGTGAGTGCCATTTTAAGGCCATATTCTGATGCTGAACAGTACCTTACTCCAGTAGTTGCCTCACTGACTTCACTGGGACTAAACTGGAGCAAGGAAATCAGAATTTGGGCCAGGCACTTAGGTCACCCTCTCACCAGTGACTACTACCTGAAAACATATGCTGTTCAAATGGGAAAGTATCCTGTGGTTCAGGATATATACAACTCTGGCTGTATATACCGGCAATATAAGCCCAATCCTGCTACCAGTATCTCAGACTGGACCTTAGGCCCAATACATATTGCTTTGTACTTTGCACTGGACTTTGCATTGCAAAATGAGGACAAAGTGGGCCTATGATATCCCCGTTGCAATTTTGTAGTATTTTACACTCACTTTACATTGGTGGGAATGAATGACACTCAAGCATGAATGGGCTCTAAAGTGATTATGCCTGGTTTGCACTGGTTTAATTAATTGGCTGATTTAACCCCTTGGTTGAATACCCTTATTTTGGTTCAAAAGCATCTTATTTTGCTTCAGTTTATATCTGCTCCTAGGAGGGGTGCACCAATAGAGATTTGGGGGGCCAATACCAATAGCCAATTTTTAAGGAGGCATATCAGCCAATACCAATCTGACTTCCAATACGGCTGCATGCAGCTGGTAAGTTTGCTGTGGCAGATGGGGAAGGAAGTGGCGTAGGAGGGCAGATCAAGGCCCCTACAGTGAGGGAGGGTGTGGGGCAGGGGCTGGGGCAGGGGCTGCTCAGTCAGGGTGGGGGGGCATGGGATGGAGC
>NW_017729006.1:3929597-3933602 GCF_001723915.1 Gavialis gangeticus
GGGGGGGGTGGGGAGGCTGCTGTTGTGGACTGGGGCTGGGGCCATGCTGGGCTCTTCCTGGCACATGTGGGGGTTGGGCTGGGGCTGTGCTCAGGGTGGGTGGCAGCAGTGCTGGAAGGGAGGTTATGCGGGTGCTGCAGCCCCCCCCGTAGCCCTCTGCCAGCTCTGCTGCCACCCACCCCAAGTTCAGCCTTGAATGCAGCCCAGCAGCCCCCACACACCAGGAATAACCCAGTGCAGCCCCAGCCCACAGCTGCAGCCCACCCTACCTCCCCTCACATTCAGGGGCACATGTCCCCCCCTATGCACTCCTGGGGTGTGCACAGCAGCGGGAGCCACTCCCCTCACCTCCCGCCCCCCAGACAAGCCACAGCTCTGTCCCACGCCCTGTCCCACCCCAGCTAGGCAGCACCTGCCCCACTCCCTCCTTCACCACAGGGGCTTGATCTGTCCCCCCACGTGCATTCCTTCCCCCTTCCCCTTCCACCGCAACAGACTCATCAGCTGTATGCAGCTCTCCAAGCTGCTGGGCTGTGTTCCTCACCGCCTATGTGCTCCACTGCAGCTGCATGCATGCACAGGCATTTATTGGCCAAATTATCAGCCACATCAGGCTGATTTCTGAAACAATCAATTTTCTGTATATCAGTGCCAATCCAATATCAGGCTGATGTATTAGTGCACCTCTAAATCCTAGTCAATTTTGCTGTAGGCTGATATAAGCCTACAGCAAAAAATAAATCAACATCAGATTGGTGCAAAAAGCGGTGTGGGCAGTTTCAATAAATCACACTTTCAGTTAAATTAATACAACTCTGTAAAGTGACAAGCCCTTACTATTGTCAAGACTCTCAGAGGAAGGAAGCACTGCGTGACACTAATTTTGGCAATACTGGGCCTTTAATCTCTTTCACATATTTGATGTGTTCCAGAAAAACAATGATGCAATGAAAGAAAATAACTGCTGTTTATTAAGAAAACTATTACTTTTCAATGCTTTTAAAATAATTTGAAGGAAAAAAAGTCTCAGAAGCATTCCCCATTGAAATAATTTAGGGGACTGCAGTCTGTCTCATTGAAGTAACCTTTTTTTCCCTACAGACCAATTTTTCACCTAGTACTATGCTGTCATGCTCACAGCTTTTAGAGTTGACCCCCTCCTTCATTATCAGTCAGCCAGGTCAATGCTTCAACTGGATGATTCTTCAGCCAGCACTTACCTCCTGGCTTCCTTGGTGAAGTATGTAATTTTCCTTCAATAACTATAATCTTTGCCCTGTAAAAAGCTTAAAAATAGTGATTCTCCAATTCAATACTAGAAGTGTGTATTTTCATATTAAATGTGGCATTTTGTCTTGAAGATCAGGGAAGTGGAAAGATTTTTCTCTAGTCCCTTTGCTTTACCCTGGAGAATAGGGTCATTCCAAAGTTCTTGTGCCCCACACTCTTTCCACTAATCAACAATTAACTTGGGATCCTTAATACTTATCTTTTTAGTGCACAACATCTCAGTCCTGCTGGGCCAGGCACTGACAGTAGCACAGAAAATTCAGTGCAGACAACTCTGCATGCAATTCAGGTGAATGGTGAAAGTTCAACAATTAAGAAAAGGGAACAAAAGTCTCAGTTGAACAAAAAGCTGGGAAGATTAACATGTTTAAAAACAGAGCTCAATCATTTTAGAGCACTTCAACTAAAATACGGCTTGAGGAGTAGCTCAGAAAGCAAGTTTTTATTGCTGGTGAACTCAACCAATAAGCAACTTCTAATTCACTACCACAGAAAAGGCAAATAGGAGGAATTACTACTTGCTAACCTTTAAAAGGATGGTGGTTTATATGAAAATTAGACTCTGGGCCAGGGGTCAAGTTTGGCAGGCTGAGATCTTGCAAAGTTGGAGCAGTTTAGTTTCAATTTACATCCACCAGAAATACAAGAGAATATTTAGGTTTGTGGATGTGTGTGGGGAGGTGAGGGATGGGAAGGGTTAACTAAAAGATGAATGCAGAAAAGCTTTCTAACACCAGTGCTCTTTTCCTAACAGGGGGATGGTCCTCCAGAGAAAGAGGAACCAGCAGCTGAATGCACTCAGTAGAGCTGAACTCTTTCATTCTCCTGTCTATGATGTTATGCAACAAAAGACCTGGATGTCCCTTACCTGTAAATAATGCCCTGAAGCCAAAAGAAGGGCAGGAGAGGAAAGGTGGGAGTGTGGCACTCTACGTCAAAGAGCAATGCACATCCTCAACAAACAGCACTGGGTCAGAGGAGGGGCAGACTGAAGAGCTCTGGGTCCATATTCATGAGGAATGGAAAAGTACTGAAAGAAGTGTATATGTGTCGAGGCAGGATGGGGGATGTGGGTGAAGGCCGAGTGGGAATAACAAGATGGCCTTCAGGATAAGCTTGTTGGGAAACAGCTTGAGAAAACACGCTTGGTTCAATCCTCCAAGCCCAAAGGGTGACAATCCCAATGCGGATCAAAGGGGGCAAGAGTGCTCAAAAGCCCCCATGGCTCACCAAAAGCATCCAGGAATGTTTCAAAGCCAAAAAGGAGGCGTACACCCAATGGAAGGGAGGGAACATCACCAAGGAGGATTATACCTCCCTTGCTTCAGACTGTAGGGGGGCTGTTAGAAAGGCTAAGGCAGAGATGGAACTGTGACTAGCGACCCAGATCAAGGATAACAAGAAATCCTTTTTTAAATACATATGGGGTAAAAAGAAGGTACCGGGTCATGTAGGGCCTCTGCAGGATACGCTAGGAAATCTAGCGGTCACACCAGATGACAAAGCTAACCTCTTTAACAATTTCTTTGCCTCCATCTTTTCCAGCAGCGACCAGGTCATCCCCCTCATTGCGATCCCCGACAGACCCAGGGGAGGCATTGCCAGGCCCAGGGTCATTGAAGACCTAGTCAGGGAACTTCTGGTGGGACTGGACGTGTTCAAATCAGCAGGTCCTGATGATCTCCACCCCAGAGTGCTGAGGGAATTAGCAGAGGTCATTGCGGGATCCCTGGCACAGCTTTATGAGCACTCGCGGTGCTCTGGCAAGGTGCCAGAGGACTGGAAAAGGGCCAATGTGGTCCCCATTTTCAAAAAATGGAAGAAGGAGGACCCAGGAAACTACAGGCCCGTTAGTCTTACCTCAGTCCTGGGAAAGCTCTTTGAGAAAATTATCCAGGAGCACATCTGCGAGGGACCAGCACGAGGGATCATGCTTAGGGGCAACCAAAATGGGTTCATTCAAGGCAGGTTCTGTCAGACCAACCTGGTGGCCTTCTACGACCAGGTCACAAAATCCTTGGATGCAGGTGTCACGGTGGACGTAGTCTTTCTGGACTTTAGGAAGGCCTTCAACACTGGTTCTCACCCCATTCTCATTAAGAAATCAGGCAACTGTGGCATCGATGCCTACATGGTCAGATGGGTCGCAAATTGGCTGGAGGGTTGCACCCAGAGAGTGGTGGTGGATGGGTCATTTTCAACCGGGAGGGATGTGGGCAGTGGGGTCCCCTAGGGCTCGGTCCTTGGGCCCTCACTGTTCAACACCTTCATCAGCGTCTTGGACGAGGAGGTGAAAAGCACCTTGTTCAAATTCTTGGATGACACTAAGATGTGGAGAGAAATGGGCACACTGAAGGAGAGGGACAGGCTGCAACTAGATCTAGACAGGTTACAGGGCTGGGTGGATGAGAACAGGATGGGATACAATACTGACAAGTGCAAGGTACTGCATCTAAGAAGGAAGAACCAGCAGCATGCCTACAGGCTGGGAAACTCCCTTCTCACCAGCACAGAGGCAGAAAAGGATCTTGGTATCGTTATTGATTCCAAAATGAACATGGGCCACCAATGTGGGGACACGGTCAGGAAGGCCAACTGCACATTGTTGTGCATCCACAGATGCATCTTGAGCAGATCCAAGGAGGTGATCCTCCCCCTCTATGCGGCACTGGTCAGGCCGCAGCTGGAGTACTGTGTCCAGTTCTGGGGGCCACA
>NW_017729006.1:3934258-3956296 GCF_001723915.1 Gavialis gangeticus
ACTTGATCATCTGCTCAGGTCCCTTCCAACCCTACCAACTATGAAACTATGAAAATATGAAATCAGAATTCCTCCCTAGTGCTGAGTGATGGCATCCCAAGGGATTGTGGGAAAAATCTTGGGAATGCCACACATATATAGTTTTATATATCTTCACTTAGTGGTAGGAATGCAATATTGCAACTTGTAACTGAAATGACTGGGAAGCTATGGACTCCTGTGTCTAGGAGCTGGTCCTTCCCTGTCTTGCCTAGCTTATCATCATTGGTGTTGTTAGTTACACTTTCTGGGGAGGAGTGAATTTTGGGTTGATTCTTAAAATGCTGTTATCACCCCCCCTCTAGAAAAAGAGTTGCATTTAAAAAAAGTGGGCATGCACACATGTGCATATGAACATGTGTGCATGTCAAAACTTTCAAAAACCAAAGCCAAGCACAACAACTGGCTCAAAGCAAATCACATCCAATAGACCACAGTCAACTCTCAACATTTCTTATGCCCCACAAACTTATTCCTGTCCAACTGTTACTTGAAGAGGAGGAGGACAGTGCTACAGACCAGCTACAGACCATGGCCTCCCAGGGTATCAGTCATCATAGACTCCAGTTTGAGCTGTCAACCTTTATACCCCACCCAAAAAGACCTTTCTTTCACTGTGGTTCAGAAGACTGTACCTTTTTTCAGTATGGAGTTTTTTGATCTGTTTGGAAAAAGATTGGTGCAGGAATGTGCTCAGAGGGCAAAACCAATTTTGTGCAACCCCAGATTCTTTATCAAGCCCAGAGTTTTATTCCTCTGGCTTGGTTCTGTGGTACATGTTTTTCTGTGGTATTGCCATATACTGCCTGTCTGATGTTTCAATCTGACATTTGTTGGCTATTTAAAAATGTTTCCAGGATAGTGCTGAATGATTGAAGAACAAATGAGATTCATATCAGTGTAGATCAATACATGGAAATCATATATTAATGTTTTACCAGTACTTTACACTCATGGGGCAGAATACTTTGCGTCTACGTGTAAAGCAAAGGATTCAGAAGATCTGTTCCTGGCTTTGCCACAGATGTCCCCTGTGCAAACAGCTATTGCTATTTATATATATAGTCTCACTCTGCCAACAGCCATATTTTCTACTTCACACCATATTTGCACTACTAGTTTTCCCATACAGGATTCCTCCAAGAAAATATGGCTTCTTCTTAATGAGGTTGTCTTATTTAAACTACATCTGATACATGAAAGACACATACCTCCTCCATCATTTCATTCTTAAGCAAAATGAATTATATGTAATAAATCCAATATAGTTCAGTTTAAAATAAAGACCTGCTGTAAGAACTTAAATTAATTGTTCACTAAAAGTCAGAGTTATGCCTGTTAAATCACATCCATCAGATGCTGAAGGAGCACACCATTTAAATTAAGTTCACCAGTATAACATAGCAGTAATGACTCAAATTAATTGTTCTCCGGAGCCAGAGAGTAGATTCTGTACATTTGTGTTGCCTATTACTATTTTCACACTCTGCTTTACTAAGCTCATCTTTATAAAATGCAGTCAATAAGACAAACCTGTATGTTAGCTGATGATGTGGGCTTAACCTAATAGCTACCAATATAATTCTCCTATTATCTACCAACATCATAGTATTTGAACTTCTTCATAATGTACAGGGCAGCCCTCTCAGGACTACCAAGGAAGGTAATTTTTCCAGGGATTTTGTGCAGTCTCATATGTCTGCACAGAAGTGGGGTAAGTGGTGGCAATATATTGAGGGGAGCACTCAAACTGGATGCCTTAGTAATAACAAAGACTGGAATGTTGCATACTGTCACCACTAAAGCAAGTGACTTGGTGCTATAGAATTTAATATCCTAACCATTATATGTTCATATTAAAAAAGCATCTTGAGGAATTCAATTGATAGTGAAGTATCTCTCTTCTACAGGATGCCTATGCACTTACAGGAGAGGTACCATTTATTGTTCTGTTCTATAGGAGTTTAGAATAATGTCACCAGAACCCTACTGTGGTTAATTAAATTCTATAGGCCTGTTCAATAACTGAAGTATTAAGCTCCTGTGAAAGGTACCAAGGACACAAAGAAAATGGAAGGCCTTTGTTTACTCAGAAAATAGGTACTGAATTTGCAGGGCAAAGCAGCCATCACTAATGTACTATTGCTTGTGATTAAGCCGTCTTTGGAAGAGAGCTTTGGATTTTTAGGAAAGAGAAGGTTTAAGTGAATGTAAGCAGTTCTAAAACAGACCAGCTAGATTCAAATGAGTCTAATTTATGTGTCACCTCTGAATTAGGAATATGTTCTTCAGTGCTGATAAGCTTTTGCAAATAAGAGATGCCGCCTATGAGCCTCAGTACTGGAGACAATATGAAAGAGGGTGACAGGGATGAATAATAAGTGGCTGGTTTGGAAGAACCAGCAATTTGCATGCTAATTTAGGATTCAGGAGGCCCTGGAGACCCTGGCTTCAGCATACATTTCTTGCATGACGTAGGGCAACTCCAAGATCTTCAAAAGTGGGAGGCAGACACCTAGTTACCTAAACTGAGGATTAGGTTCTTAGTCATTTGATGTCTCAGCTTCCCACAAGGAAAATTTCGATGCAAGTACTTTTCTACTTCATGAGAATATTGTGAGGATAAATGCATTAATGACCGAAAGTCTCAGATGCTATAGTATTAAGACCACAAAAGATATAGATCAGGGGTTTTCAACCTTTTTTGGTTGGTGTACCCATGGCGGCTGGTTGAGAAGCAGGGAGTCCCCCGGGCAATTAACAGGCTGGGGGGGAGGGGGAGGCCGCATGCAGCAGTGAAACCAAAAGCACTGATGGCAAAACCAGAAGTGCCTCCACTTCTCCACTCTGCTGCCACGTATCCCCTGGGGCCTTCCCAAGTACCCCCAGGGGTATGTGTACCTCTGCTTGACAACCCCCGCCATAGATAAATCTGCTTAGTGCTTTCTAAAAAAGCCAGCAACCTTTATCCAGACTCATTTGTACCTTCCAGGTTTCTCTCATATATGAAAGACTTATTGACTGCTTCCCCATAATACTAAGCACTGCTACTGAATTTACTCCTACCTATCTCAGATATTGCTTCCTTTCACATTCCCCCTCTCTGCTCCACCATGTGACAACAGCCTCAACTATCAATATCTACATTCAGCTCTGTCAACAAACATCTCTGGGCATGCAGCAGTGCCCTGTTTGTCAAGTCAACTATTTGCCATGTTACTCTATGATTTCTTTGCCATGGCAGTGGCAGGGCATTGGTGACACCCTTGTTTGTCTGCTTTTTACCTCTGTCAAATTGTGCTATTCAGGTGTTTGTTGCTTTCTTTTTATAAGGTGCTTTGGGGCTGTAGTCTATGAGAGAGGTTGGAGTGGATGATTGTCAGGACAAATGATTGTCCATGAACACCAGAGACTGGATTCAATGGCTGGAGAGGCTAATTCCCCATGTCTTACTTTCTTACTTCATTTAGATTCCTCCTAACATCTAACTTTTGCTATCTTAACTACTAGAAGAGAAAGGAAGTACAAAGGTAACCTACAAAAAAGAGCAACCAAGTTATCCATGAGTTATAATCCAGTTGTTAACTTTATCTTTAATCTCCTTTCATCTCCCCCTTCTTTATGATGTGTCCAACTTTCAATAATTTTCTTATGTCAGCGCAGGAACACTGGAAGTGCCTTACAGAGTCAGACCCAGAATCAGGTCCATTTGGTCCACTGGCTTGTTTGCAACATTAGCCAATAACAGATACTCTGGCAAAAGGTATAAAAAACTCACATTAGACAAATAAGAGATGGCTTGCTTCTTCCCATCCTCACATTAGATCTCTCCCTGAGTGTTGATAGTTAAGGACTGGCTTATGGCCAGAAGAATGCACTTTCTCATCCACAATTTATTATAATTTCTTATTGTCAAATTTTCAGGACTCTGACTAATCCCTTTCTGGTTGTGAATTGTCTACTTTATTTTTTTTTCTTGTTTTCCTGCCTAATACTTTAGATTAGTGGTTCTCAATGATTAGTTGTTCTGCAGCACCTTGGAGTGCTATGAGATCCTTTCAAGGGTGCCTTTGGATACTGCACAATATTAGCACTGTTAGGTATGCAAAAATAATTCACAAGATAAATCAAGAGATTTCAGATAGGAATCCATAGGATCAAAAATATTCTGATCTCTTGTGGTCTTTCTGAGTTCTTTGCAACAAAAGAATCACTCTATTATTTTTCTGTAGTCAAAAAAAACCCATGTGAAAGTTGAGAGCCGGCATTTTCTGAGGGGTGCCTTAAGTCTAACAAGGTTGACAACCACTAGCCTAGAGTCATAACTGAACATAACAAAAGAAAGCCCGGGGGCTTTCTTTTTCATTTGGATTAATTATTACCCTCCGACATATAAAATATACCAGTAATGATTACACTGTGGTTCAGATAATTTGGCTCTTTTGTATTCACTTCTCTTAAGCTGACTATAGTTAAGCATGAATACTTTGCATTGCAAGAACAATGGCAGCAATTATGCTGTATTCGTACATGCTCTGTTTGGCCAGACAGGCCAGACCTGCATATTCATGTTCTTAGGGTCCCCCTGGGTTCTTATAATGTAAGAAGCATTAATGGGCCAGATTCTCAATTGGTGTAAATCAGTATTGCTCCACTAAAATCAATTGCGCAATGTCAATTTACACCAGGGGTGCTCAACCTCCAGCCAAACACAGCGCCCACAGCCTTGGCATCCATCCCCTGAGCTCCCTTCAGGTTGGGAAATTTGGCCAGGGTTATAGTGGCAATGAATACCACCACCCTCCTCAATGCCAAATTCTCAAACCCCAAGTCCCACAGTGGATTGGAGCCAGATCATGCCGCTTCCTTCCACGTGGCCTGACATCCCTCCCCCTCTCTCCACAGGGCCTGGCCATGGGCTTTGCCCCCACTGTGGGGCTGGGCTACACCTATTCAACAGGACCTGGTCAGTCCCCCTTGCCCGCCATGGGGCCAGACTATCCTGTGCCCCTCCATGTGGTTGGACGGCACCCCACTCTGCCTGTCCCAGGTGCTGGATCAGGACCAGCTACTGGATCTGACCTGCAGATGGGCTGGTCACTGCCCTTCTGGCCCGCTGAGCAAAATGGTTCAGGACCACTGATTTCCAGCATCAGGGAACAGAAACTGCCCAAAGGGCTTTACATATGAAAGCATAGCTAGAATTCTTGGCTTTTATAATGCTCCCAAAGCTCATTCCCTTAGTCCCCCCACTTTAAACACATCATAGTGTCTACATCTTTACATGTCATCATTGCCTGGAGCACACATAGCCTGGAAGACACTGCAGAAGATTGCATTTAAATAGAAACATCTACAGGTCATTGATTCATTGAATCAGTTCTTCCATCAGTGCAAAAACACTCCATTGACTTCAAGGGAGAAGCCTTAATTTATATCAGCTGAGACTTGCGGGACCATACTAAGCCATGGTGAAGCTAAAGCTCCAAAAAAGTGCTCAGGAAGAGCAGGCCTCTCCGATATCTGAATGACTTGATGGAAGATGTAGAAAAGAAGAATATGCTAATGAACAAGAAGGCTGGTACAAAAAGAGAGTGTTAGGAGCAAAGTAAAATTAGTGAGTGCAGGTGCTGAGATACAAAAAGAAACAAAAGGGGTGTGGTATGAGCTTGGCAAAGGGACAAGTAAAAGTGGAAATGGATATTTTGGCAAAAAGACAAATAAATATTGGCACAAAAACTGGGGTATAAAACAGGTGCTGCAAGGCTTGCTTCTTTGTAGCAACCTAGGGGAGTGTAATTTATGCATGGCATTACTATCGTTTCAGGCAGCTCAACTGAGTTGCACTGACTACTAAACAGATCAGCTAGTGTACTGTCAAAATGAGAATAAACCTCTTTGAGCTTTTCACCACTGAGCATGAATTTGAGTCATTCTTTTTTGCATTGTACCTCTTGCTAGCATCAGCCTCCTGGAGCTCACAGACTCAAGCAGCCTGTACACTGAGAATGAGAGCGAGCAAGAAACCATCAAAACACATCTCAGAACAAGGCTCTTGACCCACTGACACTATTGAGCCTATTCTGGATTATCACCATGAACAGGGGTTGCATGTTCAAGTCTATTGTCCTTTTATATGCTGCCATGGACAGAAAGCACATTAAGAGACATTTAGGAGGACATGATTAATTTGATTTCCAGGGACTCCTTTGATGGCTTTGCAATGGCTACCTTAAGCAAGTCCAGCCCCAGGGTCGGGTTCTGCTTCTTCAGTACTAGCAACTCACATGAGGAAGAGGATCTGGTCATGCCGAGGAAATAGTCAGGTTTATGGAAAATATCAGATGGGATTGAAAGAGAAAGATGTCTTCCATCTGCAGCAGATGCCTGGCCAAGGACTTCACTGACTGTAGGAGGAACTGAGAGCTTTTGGGGCCTCTCAGGACCAGGCTTATGGTTCATATAACACTGAAAGACTTAGGTGTGGACAAGTGTTCTCTGCTTACTTTAAGCCACCTTGACCTAGACCTAGAGTGACATGTATGGCAGTTTATTGCTGCTGGGACCAGCACGTATAGCTGTATGCTGCTCCTGGGAGCAGCATAGGGAGTCTGATGTAAGTAACTTGGCTGGGGGGAGAGGTTGGCAGGTATGGGGGTGGGTAGCAGGTCTTTTGCAGGGTTTGCTGGGACTGGGGGAAGCTGGCCGGGCTGCAGGGGGAAGTCTGTAGGTCCAAAGGGAGTTTGGCAGGATTGGGAGGGTCTGGGGGGCAGGTGGAAAGCTGGTCAGTCCAGGGGGTAGGAGTTGCCCAGTCTGAGGGGAAGGCTGAGGAGCTAAAAATACCCGAATAAGGGTGTGGGAGTGGGGGAATAGCACAGTCGTGGGGCTGGGTCGAGTGGGTAGTTTTTCCTAGCCCTGGGGCTGCATCATGAACATGTACACAAGATTGGGTTAACCCTTTCTTAGATCAGATGAACATGATCTCGATCTAAGCGCACTGACTCAGATGAAGTAACTTAGATTGGCTGCACCATTTTGGGGGTGATTTAAGCCCTCTGCATGCCCGCATGATTGGGCATTTAGTTCAACCAAACCCTGGTTAGGTTGAACTAAATGTAACACCTGTACATACCCAGAACACAGCTACAGAGCTGCCAATTTCTGCTTTGGCTGAAAGGAAATTAGCACCCTTCTGCATATCCCGGCAACTTCAGTCAAAACGGAGACAAGAAAATGACAGTTTACAATTGCAGCCGCAGCTTTCAAAATACCTTTCATTTTGCTCTTTGCTCTGCATGGAAACAAGATTTCTAGGCTTAATACCCACTGTAAGCCTTCTTTTGTAGTGAGTGAAAGTCTCCATCCTTGTCACTCTTCAGAAGGTGTTCATGAATAGAAAAAAAACCTGGTTAATCCAGCTATACAAACTTTACATACTTGAATCAATCCCCAGGTGTATTTATTTCACTTCCAGCTGATTCAGTTGTCTTTTCTTCATACACAAAACACACCCACAGTTGGGCTTGGATATGGTATACTTCCAAAAAACACATAACACTAGAGAACAGCTAGAGCTGTTAAAACAACTGGCAGTAAAATCTACATCATTTTATTAGGATGTAGGAGCATACAGCATGGATAATAGCTCACTGATACTTTGATTTAGATTATTCAAGCTACTCAGACTTTCCAATCATGAAGAATTAAGGCCCTGCTGCTACTTTGTGCAAAATGTTCTTTACTTCATTTTCAACCACAGGAATTTAACAGCTGACCTCTAAATGCTGTTTACCATGGAGTCCTGGGAAAATGGTTGTGTCTGGGTTGTTCTTGCATGCCACATTTCCCAATGTGCTATGGATTTTTTATTATTGCTATCCTAAAATTCTTTGGTTAATTTTCCAAAGCAGCATGCAGGAAACAGAAGCATAAACCATCCTAACAATTTGGAATGCATATTGCTGCCACACAGAGCTCAGCAGATGCATGTTTGAACAACTCATGTTTCTGAGTTATTTCTTAGAAGAACCACAGAGTGCAATAGAGAGGTCATTGAGGTAAGTGAAGCACAGGGATACATACAGTTTAAAAACCTACTACTCTGATCAATCAGTTCCTATATTTGCAGAACGAAGGGTTACATCCAGCAGTGGACTTAGGCCTGCTCTATATTATATCCTTTTGCTGGCAGAACTCAAGTCAGGGGGAAACGCACAGTATAGGGCTTATTTGAATCCTAATGCTCTTCTGGGCTTGCACACTTCATTCAGTTGGGAGGTCAGCCACCAGGAATCCTCTCCTAGGGCAGGTGCCTATAATTGTTCTTTCAAAGAAGTGAACTTGCCGTCTCTTTATGAAGCACGGCTGGTGGTAGTGCCTACATTTAATGTAAAGATGTAATGGACAGAAGTGGAAGATCTGGGTTCAATTCCTGTTGCAGCCCAAGAAGTTCAAACCTACATTGCCCACGTTCCAGCCTTACCGTCGGGCTGTAGGCTAGACTGGGATTGGGGCATGCACCAACCATCCTGTGGAAGCTGCGTCACTCTGCAGGAAGGAGTGCAAGATTCATGCAGCCACAGAGAGGGGCCAAGAGGGGGATGGACTTTCCTGCCTAGTGGCTAGAACTCAGCCTGGGGAGGTGAGACCTAGATGTTGTGCTGCTTCCATTACTGTTGGTATGTTCTACGTTAAAATATTTAGATAAACAGTCCTGGGTCTAGGTGCTGGAATGCAGGGTATTTCTCTTCTGGGCGAGTGTCCTAAGTACTTGGCTACCAAGTCATGCTTCTTCTCTGGAAAAAAGCCTTGAATTCGTCCTGAGCAGCAGCCCAGCTTGACCAGATTGGTAGCAAGTGTCCTCCCAGCCTGGCAGTTAGAGCATTCTTCTGGGGTGGGAGATGTGAAACTGAATTTCCCTCCAAGCTGTGAGGAGCACCGAACCCAAACTTACTGGGGAACTGCTCTAACCACTAGGCTATTGTATTCAAGGCAGCACTAGCAGTGGCCATAGCTGCATTTGATAAGAGATGTAATCTTGTTCGTGCATGATGCAGACTTTCAGAATGCCTGTCAGATCAGCACCTATAAGGAGCTTGGGTGGGAGATAGGTATTGAATTGCTCCGGTTAGGGCAGCTGTGAGCATGTGCAGAAGAAGAGCTCTAGAGGCCAGAACTGCAAAGGGACTTAGTGGTGGTGGTGCCGCCAACCCTCACCATAGCTAACTTCATGCCTGCACTGATGGTTAGGACTGAAGCTAAAGCCTTACCCATGTCTATATGAACCATTTACGCTCTCAAGCCTTTAGCTTGATCCTGCATAACAGTACTGCCTGACTGGTAGCTCTGCTGACCATCTGGTATGCAGTTGACCCCACAGCTAGTGACCTCCCAGCCTGACCCTCCTTACTTTGTGCTTGAACCTTCCCTGGGGACCGTAGGCCTAGAGCACAGGAAGTTGGTTAGCAGCGAGTCCCTGTTTCCGATTTTCAGAGCTCCTGCTTTCTACTTTCTGTTGCTGCCATCTGTCAGTGAAGACAAGTCTGAGAAGAAAGCAAAGCAGTCTGCAGACTGATTCTTAAGTGGGCTCCACTTTCCTAGTAAGCAGGACAATGTGGACAGCTTTGGTGCTGACTCCAAGCTAAGATACAAAGGTAGGAGGGCAGGTGGGCACCTAGCTGGTGTCCACTGACTGTGTGGCCCATGGTGGTGTTTGCTACAGCATCCACCTTGACCAACTCAAGGAATGTCGAGCTCATCTCAGCTCCCTCTTCAGCTCAAGCTGTAGCATCCAGACCTTCAGTGCTGTAAATCTTGGTTTGAGTTTCAGGTTTGTCAACCAAATCAGAGACGATCACACCAGCCACAGCCATCATTCTTTCAACACAACCCCTCCTTCATACACAATGTGGCTGCATAAGGGTCCTCTGGCAGCAGAACTGAATCCACTGCAGGAAGCGCTCTGTACAGGACCACAAGGGGAGGGAGGTGTTTGGGCAGGGCACGAGTAAGCCAGGGGAGCCTTTGCTCCATGACACTCTCCATTTCCAGACTGCTACAGAGGAATATGTCCAAGATAGCAATGGCCATCCAGTAGCAACTGTAATGTACTCCTTCCAGTCTCCCTATGCAATCTTCTTGCACTGAGTCCAACAGCACAGCATGGAACCTTGTCCCCATGGGGTGGGGTGCTCTGATCCCTAGCATCCTTCTGTGCCTTACCCGTTATGGGCTTGATTCTCCTCTCATTGCAACTTCATTGGACTAAGAGTCTAACTGTACTTTCAAACTGATGTAAGTAAAGGTGATGAGACCCCAGTTCTTTCTCCTTAAGTAATAACGCCTGTTCTGATTGAATCTAATCAAAGAAATTAAACTTGGGAGAAATTAGGCCCAATATGGGAAAAGTCACTGGAATAAAAAGTATCTAATTATAAAAGAGAACTTATTAGAAAACAAAACTACAGCACAGCTTAAAAAAACACAACAAAATAAGAACTGAGCTACTGTTTCTTTCCCTTTTGGCCTGTTTTTCCCCAGGAAAGAGAAAAAAAATACAGGAAATTAAAAAAGAAATTCAAACTTCAATTATTTACATTTTTTTAAATTGCTCTTTGCAAATAATTGCCATTAGTTGAATATAAATAATGATGATCATTACATTTGTGAAAAATATTTTAGGCTGTTTGATCTATGTATGCATTGCTTTTTTATTCTGAACTGCAAATACCCATGTATGCCAGGTTTCAGCTCAGGGGAATCTGGAAACATCTCACCTCTGTACCAAAAAACATTTTTGGTGAGCACTCCCGTTTTTCAATAGTTGCCTGTTTACAGCAATCAGTTTTCAAGAGTTAATGTCTGGATTGCTTTATTTCTTCCTTTCTCCTCCCTCCATCCACTAAAATATGAAAAAACAGTAGAGCCCAATTGTGTGAGGTGTTGAGATATCTTATCTATGGCAGAAAAATGGGCCTGTCTTAAAATGCATTAGCTGCTAATAGGAGTTTTAGATAGGCAAGTTTAGGCTTAAATCATCCTAAAGTTGTGCAGTCAACCCCAGGGTAGATGGGGCTGGATCCTATTTGCAGAGTCTCAACATGGCCAAATGGATGCCTATACATGTGCTCCGACGAATTCGGATTAGAACGCATCAGAGCAGACTTGAGGAGTCTCAATTAATCGAGCCTGCTGGAGTGTTCTAGTTAGAATGCTTCAGCGTCTCCTGTATTCAGAGTCCTGCATTTCAAACTGGTGCGGGGGGGCTCACTGAATGAGCTTTACTTAAAGCGCCCCCAAGGCCATTTTGAAATGCAGAACACTGAATACAGAAGACACTGCGACATTTTAATTACAGTGGCTCCCGAGAGCCCCCTCACCCTGGAGTACATGTACAGGAACCCCAATGGGAGCCCAAAGGTGCTCAACACCAGTAGTGTTAATGATGGGTGGATAATGGGCATCAGCCTTCCGCACCAACTCAAAGGGGGCACAAGAATGACGGCTGCAGCCAGCCTGGTCCCTGTTACCACTGCCACCTAGGGCACAGACCTAGTTACATCTCTGCTTACCATCTCAAAGGAGCTATTATTCAGCATCTTGAGGGAAGAGGGAGGCTTTTAGAAGCAGATTCTCTCACCCTCACTCACAATGAACAGTAGTTATAATGGGGCTCATGGTCATGAAGTAAGATGCTACTTGGTAAGAGTAAAGATGGCAGAATGTAACCCTGAGTCTCCATTCCAGCTGAGATGTGTAAAAAAATTCTCCAAAGCAGCATTATTTTTTAAAGTACCTCAATTTTGCTAAAACCACTCAAAATTATTATATTTACATTATTCTCTGACTTTCAAATTGAGCTCATTAAAACTAATCTTCATCAACATTATAATAATAATAATTGGCACATAGATTGATAGGTTGTATATGCAAAGTTCCAGCCAGAAACAATTAGACTGGGATTTATTTTATTTTAGAACATCTTAACCAGGGTCCGCAGTTGGGCACTGCTCTAATAAAACGAATGCAATGTGAATATACCAAGTGAGTCAGCAGGTTATATAATTGATTTGCTATATTTTGCCTGTATTCAAGAAGTGCTCTTTGATCCTGGCAAATGATAATCTTATTTCTAGCAATTTTTTTCTTGTGTGAATGCTTCTATTAAGGCAGCTTGAATCAATAACTATAGGGCAAACACTCTCCTAAGACAGAGGTGATAAAGTAGAAGACAGAGCCGCGCTGTGATCTGTCCTAAAAAGGAATCTGCTTTCAACCTTTTGCTAAAAAAAATTGTTTACTGAATTGTTGAAGTTAGAAAGTAATGAAAAAATGCCAAATATACAAGAGACACTTAATCACTTTCATTATCCTAATATTCCTATAAAATTCAGTTACCTTTTAGTGCTAACAGAATAAACTCTGTGTTGCTTCTCATGATAGGAAAACAATAATAGAACCCTTGGCTATTACTAGAAAGAACAGAGTATTAGAAGAAACAGAGCATTAGATATACTGAGTTTGTCTACTCAGAACATGCAATAAAAATAATAAATTGGTTGTACTGAATCCTGTTTAGTTATTTTAGTGAAAGTCAGCATTGAAGATTACCTCATTGTGAAATAAGAGCACTGTAGTTTGCCATAGTGTATACCACAAACCCCCCCATCCTAAATAAATACATAAATGGCTGAGTTATAAATATTAGTGCTCAAAGTTAAGCTCCAACTCCATGTTTAAAAACCTGAATACGAGGCCTAATTTTGCAAAGGGTTGTATACCCACCCACTGAGTTAATGGAAAAAGAGGATGTGGCCATAATAGAAAAAACAATTCATAATGTACTTGCAGGAAGTGGGCAAAGTACCTAGACTATCTTGATTCTGGTACTTCACTTTAAGCCCTTGAATTTGCAACTTTAATATTCTTTACATTACTTTTTCTGCATAGAATTATAGTCACATGTAGACACAAACTTACAGAGTCTGAATAATTTTGACCCTCATGCTGCTGTTTCTTCTTGTTAAGTTTGATCCAACTTCTCTGTTTTTTCAAAAGCAGAGACTTTGCTAGTTAAAACAAAGGGAGATTAAAGCAGCTGAAACTTTTGAAATAACACAACAGAAAGACCTGTATCATTACTCTAGTGGTTGTTCCGTTTTGACAATAATTCTGTTAGATCTTATAACCAAATTGGTAGGCACCAAATGAATTCAGAGGCTGCTGGTAACCCTTCTTCACTTCAGACCTGATCCCATGAGGTGCTGATTAGTCTCTAGTACTACTGACCTCACCTCTGCAGGTGCCTAAATATAGGCATCACAAACCCCACTATGGTTCATGGGGTGTCATGCCTGTTTCTTTGAGTTTGTTTTACTGATATGGCACATGTATATATACCTATACGTTCATCCTTCCTGGGCGAAGACGACTGCATCCAGCGGGGGGAGGGGATGGAAGAAGAGAGAAAAGAAGGGAAGAAAAAGGAAAGAAGAAAAGAGGAAAGGAGAAAGAAGGAAAAGGAGAAAAAGGGAAAGGGAAGAGAACAAAGGGAGGGCGTGGAGGCTAGGTCACGTGAGTACATACGTGACTTATAAGTCCAATCTTTGCTTTGAACAAATCTGCTCCAGCAGGTGCAGGAGAGCAATGAGGGCTGGATACGGGAGGTTTTGGATACAAAAACCTCCCGTATGGCACATGTATCCTCTACAGATTGGTAGCACCAACGCTTACCGTCCTTACCGTTATATGCATTGCAGTATTTGATATAAATGTAATTTTAATATATCTTTATATGTTAGCCAAGACTGGTGGGGTAGTGATTAATCTTTAGTGTTCCTCACCTATCCACACTTGGAAGAGGTAATTGCTGAGAATTCGTACTTGACACAAAGTGTTTATTCATCTCCCTTGTGGCCAGTGGTGATGCATAAGGGGTGCATGTGCACCCCAAGAGTGCTGGTGCGCCCCCTGACCGGCTGCGCTTGCCACTTAGGTGATGGGCAGGGGTGGCAGGCGGGAGCACTGGTGCCCCCCTTGCAAGCGCCAGCTGATCACTGTGATCGCTGCAGCCACTTACAGGAGTGGCTGTGGCTGCTTCTGGGAGTGGCTGCAGTGATTGGCCGGTGCTTGCTCCCAGAAGCGGCTGCAGCAATTGGCCACAGCAATCAGCTGTCACAAGATTGCCTGCAGGGGACTCCCTCGTCAGTTGGCAGGACTGGTCGGGGGGGGCATGTGCCCCCCCAAACTAAGGCGGCACCAGTTGCCCATGCTTGTGGCCATGCCCTGAGGCACAGACCCTTCCAGACAATGTTGAATTTATAATTTAAAAGAAGGGGGCCATAAGAATAACACCTGGCTGTTCAGACTATTGGGGGAAGGACATTGGATTAGTGCTTTGCATGTGTGAAAAGATGCAAATATTCTCCTGGTCTTAATTAGATCAGGAAGAATTTCTGCTCTGGTAAATGCATACACCTTTGGGAGGGCAGGAAGTTATGTGCATAGCATAGTCCTGCTGTACAAGAATCCAAAAGGGGACATGTGTAAATGGCTTGATAAGAAACTATACTTAAGCTGTGCCTTGGTAGAAAGGTATCATTCTTAGCCTTCCTTGATACAGGGAAGCCAGGGGCTAAGTAAACCAAGCTGGCAAGAGAAATTGCAGGAGGCCCTGATGGACAGATCAGAGGCAGGGGCTGCTTTTTAATCTGCTCAGATTTAGGGTGCAGGATAAGGGCAGGTTATTGTTCTGATATTTCTTTGTTTATTTATATCTGTCTATATTTCAACATATGGTTACTGATTTCTTAAGCTTGTTCTTGTTTTTCATAATAAATTGTTTTGTTAGTTATCTTCTTAACCCATTTTTTTGACAGTGATAATTTTGATTCCAGAGCATTTGACAATATAGGCAAGCCTCTTCTAAAGAAGGGGGAAATAATCCATCTTTTCTGAGAGCATGACTGGACAAGAATGCAATTCTTCTAGTTAGCCAAACCTCCAGTGCTAAGAAGCTGGCAATGGCACCTTGTGCATCTGGCCTGATTTTCAGTGGTCAAGCGGCAGATGGCAGGGAGGGGTTTGGGGCAGAAGGGCCACCTTGAAGGCGTGAGAGCACCCTGGGAGTGTCTCTCAGAGGCACACTTGGCCACATTTTAGGCATGTCACAATAAATTTAGATACTTTACTGTATGCAACTCCGTTTGAAAATTTTAAGGATTTTAGGCCAGATCCTACTCCCACGGACAGCAGCAGCAGCAGCAGCAATGAACCCATTAAGTGCATCTGTAGAGCTGCTAATGGCTGTGAAAGACCTGACCCTACAAGGTCCTTTTGTATGCCTCAGTCAGTAGAAGCAGAGGAAAGTCAGCCCCTCATTTGAAGGGTCCAGCATTAGCAGTTGGGAAGAAATGCAAACATTAACCTGAGCCCAGGTCTTGGCTGGTAGAAGATCTGGGAAAAGTACTCTTGAACCAATATCTTATGATAGAGATTACCTTAGAAAAGAACCAAGAAGCTGTCTCGGCTACAAGCTCCAGGTCTAGCTTCCGTCTCCGTTCCCCACCTCCTCCAGATGACAGAGAGGAAATGAAGGAAAAGGAAGAGTGTAAAAAGGACAGTGTGAAGGCAGTGAATCTGATGCTCCTTTTCTCTGGTTTATAAGAAGCTGTTCTTTTGCAAACGTGACTGATGTAGAGCGGCTCTCAGTGACATGTACAGGTAAAGGCGCCATGGGATCTAATGCGTGATCCACACAATTGTGCCTCCTACCATGTCGCACCTGCACAGGAGGAGGCATGATTGTGGGATTAGATCCCATTGCACCCTATTGCCAGTGCAGGGGAAGCCCAATCCTGCAACAGCAAGAAGCTCCCACAGCTGGAAGCCCCTCAGTTGAGGGCTGCTAGGTGTGGGGCTGCCCCGTGCAACCCCATAGCTGGGAGACAGCTGCTGCGATCTCCCAGCCCCAGGGGTGCATGGAGGTCTCCCAGGGCTAGGAGCCCTCCCAGCAGCACCAGGAGGCACACTGTTGGGACCCACCATCCACAGCTGCAGGACTCAGAGTTGGCAGCTGCTGGGGCAGTCCCCTGCTGGTGGACTCCCAGCTCCAGCTGGTCATGGTGCATCCCTGTGGCTGGGAACTCCTCCAGCTGACAAGGCTCTCCGCCACAGAGGAGACCCTGCTACACATGCAAATTAAAACTCAATACCAGCCAGAGTTTTTTAGGTCTAGCTTTATAACGGGTCAGAGCTTTTTATGGCATGATAGGTACTTTGCATATGTAGCTTGTCTCAAGGTAATTGTCCAATTACCCAGTGAGTTGGGTGATACCTGTAAGGTGTAGAGAGGGCCTGAAGTAAATCCAGAGTCAGACCACTGAAGTAAATTAAGTTAAACTGATGTGAACAAGAAGAGAGTGAGAAGACAGGCAGAAACATACTGTAATATGAGAAGTGCACGTGAGCAGGTTGGGAGCAGGCCAACAAGTTATCCTATGCCCTTCTTGTCTCCCTGTGGCACTCCACAGCACCTTCCAAATATGCACCAATTGGACCAAACATTCTGGAAGAAAGAGTCTGAAACCACAATTCAGTTATAAGCTTTTTCTTTTTAGAATTCAAGCTTACAGTTATCTATGCCTACTATATTCATAATTACATTTAATATCTGCATACAAAAGCTATGTAAAAATTATTTTTCTTCCCCCAAATATACAAATTTTTTCCTCGGATAGTTTAAAACATTTGTGATAACAGAATTTTTTCTTTTAATATACTTTAGGCTGAAAAAATATTACCAATCTAGCATATCACTTAACACTGTTTTCAAAAAAATACATCATTCAAAGTACTTTGTCTTTTATTATACTGTGTAATGTTTGCCTTTCCCTCAGGGCATGAAACAAAAAAGGAAAAATACAAAAAAGGAAGGAAGGGAAAAAGAACCCAAAACAAAAAAGGCCTCCTACAAAGCCTCCAAAAAAATCTCCAAATCTCCAAGCCAACTACTACTTCTTTAAAACAAACAAACAAACAAACAAACAAAAACTCTATATATATCACCAAGGACTAATTTGGTGTATTTATAAACAGATTAAAAATGAAGTGTATTAAGGAAGTATGAAAAAAGATAAAGAGATGACAGTGTGTCAGCTAGTTCATGCCCTGATATTATCTATTTCTATACCAACATTAACTGTGTCATTAAATAAAGTGTCTTTTAATGTTTTACATTGTGCTCAGTAATTTACATGAATTTAATCTACACCCTGGTGCTGATGCAGATTTACATTTGATTGTCTTGTGCATAAATAGGGTTAGCTTGTAAAGTAGGTAAACTGTGCAACGGACGGTCACAAACAACTTATTACCTGCACAATATTGCTTTTTGAAGGTGTCATCAGTCGAGTGGATACACACAAGAAATGCATACTCTTTGCTAACATTTATACAACACGGTAAAACTTTGTGATAAGGCCAAACCTTTTTTTTTTTTTTTTGTAAGTTTTAAAGCAAAATTACACTGTTGTAAAAATGTGCTCTCAAATGTTTTGATTCTTTAAGTGAAAAATAAATCACTATTACACTAGAATAAAATTTCTCTGTATAAAATCTAAATATGGATTATATTTAGTAACTTCAGAGGGAACATCTGATAATCATTTCCAGATTGTCACGCTAACAGGACAGTTTAAGAGCTTGTCTTAGATCCTGCTACACCTCAGTGAAAAGGCAAGTGTTGGACACTTTGAAGTGCTCTCCCAGTAAGAAAGAGAAGAATGTACCTTGGTTGCTGATTTGATTCTGTCAATGAAAAAGGTTTAGCCTTAGAAATGCTGGCTACGTCTCAAAACCATAAGACTGATTTTTATAATTTATGAGGCATGCAGCAAAAGTCAATATGACACATACAAGTTAGAGTCCAATAGCATAAAAATACATCACTAACAATGACATGCTCTGCTTGTGATCAGTGGCCTTAACTAAGCAGATTCCTGATACAAAAGTTTCCTCCTCTGATCAGTGCTCTTTTTTCTCTGGCACCTGCCTCTAAAGAAGCAAGCATTTTGCTCAAGAATGATTTTGGACCATGGAGGTCTGTCTCTAACAATAGCTATGTTTTGGCAGAGTGTAAACAAAAATCATCAGCACACCATGTGTACATCTTTATAAATATAACTTAATCGAGATTCCAGATGAAATGAGTAAGATCTAAATGTGTATGTTGTTCAGGGCAAATGCCTAAAGATGGCAGTGATCAATCTGGTTTGACAGGAAGGATCTTCATGAAAAGATCCATTTGCTATATACCTAGACCACAGAGCAAAAGTGAGAGAAACATGGCACCATCAAAAAACAAGACTATGGACTACACTGAGAAGATCAGGTTTCTTGAACTGAGTGAGAAGGCCAGATCCTACAAACCCCAGTGATCCAAGTACTTACTACTGTGAGAAATCACAGTAATGTAATGTCTGCTACTCAGAGTAGTCTCTCATCCTGCACCAACTTGGCACTGGCTGCTTACATAAGTAAAGCATGTGCATAAGTCTTTGCAGGATTGAGTCTTATGTCTGGTAGCAAGTTTACAGGATCGGCTGCCTCTATAAGATCTATTTCTGCTCTCATGCTTTTGGAAACCAGGAGCAACATCACAGAAACAAATGAAGTCACACAATATAGAACTGGTATGAGATCTGAATCAGGCCTGTGGATTTCTCTAGATGAGGTCTGTTGAATTTGTGTTTGGCTGAGGCATACTAGTAATTCACCGCAATGAATCTGTGCAGATCCCATGACTTTAATATAAAAAGTTTAAAAAAATATTAGTATATGTACTCTTTGTTTAAAGCACTGGCCAACCTTTAGAGAGTTGGTTGCCTAACATTTAGGCACTTAAATCTATGTTTAGTCACCTAAATAAAGGTGGACTGATTTTCAGAATATTGAGCAACCACAACTCCCATTTAAGTCAACATCTTGGAAAGTCAGGCCACTTATTTGGGTGTCTAAATACAAATTAGGTGCCTAATTCCAGGTACCTAATATCATAGACTGCTAAATCTAACAGTTTTAAATTCTGTTTCTTTGCTTGTTATATTTCATAGAGGGCAGTTTTATGGAACAGCAGCTATCTTAATAGCAGCCAATGTGTATAGTGTTTATTCTCAGTGCTGGAGCAGACTGCTAGTTTATCAGTGCATTTTGAGTTCTTTCATCTCTGAAACTTTCCTGAGTCAGTCTAATTTTTTTTTTGTACAACTGATCTTTTCTCTGCTATTTACTCTGAATAGCTTGTGTCATCAGTCTGGCCCCAAAACCTTGAGATAGTTTTAAAAAATTGTGGATTCCTTTTTGTTTGTCTGATGTTTTTTGAACATTTTGATTTCATGTTTCTAAGCTTTCGTCCTACAATCAAAGGGACTAGAAACTTTGTTTTTAATCAGCACTGAGATTCTCATGTAACATCATTTCTGGAATAGGGATTTTAAGAAATACACAAGAAATCAAATTGCTTGTAATAAATCTGTATGGGGGCTTCTAGTTAAAAGGGTAGTATTTTCACTCCATTAGTTTCAAATACTTGTAAACTAAATTGGAATCTTAAATAACCTTAGAAAAGAGTGAAATTCTTACTGGCATCAACACTACTTCCACATTCAGATTAACGGCAAGGTAGGACGACTTTGAAAGGCATTTTTGCTTGCCAGTTTTGGAAAACAGAAGCAAGAAATGGATTGACAATTGTATTTAATTTCTAGTGGTATCCGACATTCTACCTCATTTGACCATAATCTGCGCAACTGCTTTTCCTTTAATTTAGGTGATTTATAGTCTGCTAATTTATGCAAGTTATGATCTGCTCATGTAAACCCTGACTCATGTACTTAACTGTACTTATTGGCTGTATGGATAAAACTCATCTGATTAACAGCTTGCAAAACTGATCAATTAGTTTCATTATTTGTTTGGGCTTTGCTGAGAAGTGCTCAACATTTTTCTGAGCTATGATTGCAAGATCCATTGCTGTCCTGTAAGTCTTACTGCAAAGAATCTGAGGACAGATGTCATTAAAATATTTGCTTTGAGGAAAGATGGAAGAATGACAGCCAGTGAGAATAACAATTAAGGGGTAATGTTCAATGACTTGGCTTTCCAAGAACCTGCAAAAAAGGCACCTCTGTGTTTTACACTCATGTGAGTGATGAGTATAACCATGTGACTGCTAATAGTGATGTTCATGACTCACTGCAGATGCCAAAATGCAGGTAGAAATGGAGGCTGGAATTCAGCCTTGCTAAAAAATTGTCCCTTAGTATTTAAAATGCTTTCTTCCCTGATGGAGAGAGAGTGGTGAAACACAATTTTAAATTCCCCTTGTTTTCTTTCCACAGAGAGTTTTCCTAAGAACAGTCTTTAGGGGGAGATGATAAGGGGGTAGAGTAAAATATACAGGGTAGATTAGAGCTATTAGCTTTGAATGTCATCATACCCATCATAATACTATCTCTTGAGATGGGCAGAAAAGGATATCCCAATTCCGTTCTTTTTTATTAGCAAGTGAATGCACAACTCAGAGAGGAAACGTGGAACAATTCTGAGGGTGAATAAATCTCCAAGTTCTCAGGAAAAGGAGGATCCTTCTGATATGTTACACTTAACCCAGAAGAATCACCTAGCATAAAGTTCACAGAAGTTAGGAAAATTACCCTTGAAAAAAGATGAACAAAAAAGAGGATTCTCTGCCCATAATGCCCTTTATGTAGGGCCCAAAATATGCTAATGCCAAGAGAACTGGCTGACAGACTTCAGCAGCAGGACATCTTGTTGTTGCTCAGTTCTGCTCCCGTTAGTACAGTTAGTGGAAATACATGATCTCAGGGTATTGAGAATTGAGTCAATCAAACTCAAAATGCACCTAAAAGGGACAAGCAATACGTTCAAGAAAGATTTTGAAGTTTCTCTTATGTAAATTTACCACAGAATACTGTCAAGCAACAGTATTACTGGGAGACAGCTATACAGTTTTGAGGATAATGAGTAATAAGGTGCTTTCGGCTCTACTTGGAGATAACCATCACAAACTTTTCTTTTTCCCTGTAGTCCTTCTGCTACCATTCACAACCCTGAATAACTCTGGGCAAATCCTGGAGTCATTATGAAGGGCTCACTTCTACTGAACAATGAGCAACCATAAACTAACGGCTTTTGGTATCTCTTGAGAAGAGCTCAACCATTCACAGGACCAAGCCTCAGTCATTATTCTAGCATATCTTCCTGTAAGTTTTAACTAAGTAAGAACTGAAGGATTTTCTCTTCATTTTGTAAAAGTATATAAAAAAAGCCAACTCATCCTACACGTTCTATTATTAAAAGATTTGATTTTACAGGGCAATGTATCCCCTGTAATAATCCCAAGGCAATGGTGCAATCATGGTGAGGATGAAATTATTAAATCATAATGGTGGTGGTAACACAAAGAACTAGAAACTGTCTCTCATTAAATGGTCACTTCTGCCCTGCATAATGAGGTAATACTGAAAAAAAACATGGCAGGGTCAAAAGAATATTTACTTTGCCTCGCAGGCCAATTTGTGTTTGGCCACTTCAAATTATCTCCCAGCTTCTCCAGGCAATGATGGATGTGAGCTGGTGACCACTTACGTGCTGGTGAATGAGACTGGTTTGTTTGCATTTTCACTGTTAAACTGTCAAAGCTTTCACAGCAAAGGACTGAAGAACAAACTGCAATAGTCACAAGTACCCGCATCAAAGGGATGTTTTCACCCATATCTATACAATTCCCCCCCCCCCTCACCTACCAGCTTACTCACAACCAACTTCCGGAAACAGACAAAAGGAAACAGCATGCTCCAAACTGAATAAATAAAAATCATTTGAGTGCCCCTTGGAACGATGTTGTGGATACACTTTGGTATGTATTCAGGAGATGGCATTCCAGACTCCTTTCCCAGTCCCCCATCTTTTGGATTTCTT
>NW_017729006.1:3961296-3969959 GCF_001723915.1 Gavialis gangeticus
CAAAACAGAGAGAACAAACAAACATGGTAAGAGCTAGGCAATGGAATGAAATGACAGCCAGTAGTGCGATAGAAATTCTGAGGACCCCATCAGTCTTTCTAATCCTCAAACACTTCCAAGAACAAAGGAGGAAAAAGTTCTGTGGGGCATTCCACCTTCATGTGCAGGAAACGGCTGGCATGGCAGGCTCCAATCATTCGTAGGTCTGTCACTTTCATCAGCAGTTTTGGCCAAAAATGTGCAACATGATGTTTTCTGTAGTTAATGTAGTGTTCAAATGCCAGGAGGAAACTCTCCTGACATTTTTCTATCCTCTCAACACAGACAAGACCTGGGCGATCTGTAGGTAAAAAGAGAATTAATATTGCTATGCAGTTGCATTAATATACTCTTAATACAATTCAGGAGGGGAAGGATGATTTTACAGTTAGGCAAAGGACTGAGATGCAGAATATCAGGGCAACTTCTTGTTTCTGATACAGGCTTCCTGTGTGACCTTGATCATGTTACTTAACCCCTCTGTACACCAGTCTTTTATTGGGAAGATGAAGATAGCAATACTTCCTGTCTCTTGCTCTTCATGGTTTTTTTTCCCCCAATTGAGAATATAAGCTGTTTATACAGTGTCTGCTTATGAGTATATGTAATGCTTAACACAATGGATCCTGGCTGAGCTCACTAGGTCCTACTGTAATACAATAATACGCTCCTTTTATCAGAAGTCTAAACAACAGTTTTCTCCTGCCCTGCTAGCTGCAGCCTTAATACCTCCACCTCTGATGGGAAGCAAAACCCCAGGAATTGCAATAAATGAATTTGGCAGTTCAACAGGCAGTTATCCCTCTAAAACAAACAGTGTACTTCCCTTCCAATAAATCTAAAGAGGTCATTCATTCTTCATTTATCATGGCATTGGAAAATAGAGACCCAAATGTCTCTATCAGGAATATCAAGTGCTCTATTGTGATACATATGAATATTCAGAAAGGTGCCAAAACTTGTCAGCTTTAGCCTTAATTAAGGTAAATCCTTGCCCTATGTATTATGCAGAACCCAGCATTTAAAGTGTTCTAAAAACTAAAGCCTTGCCAGGTAGGTCATTGCTCAAGAATGGAATCTCTTTTTTGGACTGTCATAGCTTGTAAAAATACTTTTATAACACTTTTGCTCTGAGGCAGCAGGAAAGAAACATTCTGGGAAACAAACTGAATATCACTGTGTGCCTACATCAGTTAATTCAGAGCCTCACTGATATCCCCAGCATGGTGAGGTATAGAAGAATCCCCAAGTGATGACTTCCAAATCAACAGACAAAATATTGTCAAGCTACAAGCTACAAATTTGAAAAGGCAAATCAAAACAGAGCTGTGATATTAAAGGCCAGGTTGAAATGCACCTGACTCATATACCCAGCCTTGTGTATAGCTGCTCCTGGCACTGCAGCAAAAGAGCTTGAGATTTAAGGACCTTACCATAAAGATGACTGACACTGTGTTATCTTTCAGTTATTCAGGGAATATTGGTCCAGATGCAGCTGTTTCTTAATACCTTTGCAACAATCAACCAACTTCAGACTGTTATGTTGTGTGGCAAAGTTTCAAGACCAAAGGCACTTTTAAAGAGAGACCTGTGGCAGATACCATGGAACAAAAATGTATACAGACATGGTCATAAAGCCTTGGTGGTACCCAACACTCTTTGTTCTCACCTGATGACATGAGCAGCACAGCCTGAAGAAGGGCGACCTCAGTGTCATCCAAGTTAAATGACGACAGCGACATGCCCAGGTCAAAGATGGCATCAGACACTACGCCAAGACCTCCGTTTTTTAGCTGGCCCCTCGTCACCGCCATCTCCCCATTTAGAGTTAATGTCTCGCTCTCGGGGTCATAACGCACTGCTGCTCTGAGGGACATTATTTCCATGCAGCAGCCTTTCAGAAGGATTATCTGGTCTTCACATGGCAGCTGCAGAGATCACAATTGATAATGAAACTCTGCAATTTGTGGGGCCTCAATCATTAGTTTTAAAAATAGAGTGACATCTATGATCATGCAGTTTCATTCTACAAAATATATTATAGTCCCATAACAACACATATTGTTTTCTTAACAAGATATTCACAATTATGAATAACAAATCCAAAAAGCTCCTCTTCTATCTTGCAGTTTGAGACTCCCTTTAAAGTCAATGTCTATCTATTGATACTAGTGACATGAGTGCAATGTTATGCTGGTGGAATTGGGAGCAGAATTTAGGATTAAGGCATGTTGCATGGTTCTTCTTTTTCTTAGTGCCCACAAGGCAGGGCAAGATGAGAAGCAACTGTAGCTGTTTCTCTGTGATAGTCTTGAACTCACACCCATATGGAGTAAATTTAATCTGGTACAATACTTGTTGAGTTGATGCATTGCTAGCAGAGGTGAAAAGCAGTGTTTTGTGGACAAAGAATTTTAAACACATAGCTAGCGGCACGGGAAAATGGTCTAGACATATATAGTTACTTCTGCAGTGCTGCCAGCTTCAGGTGCAAAGCGTCTGATACATAAGAAAACCGACTCATCCTAGTCAGCAGGTCAGCTTCCCTCTGTGTCAGTCGAATGTGAAACTTCTCCTTCCTTACATCCCTTAACTACTCTCTTATGGTCCCCCCATTTTCTCTCCCATCTCTCTACCACAGGGGGCAAGGATCAGTCCCTCCAGATGTATGGGATACTCCTACCCGACAGACCAGTGAAAGATGCAATCTGCATGGAGCATGGGCTCCCCAAGCTGCCACTGATGCCTGTACTGGCCTCAGAAGACATCTTCCATCAGTAGCATACAGCTGTGGGAGATGGGAGCTGCAGCAGTTCCCTCATTCTGTTCTGTTCTACACTTACGCCTTGTTCCTCACTGTAGGATCACAGCTCCTTCCAGAAGAGCAGTGAACAACCTGACTAGCATTTGTCACATGGTGGCTTATCTCATGCTGTCCTGCAGGGGTTGAACTGAATTACCAGTGAAGTGTTCATCTCACTGGCCCTCTCTTGGTCTCACACATAAACTCACCTTTAGTCCCTAAATCAGCCATGAGCAACTATGTGCACTTTCATTTGCAACATCTGGCACAGCCTTAGTCAAACTGAAGATGTTACCTACTGTGATACTGTTCCATTCACCTGTGAAACTGGATCTGAATAGAAACTGCCCAATTTATTATTGTTGCCCAAACTGAGGGAAAGGCAATAGGTAAACAGTATAAGCACTGAACAGTAAATTCAATATTAAAAATTCTTCTTAATTATCTAGGGCTAGGCTGTCCCTGTGAGGGAGAGGGGCTATGCCACAGCAGGACTCTGCTGGCAGAAGTCACAGGGCTAATAGGAAAGAAGAGGCCCTTTAATCAGGTCAGCGCTGGTGGTCAGTGCAGGGTCATGGAGGCCTGAGCCTTCCCCCCATTTCTCTGTCTCCTTTGTGGAGGTTAGCAACACTGTTAGCCTGATCCACCCTGACAACCGTGACTGCCATTGTGTCTGGACTTAGGGCAGGAGCCTATAGAGGAAGAAAAGGTTTATTTTTGCAGACAGTACACAGCAATAGTTCAGCCCATGTGGTATTGTCTGTAACCTAAATAAAAAAACATGGGTTTTTATAAAAAAAAAAAAAAAAAAATATATTGCTTCAATGGGACTGCAGCCCTTTCAAGCAGGAAGAAATGCCTGCCACTTCCCTTATGCCACAGCAGCAGTTATGTGATAACCCTGCTGTCCTATTCCTCCGTGTCCACTGTGTACTCTCAGTCTACTGTCAGACACCAGTATGTGCTGTGCAAAGTTTAAGAAGTGGCTCAGCTGCTCAGAACGTCTAATCTTCTCAGACTGTATCGTGTGCCAAGGGCCTGCCCAGCTATTCCTCACTTCAATTCTTCGTCTTTGCCACACTCTTCACTGTGACACAAGTGGTCCTCTGTAACTAGGAGGGTAGATGTTGGATGCATATTATAGTTGGTTGTCTGTCTGGCCAGATTTTCTGAATCAGAACAACTACGCTGGAATGTCACTGCAACTTCCCACCAGCAACCACTGAATTAGGGTAGGCAGCTTCCTTTAGACAATGTAGTGCTGCAACAAGCTCCCTGGTTTCTGGGTTCTCTGTATTTTTAAATCCTTATGCCTGGCCACTGTTTCATGCTTTCCTGGCTGATTGAGTGAGTCCTGCAGTTGGTCAAGGAAAGCTATGAACACTGCCAACTATTGCTATTTACCTCACTCTATTCTGAAGGGTCCAGAGGAGGTGAAGACCGTGAATGGATATAAACAGTTCTCTTTGAAAGACCTTAGGGACAGAGCCATCAGTCAGGGAAAAAGCACGATGATGTGCCCACCCTCAAACATCTTCCCTGAGTGATGTTTCCTGTGTGAGGGTATCCAATGAACTCCCTCAGCAGGGTCAGTCATTATCAATGCCATTCTCTTGGCACTGAATCAGGGAACCTAGTGCTGTTCTGCAGCGGAGGATAGCACTGAGGCATTCTTCAACTTTTGGGGAGAATAATTTCTGCCTAAATCTTCCACATTTCTGGATCCCAGGGAACTTGTAGGTGTATTTTTTCTACAAGATCCAGCCTATAATTGGGATTACTTTCTTATAAGCAAACAGAAAAATCATTGACTGCAGAGGATAAAAAGGTGGTTAGCTGTGTTGCTGTGTTAGTTTCTTAGGGCCTTGTTACACACTACTCTAACCTGCTCAGAAGCTGATAGGTCTTAGTGCTAGCTCAAGTCTGGAACAGTTGCACTTTCAAGCTAAAAACCTTCTCCGACTCTCCCAGACCTGCACAGATGCGACTTGCCACTAGAGGGCTGGTGAGCCAGGACAGGCTCACATCCGTGATCTGGGTAGGGGTGCGTGAGAATGGGTTTGGTAGGTGGGGGACACACATGAAATGGGGAGGTGGAGAGTGAATGGGATGGCGGGGGAAATGAAACGGGAGGTGGAAAGCAAGCAGGAGTCATGGAAGGATGGTGAAATGAGGGAAGTCAGTCACTGAAGAATAAAATAAAAAGAAGTAAAAAAAATTTTAAAAGAAATAAAGAGGAAGTAAATTAAAGAAGGTCAAATGTTTCAATAGGCTGTGGCGTGGGAGGTGCCGGTTGTGCTTCACGGGGTGGCTGGGAGGTGGGAGTGGTGAGGGAAGATGCTTTTGGGGAAGCTACTGTCCCTGCACTGGGAAGGAAGCCCCAGCTCATGGGGACCTGATCCAACCCCATACCTTGTTTTACATGGGACTTGGGGGGAACAGGTGTTAAGAGCTCCAGGAGCTGCCTAAAATTAATCTGTAACAAGGTCTTTAGCAAAGACAGGAGGAGGGGACAAGTGGCCCTCCTCCTGTTCCTTTTCCTTCCATATAGATCCCTCTCGTAGAATCATAGGGCTGGAGGGGACCCTGAAGGATCATCGGGTCCAGCTCCCTGTATGAGCAGGAAAGACATCTGGGGTCAGATGACCCCAGCCAGGTGACTGTCCAGTTTTCTCTTGAAGACCTCTAGGGTAGATGATTGCACTACCTCTGGGGGGAGCTTGTTCCATAGTCTGGACACCCTAGTTGTAAAGAAGTTTTTTCCTGATGTTCAGCCTGAAATCATCTTCTAGGATTTTGTGGCTGTTGTTTTTTGTTTTCCCCAAGGGTGCCCTGGTGAACAGTTGTTCACTGAGCCCCTGATGTACACCTCTGATATAGCAGTAAGCTGCAATCAGGCCCCCTCTCAGCCTTCTTTTCTTTAGGCTGAAGAGTCTGAGCTCCCTCAGCCTCTCCTCATATGGTTTGCCATGCAAGTCCCTGATCATGCGGGTGGCCCTTCTTCGGACCCTTTCGAGATTTAGCATGTCCTTGTTGAAGTGTGGCGCCCAGAACTGGACACAATACTTCAGCTGCGGCCGCACCAATGCTGAGTAAAGCAGGAAAATCACTTCTTTGGATTTACTGGAGACGCATCGATTGATGCATGCCAGGGTTGTATTGGTCCAAGCGGCTACAGGATTGCATTTCTGGCTCACATTCATGCTTGGGTCTATTGTTACCCCCAGATCCCTTTCATTTGTAGTGCTGGTCAGGTTAGCGATGCCCAGCCTGTAGGCGTGCTGAGGGTTTTTCCTTCCCGGATGCAGCACTTTGCATTTCTCTACGTTGATCCTCATCTGGTTCTGTTCTGCCCAACGTGCCAGCCTGTTTAGGTCTGCTTGTACCTGCAGCCTATCTGCGGATGTGTCCGCACAACCCCATATCTTGGTGTCGTCCGCAAACTTGGCCAATGGGATTTTCACCCCCTCATCCAGGTCGTTGATGAAGATATTGAACAGCACTGGGCCAAGTACCGACCCCTGGGGTACACCACTGCCCACATCTCACCAGGATGACACCGACACATTTGCTTGGACTCTCTGTCTTACCCTGCAACCAGTTTTGCACCCATTTGATGGTCCCGCAGCTGAGCCCAATATCTTCCAGCTTTCTAATCAGTACCTCGTGGGATACCAGAAAACTGGAATATATTGGGCTCCACTTTCTGCCAATCCTTCCAAAGCATCTGACAAAGTAGATTGTTGCCTGTGAAAGCTCATGCCTCTCTGAACCAATAGTCTCTAAGGTGCCACTCTATCTTCTGCATTGACTACTGCCAGTAGTGTAACTAAGGATGGGTAAGGGGGGTGCTACCTCCGTGCTACACACAGGAATGTCGCCATGAGGCATGCCCAGACACTAACTTCCACTTTCCATATGCTAAATCCTGGAAGTAAGGCACTGTAGCCATATTGGAGTACTCCTGAGTGTGTGCCAATAAGAATACCTAAGGAGGAGAGCCCAAGGCCATCTCTACATGAATAAGCTAACTGCACCCAGCAGTAGTCCCTAAAGCACAACATGCTGCTCTGCACAAGCTGCCTCCTAAACTGGAGGTAGTGTAGTTTTGTTCATGTGGTACTTCAGGTAAACTAAGTAGCACAGATTGACAGTGCCAGTTAGCCTGTACCCATCCTAATTAGCCTACCCATGGAAGGAAACTTGGCTGCTTTTGGTTTAGGAGTCAGCCCACAGCATGCTTGAGGACAGTGCTGCCTGGCACAAGAAGTTTACAGGCGACCCTCGCCATTTGCAGGGGATACATTCTGGAGATCCCTGAGAATGGCGAAATCCGCGAATATGGCACTGTGTTCATGAGCGTTGTCTGCATTCATGAACGCAATGCCCCTGGCATCTGGGGCAGGGGGAAGGCACGGCTGCGCTGGCAATGGCGGGAGCCCAGAGGCGGTGGCAGGAGCCTGGTGGCGGCAAGCACAGAGATCCCAAGGAGTTCCTGTAAGTGTATTTAAGATGCGGGTTTGGCATTCATGAATATTTGAAACCGTGAATGCCGAGCCCGCGAATAGCGAGGGTTTCCTGTACAGTGCAAAGAGAATCTAATAGTAGCACTGGCTATGTACTCAACACCTGTCCCTGGCAACTGTGGGGCCTCATTTTTGCGAGTGACTGGACACAGTATGCCTCATGGTGATGTTCACAGATACACTTTTAGTCTTGGGCTGGGGAAAGGATTTAGGGCTGGCCAAGAACCCCTGTGCTATGCCTGGGGCTACTGTTGTGAAGTATGCCACAGCCATTTGTTCCCACTCCCCAATGCCAAAAACTATAAATGATGCACCATACCTGCCTTTCAACATTCTTGAGTGTGCTCAGAGCTGCTCTCACGCTTTGTCCTGGGTGTGCTTACTGAGCGTGCAAGTGCTCTGAGGGGGCTGCACTGCCTAACATCCAGGATTTGGTGCATGCAGAGTGAGAGCAAATAGACAAGACGTCCTTTCATGGTGACAGTCAAAGTCCCATGGAGACGGTTTAGACCAGTGGCACTCAACCTTTTTGCCCCAAAGGCCAGAATGATGGTGCCTGGTCTGTCCGAAGGTTGGATCCTGCTGATGGACCTGATTTGGCCACACAGAGTGGGAAGGGGGCATGGTCTGGACTTGATCTGGCTGCAGGGAGGAAGGGCACAGGGTCAGGCTCCAGGCTAGCCATGCAGGGGAAAGTGGGTATGGCTTGGGCCCAAACCTGCCACCTGAGAATTTGGCAGTTGGGGAGGGGCAGCAGTATTAACTGCTACTGCTTCCCTGGCCACCAAATTTCCTGACCTGTGGGGAACCCCACAGGCTAGATCAGGGGTGGATAAAATATGGCCTGTGGGCCAGATCCGGCCCGCCAAACACTTCCCTCCGTCCCATGGCGCCCCTTCAAAACCCACGTAATGGCGGCTGTCTCTCTAAAAGACTCTGGCAGCACCAGCTGCCGGCTGCAGCACCTCAGGCTGTTTCTTTGAGTTCTGGTTGCGAGGCAACCAACCCTGACATCAGCCTGACCCAGCTGGCCTCGCCCTGCCCCGGCTATGTTTGCAGCTTGAGAGGGGCAGGGGTGCTGGGCCGGAACCTGTGGCGCCGGTGAGGGAAAACAGGGTCTGGGCCAGCTTCTGTCTCCTGCATGGGACTAGAAAGGGCCCTGCCCTGCAGGTAAGCCCAGGAAAGCAGCTGCTGGGCAGGCTTTCCCCATGCCGTGCCATGCTGCTCGGACTATGCAGGGTTGGGCTGGGTCACCACTGGGGAGAGGAAGCAGTAGCTGGGCTGCAGCTCTGGCC